>NC_136267.1:176293338-176415838 GCF_964187855.1 Myxine glutinosa
GTGAGCAGAGCTGGGTGCCAGACCGTATCAAAGGCCCTTGATATGTCAAGGGAGACAGCTCTGATTTCCTGTTTGGCATTGAGGACCTCCATCCATTGTTGAGACAGCAGAAGCAGCATGTCCAGAGTAGAGTGACCTGGTCTGAAACCAAATTGATGATCAGAGATCAAGCCATTGGAGAAGAGGAAAGATTTCATATCCGAAGCAATGATGGATTCCATGACTTTGCTGATAATTGGGAGCAGGCTGATTGGTCTGTAGTTGCAAGGATCTGTTTTTGCACCTTTTTTGTGTAAAGCGGTAATGTTAGCTGATTTCCAGGATGCTGGCAGATGACCTTGAGCAAAAGATAGGGTGAAAAGAACAGAGAGAGGGTGAGATAGAGCGGCAGAGCAGGATTTTAAGACCCGTGTGCAGAGCAGGATTCCTTCCCACGCCTCCTCCTCCCAAGCCCTCTCCCTCCCACAGATCTCCCGATGTCCCTGCTCTCAAATGTTGTTCTTGTGTGCTTCCCCCTGTCTCCCCATCTTGTCTGCCACTCCCTTTATTTCGTCTCATGTGTCCGTTTGTTTTTTTGGTCATTAATATTAGCTCTTACACGAACCTCGATATTGTATCAAAAAAAAACAACCTAAAATCCTCAATTTTCATCCGATTGACTTGAAATTTAAAGAGGATTTGCATAGCTGGTCACTGAATTCAACCACCAATTATTTTTGAGGTCATAATAGGCCAACTTATTTTAGGGATATTGCAGGTATCGTGCGATGCACGACATATTACTTGTTTGTTTGCTTGTTTGTTTGCCTGCACACTACGTGAGTATGTATTTTCAATATATGAGACCCATGAGAACCCCAAGTCCCGTTGGGACCCCTAAAACTCTGTTGCCCCTTTGCAACACTAAGACTCATGAAAACCCCTAAGAAGCTGAAGACACAAAAGTCCCCGAGGACCCAAAACACCCAGAGGACCCTAAATAACTAAAAGACCACAAGAACCCAAAAGACCCTGAAGACACAAAATACCCAGAAGACCAAAATATCCCAAAGATCCAAAAGACCCAGAGGACCCAAAATATACAGAGGACCCAAAATAACCTAAAAACTTAAAAGGTCCAACGACTCTCAAAGACCATGAAGAACCCTATGACCCAAAATACCCAAAATACCCCAAAGACCAAAAATGCCCTGAAAACCCAAAATACACTGAAACCCAATACACCCAAAAGACCCAATACCCAAAGGACCCAAAAGGCCCAGAAGACCCTTAAATACCTCAAGGATCCAAAAGACCCAAAGGACCCAAAAGACCCAAAGGACCTAAAAGACACAAGACCATGAGGACCCAAAAGACCCAGAGACCTTGAGGACCCAAAATAGCCAGAGGACCCAAAAGCAGCAGAGGACCTAAAATACACAAAATACCCTGAGGACCCAAAGGACAAAAAAAAACAAAAAAAAAACACAACCACATCCTGGCAAGGGTCTGCAATCTCTGATTGCTCTTTATTGTAACTCACGAATCCTTGAGTTTGTATTCGTGAGTTATTTTATACTATTTCCTTATTACTCTCGTCAGAGGAAAGGGTATTGCATTTGAGTCCGTTTGTTTGTGTCTGTCTGCTTGTCTGTTTGTCTGTTTGTTTGTCCGCACAGAATAAATATGATTTTCTCTGCAACCGTTGGTCCGATTGACAGGAAATTTTCACCATAGGTGAAACTCCACCTGTATAATTTTTTAATGATAATTATGACGTCATAGGTCACGTGGTTCTGCCGCCATCTTGTAAAAATCGAAAAACTTTGCACCTCTATATCTCGGAAAGCGCTGAATAGAAAAAATTGAGACATGGCTCATTGTAAAGAACTCTCCATGGGGAATAAAATATGTTAATGATGATGTCATAGGTTCCTCCATTATGACCTCATAATTCGACAAATAAAAAACTTCGTCCAATCAAGATGAAATTTCTTGAACGCCATGTCGGCAAAACTTCATGGAGAAAAAAGATAATTATGACGTCATCGGTCACGTGGTTCTGCCGCCATCTTGGAAAAACCGAAAAACTTTGCACCTCTATATCTCCGAAAGCGCTGAATAGAAAAACTTGAGACATGGCTCATTGTAAAGAACTCTCCATGGGGAATAATATATGTTAATGATTATGTCATAAGTCCCTCCATTATGACGTCATAATTCGACAAGTATAAAACTTCATCCGATCAAGATGAAATTTATTGAGCATAATCTAGAAATAAATTAGTTTAGGATAAAATAATGATGATGTCATCGGTCACGTGGTTCGGCCGCCATATTTGTTTTAACACAAAAGCCTTAAAAACAACTGAAAATACATCCCTGGTGAGGGTTTGCAATCTCCGAATGCTCTTTTTCTTGTTTTGTCCTGTTTCACCTTTTCCGTAAATTAAGCATTTCCATCAGAGCTTTGACTACTGGATATTTTGTCGTTTTTATTGAGGACGTTCCACAATCATCAACTGTCTTAAAGAGTGCCATGTGTTTTCTAGTTTCTTTTGTCATAGAGCATTATCAGCAGATCCTTGGGCAGCTGTCTCAAGAACAGCAGGATATGGGGAGGGAGATTGATAGCATGAGAGGGTAAAGGTAACGCACATGCTACAACCCAGTCTCGATGATGAATTTCCTCTCTCTGCTGTTAAGCCTAGTAGTTACAGCAGTTCAAAACAAGTTATTCTTTTTGCATCGATTCCTATGGGTTTTCTGCATCTTAGTGCAGAAAATAGTGCACATGTCATGATGTGAAAAATGCCTGTGAAATGCTACAGCTGTAAAGATGGACAATCTCGAGGCCATTTTCAGAGAGTTCCATACAATATCCTTTAGCCACCTCATGAACCAAATAGAAATAACTCTGCAATGTGAGACAAAATATTAGCCCTGCAGATGTGGGATTTAAATGAAGATGAAGGCTCTATTACTCCTCAAAGGGTTGCAGTTATGTGGACATGTGCAAATAAAGAAAGAATCTCGATTATTCATGAATAATTACATGGTCATGGGTGGATTCACTACAGGTAGGTAGAATGGTGGTGATGATGTTAATTTTGATCTGTCAGTGCAGGAAATGCTGGTACCTGACCTAGAAGCAGATGTCCAGTGACATAAAATTAGAATCGACATGATTACTATGATGTCACCATTCTTGAGCTGCACATTGGGAAGGTTCTGGAATAATTATTTACATTTCGGTGAAATGTTGTCTTTTTTTTCATTGTAAATGGAAATTATTGATTTTAATTTTTAGCCGCGTCGCAGACGCTGCTCATAGAGTGCCCTCTGCTGTTGTTGTTGTTGTTGTTCTTCTTGTTCTTGCAGAGAAGACAAAACCTCAAAGCTCCACCCATTCTGGGAACCATAGCTCCACCCATTCTGGGAGAGCATTCATATAAACAAATATCCACCATTTTATTAACTCGCATAGCTTTGAGGCCTGTTTTGTAGGCCCGTGGTGTCTTCCTCTCTCACACAGTTTTATTTCAAATCAAATTCGATATATCATTTCATTTTTCACAGTCGCTAAAACATAGTTTTAGACTCGGTTGAAAAAAAACGGGAAGAAAATCCGATGAAAGTTGCCCTTTATAGAACGAAATGAATTCTCAAAGGCCTGTAACTTCAAGTCCATTGAGATATTTTTTTTTTAAATCGCGGCATGGTCAGTCATACACCGCCCGAAATAAGAGACGGGAAAATGCCGAGATATATATATTTTGTTTAAATCGCGGCATGGTCAGTCATACACCGCCCGAAATAACAGACAGGAAAATGCCGAGATATATTAAAAATTCGTCCATTTGATGACAATCATCACGATGAAATATTTAATTTATACGTCGTCACAATAATGTGGAGAGAGGAGCATAGCTTCGTTCACGTGTCGCCACACACGGGAAATTGCCGAGATATATTTTTTTAAAATCGCGGCATGGTCAGTCATACACCGCCTGAAATAACAGACGGGAAAATGCCGAGATATATTAAAAATTCGTCGCCACACACGGGAAATTGCCGAGATATATTTTCACTTTGCACAAAAATAACATCAAGTAATCGAATCAATAGGAATGTCCTGTGCCTATAACATCGACGTTATAGGCACAGCTGCATCTAGGCATTGTGTAACATCGACGCGGCTTTTGTTTTAATTAAAACTTTGTACTTGTTTTTCATTGCAATGTAAATTTTCGCCATTGTCAGCAAAAGTGAGCTCGTTTGTTTTTGTTTTTCGCACACAAGCATTCACAGAGGAACTTGTACTGTTCACATATACCGGGGAGTCATAGTAAGAGGCATCAGTACCTTTTGAATAATAACAAAAACGTTGGAAGAAAATGTAATAATAATGAGCCAATAATCCACAGAAAGGTTTGTTTTTTAAGTGACCCTACACTTACGGAAGAGCTTACACATCTCATATATGAAGCTCTTTCTACCCACTGACTGATTGACAGACAGACTGATTGACTAAATAATGTTTGGTACCTTCCACGTGTCATAGAAAGAAATTTGGCGTGGTGATGGACATCGAAGCCGGTACACCGGGAAAAATCACAGAACTGTCGGAAAGCGTCCGTAAATGAAAATTTACGTTAAAAAACCGTAAACGCATATGTAAAAACTAGAACGGCACTCAGAAGAGAGCATAAGGAGGCCTGGTTGGCCATATCACTCAATGGTGAAAAATCACTTTAAAAATTCTTCAAGCTGGATCAGGATCTGGATCTTCACCAAAATTGAATCGATTCTTCCTTGTCACACACAACTTGTCCAAGAAGTTTCGTCCAAATCCGTCCACAACTTTTTGAGATATTGTGCTATTTATCGTTTTTGGCCGTATCTCCCAACGTGAAGAATCACTTTATAAATGCTAGTAGCCGGATCCGAATCCGGAGCTTCACCAAAATCAAATCATTTTGTCCTTGTCACACATGCTACCTCTCTGCCAAATCTCGTCCGAATCCGTCCACAACTTTGTGAGATATCTTGTTCACAAACGGACAAACGGACAGACAGGGGTGAAAACATAACCTCCATCCACGTTTGGCGTAGGTTAAAAAAACAAAAGAAACTGAATCAATGCCTAGCATTGAAAATTGTAATTTATACAACTTTAAACTGTGAGATAAACATGACAATAATGTCCGTAAAAGAAAAAAAGAAAAAGCGTCAGTAAATAAAAAATTTCGTTAAAAAACGTAAAGGCATCTGAAAAAAAACAAACCTCAATCGATATCGAGCATTTGAAAATTGTAAGTTCTATTACTGTAACTGCGAAATAAAAATCTCAATGAAAATTTACGTAAAAACCGTAAACGCATCAGTAAAATAAATAAATAAATAACAAAACCTAAATTGATATCTACCAGGAGGTCGGTGATGTTTGCCTACAATGATAAAGCTTCCATTTATTATGTACCTACGTACAAAGCACGGTTTGTTATTGCTTACACAATGTGTAAGCATACCCCATTAGTATATCACATAAAAGACAAAGACATAAGAAGACATCAGTGGATTGTTTAGGTTGGTGTTGGTTTCACGGTTAAAGTGGCTGGCTTAAGATCTTCGGGTCTTGAGTTCGAGCCGCTGTCGCGCCGCTAAATAACACCAGGTGGGTTGACTCACTCAGCCTGTCATCCTTGGCGAAATGAGTACCAACTTACTGGTAATCGGGGGCACTGCATCAGCGGCACAACCATGCACCCAACAATGATGCAACCAGCAGCCACAGGCTGCATACGAAATAATAATTAAAAGTGGACTTTTACTTTAATAACACTGGTCAACAGCCAAATTGGTTCTGACTTATTTTAAACTGTTTCTAACTAATTTGGTGCCACGAATCCGAATCTGACCTTAAAATTTCGCCATCACGTAACCTTGACGGAGTACATCATAAGTGTGGAAAAAATCTTCAGAGCATGCGAATTTCTTGATTAAGTCTCAATAAGTCTATTTATTGTCACAAAAAATAATATGAACTTAAAGTTTTTATTTACATCACATAAAATAATGTAAATCTCCAAAAATAATATGAACTTTATAAAATATCACAAAAAATAATATGAACTTAAAGTTTTTATTTACATCACATAAAAAAATGTAAATCTCCAAAAATAATATGAACTTTATAAAATATCACAAAAAATAATATGACCTTAAAGTTTTTATTTACATCACATAAAAAAATGTCAATCTCCAAAAATAATATGAACTTTATAAAATATCATAAAAAATAATATGAACTTTAAGTTTTTATTTACATCACATAAAAAAATGTAAATCTCCAAAAATAATATGAACTTTATAAAATATCACAAAAAATAATATGAACTTAAAGTTTTTATTTACATCACATAAAAAAATGTAAATCTCCAAAAATAATATGAACTTTATAAAATATCATAAAAAATAATATGAACTTTAAGTTTTTATTTACATCACATAAAAAAATGTAAATCTCCAAAAATAATATGAACTTTATAAAATATCACAAAAATAATATGAACTTAAAGTTTTTATTTACATCACTTAAAAAAATGTAAATCTCCAAAAATAATATGAACTTTATAAAAGATCACAAAAAAGAATATGAAATTTAAGTTTTTATTTACATCACATAAAAAAATGTAAATCTCCAAAAATAATATGAACTTTATAAAAGATCACAAAAAAGAATATGAACTTTAAGTTTTTATTTACATCACTTAAAAAAATGTAAATCTGCAAAAATAATATGAACTTTATAAAATATCACAAAAAAGAATATGAACTTTAAGTTTTTATTTACATCACATAAAAAAATGTAAATCTCCAAAAATAATATGAACTTTATAAAATATCATAAAAAATAATATGAACTTTAAGTTTTTATTTACATCACATAAAAAAATGTAAATCTCCAAAAATAATATGAACTTTATAAAATATCACAAAAAATAATATGAACTTAAAGTTTTTATTTACATCACATAAAAAAATGTAAATCTCCAAAAATAATATGAACTTTATAAAATATCACAAAAATAATATGAACTTAAAGTTTTTATTTACATCACTTAAAAAAATGTAAATCTCCAAAAATAATATGAACTTTATAAAAGATCACAAAAAAGAATATGAAATTTAAGTTTTTATTTACATCACATAAAAAAATGTAAATCTCCAAAAATAATATGAACTTTATAAAAGATCACAAAAAAGAATATGAACTTTAAGTTTTTATTTACATCACTTAAAAAAATGTAAATCTGCAAAAATAATATGAACTTTATAAAATATCACAAAAAAGAATATGAACTTTAAGTTTTTATTTACATCACATAAAAAAATGTAAATCTCCAAAAATAATATGAACTTTATAAAATATCATAAAAAATAATATGAACTTTAAGTTTTTATTTACATCACATAAAAAAATGTAAATCTCCAAAAATAATATGAACTTTATAAAATATCACAAAAAATAATATGAACTTAAAGTTTTTATTTACATCACATAAAAAAATGTAAATCTCCAAAAATAATATGAACTTTATAAAATATCACAAAAAATAATATGAACTTTAAGTTTTTATTTACATCACATAAAAAAATGTAAATCTCCAAAAATAATATGAACTTTATAAAATATCACAAAAAATAATATGAACTTAAAGTTTTTATTTACATCACATAAAAAAATGTAAATCTCCAAAAATAATATGAACTTTATAAAATATCACAAAAAAGAATATGAACTTTAAGTTTTTATTTACATCACATAAAAAAATGTAAATCTCCAAAAATAATATGAACTTTATAAAATATCATAAAAAATAATATGAACTTTAAGTTTTTATTTACATCACATATAAAAATGTAAATCTCCAAAAATAATATGAATTTTATAAAATATCACAAAAAATAATATGAACTTAAAGTTTTTATTTACATCACATAAAAAAATGTAAATCTCCAAAAATAATATGAACTTTATAAAATATCACAAAAAATAATATGAACTTTAAGTTTTTATTTACATCACTTAAAAAAATGTAAATCTCCAAAAATAATATGAACTTTATAAAAGATCACAAAAAAGAATATGAAATTTAAGTTTTTATTTACATCACATAAAAAAATGTAAATCTCCAAAAATAATATGAACTTTATAAAATATCACAAAAAATAATATGAACTTAAAGTTTTTATTTACATCACATAAAAAAATGTAAATCTCCAAAAATAATATGAACTTTATAAAATATCATAAAAAATAATATGAACTTTAAGTTTTTATTTACATCACATAAAAAAATGTAAATCTCCAAAAATAATATGAACTTTATAAAATATCACAAAAAATAATATGAACTTTAAGTTTTTATTTACATCACTTAAAAAAATGTAAATCTTCAAAAATAATATGAACTTTATAAAAGATCACAAAAAAGAATATGAAATTTAAGTTTTTATTTACATCACATAAAAAAATGTAAATCTCCAAAAATAATATGAACTTTATAAAATATCACAAAAAATAATATGAACTTAAAGTTTTTATTTACATCACATAAAAAAATGTAAATCTCCAAAAATAATATGAACTTTATAAAATATCATAAAAAATAATATGAACTTTAAGTTTTTATTTACATCACATTAAAAGTGCTTCTGAACTTCTGAAAGTGTAAAAGTACTTTTGCGTACTGAGGAGCAATCACTTTCACGCTGTAAAGTCCAACAGTAGTCGCCCATCATGTTTGGATTGAATCGGCCTTGATATCGAGTCTCCATGATGGCAATTTCCTGGTGGAACCTTTCTCCATGTTCATCACTGACATCGCCAAGATTTTGTGGAAAGAAGTCCAGATGAGAATGGAAGAAATGTATCTTGAGTGACATTCGAGCACCGAGCGTCTGGTAACTCTTCAACATCTTGTCCACAACAACAACAACAACAACAACATGCATTTTAAGGCCATTTTCCCTGCTAGAGCGGGGGTTAGCCAAGCCACAATCCCAAGGCCAATCTTGTCCACAAGCTCTTCATAATTTGGTGCTCGAAAGTTTCCAAGGTAATTGTTAGCAAGAGCCACAAAGCTATCCCAAGCAATGCTTTCCAGCTCAGATGGTCTCGTTACAAAGTCCTGATTGGTGAGTACAAGACGAATTTGAGGACCATTGAAAACACCCAACTTTACTTTGGCTTCAGATACAATGGCTTGGAACTTCATTAGCAAGTAGTGGAAGCCAGCACCATCTTGATCCATGGCCTTCACAAAGTTCTTCATCAAACCAAGTTTCAAATGAAGTGGTGGTAAGAATACCTTCTCAGAGTCAACAAGAGGTTTGTGAATTTCAAATGAAGTGGTATTCCTATGGTACACTGGTTCTCAAAAACTGGATGTGCTCGTGAAAATTGGATATCATAATCGAAATATACAGGTTCATGTTGATTAGAATCAACTCAAAATATACTAGAACCATGAAACTTTTAAAATTTCGTTGACCAGTGTTATAAGGAGATTAGTAGGCAATGGACAATTAGAAGGTTGTTTGTAGACAATGGTACATGTTATTATGCACCTGGGTTCCCTGCTTCATGAGCCATTGGCTCAAATGGGAACATTATAGGCCAACCAATGTGAACCTGGAGACTTTATTTGCTAACCCTAATCCTAACCCTAAACCTAACAACCCTAACCCTAACCCTAACCCTAACCCTAACAACCCTAACCCTAACTCTAACCCTAACCCTAATCCTAACCCTAAACCTAACAACCCTAACTCTAACCCTAACCCTAACCCTAAACCTAACTTTCCTAACCCTAACCCTAACCCTAACAACTCTTGAACAACTGCAGGATGTTCTACTTTGTCCTGAAAAAGGTCTAGGGAGAATATAATTTTGGCAGGTCTAAACACCTACATGTAGCACATATACATAACACAGCTTTAAGTCATCAACATGCAAGTCGTCCTTTGCACATGATCGGGACTGCGTAATGCGAATTGCTCGTTTGTACTCCCTGGCATTTGTGTCATGCTCACGCACGATTGATAGTGCATTGAGATGAGAAGCATGATGCCTTGTTGCTTGATCCGATTAGATTGCCATATCTCAAAATCGATACAGGCCATTGTATTGTCACGGCGTGATGGCAGTAACGTGGAGCCGAGGCGAAGATAATTGAGATAACAGGAATAACAAGGGAGGAGTTGTCGGGATTTTCAGTGTTGCAGATGTGGCAGTTGAAGCCAAGAAGATCATTGCCATAGACCTGCTCCTGATAAAGCAGTATCGACCAGACGGACACACGACGTCTCTGCCCTGATAGTGGACTCTTTACCATTCGATTCCACACTTTGGAAGCAGGAAATTTGGTGTGCCACAGTGATCCTTTTAACTATTTAATGTATGGGTTATTTACCTTCGACACCAAAGGTGGATGGAGGTTATGTTTTCACCACTGCCTGTCTGTCTGTTTGTATGTCTGTTTGTCCGTTTGTGAACAAGATATCTCAAAAAGTTGTGGACGGATTCGGACGAAATTTTGGAGAGATGTAGCGTATGTGACAAGGACGAAATGACTAGATGTTGGTGAAGATCCGGATTCGGATCCGTCTACTAGAATTTTTAAGTGATTCTTCACCCTTGGGAGATTGGGACAAAAACGATACATAGCAGGATATCTTAAAAAGTTGTGGACGGATTTGGACAAAACTTGGGGGACATGTTGGATGTATGACAAGGACGATTCGATTCGATTTTGGTGAAGATCTGAATATGGATTCGGATATGAGAATTATTTCATTTCTGAAGTGATTCTTCACCATTGAGTGATATGGCCAACCAGGCGGAGGTATATGCTCTCTACTGAGTGCTGTTCTAGTGTTAATGCATGAAATTGGTCCTCTGGGACCTATATGTATAGTCCTTCCAAATGCAACCAATATGATAAGGAAATGAAACAAACAATATTTGAACAAATGTATTTGTAATTCTCATAAAAAAATCAGCATACATGTCAAAATTTCTTTCACAAACCAATGTTCGTGCCACAGAGATGAAAAGCAGAGAGGAGGCATGGCACTGAGCGGCGCAAACATCTGCCTCACAATACATGGTGATGCGGCCTCGAATAGTCGAGGACCGTGAATATATAATAATAAATGTCTGTATGTGTGTGTGTGTGTGTGTGTGTGTGTGTGTGTGTGTGTGTGTGTGTGTGTGTGTGTGTGTGTGTGTCTCCTCCATAACTCCAAAACCATGATAGCTAGTGGCCTAAAACTTTGTATGCATACTAAGGGAACCCCAAGAAAGTGCATGAATGGAAACTGGGTTTTGCGTATATTTTGAAGATGGGTATTTGTAAACACCCCTTTTGAAGATAATTTAGGGGGTGCTCGTCGCAAAAATATCTTTACCAAGAGGGTGGCGTGCCATCTTGCTCAGCTCTCCGTCACATTTTTGGGTTCTTAAGGCACCATTTTGGTTCGGCCTGCTCAACAATGCCTTGACTTGGAACAGGCCACAATGGTTTCTTAACAATAAAACGCTCAAATAATTTTTTTCACTTTCCTCACTCATATCATCGAATGCCTGATATTAATACGCACGAATTGCTGTATACATTCCTTTGTAAGTGCTGTAGTCTTCAAATTAGGATCTTGGAATCTTGTGGACTAAATAAGTGTCGAAATCAATTCATCTTTGGCCTTTCGCAGGTGTACATCATTGAGAGTTTTTGTAGTACAGACTGTAACATATAACCTTTTTGGATGAGTTGATCCGGATGTTCTCCAACTGTTTTGTTGTGCCGAGTAACACACCTTTCTCGCAGGTACGTTTACAAGCACTTTCAGCTTCTTCTTTTTTTTTTCCTTTTTTTTTTTGTATATTGAATCGAGGCTCGTGAAAGAGCTAACATTTACTTCACAAACAAATCAACCAGACAAACAAAATATATAAAAAGAGGGAGCGGAAGACAAGATGGGGAGAGAAGGGGAAGCACACAAACACAACATTTGAGAGCAGGGAGATGTGTGGAAGGGAGAGGGCTTGGGGGGAGGAGGCGTGGGAAGGGGGGGGGGGGGGAGGGAGAAGTATAAAACACAAGGACACCAAGGACTTCCAGGACAGAAGTTGGTATTTCAAAAAAGTGGAATTGGGGTGAAATTAGTGGGGGTAGAAAAGATCAAGGTTTTGGATGGGGGAAGATAAGAGATGGTGGTGAACAGCTGTTTTAAAGACCTGGAGGGTGGAGTGGGATTGAAGAGAGTGAGGGAGTTTGTTCCAGAGGCGGGAGAAAAGAGGAATGAAGGACTGAAGGTGAGCAGAGAGTCTTGATTTTGGCAGTTTGACCATAAGAGAGCAGGGAGATGTGCAGATCTTGATTAATGCAGGCAGATCTTGTGCGACCTGTAGGAATATTTGGGGGACAGAGCCCAGAGAGAGCTGGGGGGGCAAGGCCAGAGAGGAGTCGGTAGAAGACGGAAAGACCACCAACCTGCCTGCGGTGAGTGAGTGAGAGGCCCTTGTAGTTAGCTTCATCGCGGGAGATTCCAATGATTCTGAATGCTTTGGTTTCAACAGCGTGAAGACGAGCTAGGTGTGAGGCAGGAGCACCAGCCCAGAGGGGAGACCAGTATTCCATTGAGCTGCGGATGAAAGCCTTGTATGTGGTGAGGAGCTCAGGTGTGCCAAGGAAGGACTTCGCACGACGGAGGATGCCCAGTCGGCGACTGGCTTTGGAGGCCAGATTTGAAATGTGGTTTTCCCAGGAAGGGGAAGTTTTAAAGTTTTTTCGTCATTCCATTCTACAACCCTTATCTGGGAGACATGAAATTAGTGCAGGCCACTTCGACCAACTTTATTACCCTGGATTTCTGCACATACGCGCAAACAATCCGGGATGGATAACGTCATTTTGAAAGTGCTACATTCAGAACGTTGTTAGCAAGATGATTGTCCTCTGACAATCAGCTTGAGCTCGTGAAGGGTGGAAACACCATCAGAATGATTATCATTTCTAGGAATTGGCTTCAAGACAAAAAAATTGGACAATTTTATGTTGTTCAACATCAAGACAAAAGTAGCCATGTTTCCCAGTTTGTGCTGAATTGAGAGATTCAAGCAAACAAATACTATTTTGTTGTTTGGTGGAGGGAAGACCAAATTATGATGAAGAGCACTAAAAGAGGATTAAGAGATCCAGAGAATGCAGGCTTGACACAACTTCAAGGACATGGGATTTGCACAAGTACATCGCCTGTTTTTGCAACAACAACAACAAACTGGAGAGTTCATGGAAAAGTACACGATTCAATTCAAATACAAATCATTTTTAAGGTTGTAGAAAAAAACTTTTTCCAGAAGTTTACTGCCGTTAATGCAGCGTCGATTACACCACCTTATTAGTCCCCTACCGGTGTACACCGGAGGGGACTTTCGGTTTGCACTCCGTCCCTCCGTCCGTCAGTCCATCAGTCCGTCACGCAAAGAACAGTTTTCCGGACTTTTTTTCTAAACGCTTAACGCTAAAGATTTCAAACTTGGCAAATGGTTTCCTCATGATAAGTTACAGGTGAAGTTCGAACTTCACGACCTTTCGATCATTTTAAACAAAGTTATAGCACTTTGAACTTTGGGAATTCTGATAATTCTGATGATCCTTAACTCAGTGCCATTTTAAGTTTTAATTTCCTTTAAAAAAGATTTTCTCTGCAATAATTGGACCGATTGAGATCAAATTTTCACCGTAGGAGGGACTCGGTCTGTAGAATATTTTAATGGTAATTATGACGTCACAGGTCACGTGGTTCGGTCGCCATGTTGTTTTTCGTGAAAACACAAAAACCCCTTTTTCTCTGCAACGGCTGAACAGATCGAGGCCAATCTTTGCAGGCCGGATCGCATACCCATGACGAACAAAAACGTCAGCGAGCATGACGTCATGCGTCACATGGTTTCAGAGTTATGACGTTTTTAAGCATGAACCTTTAAAACCGAGCTCCTCCCTCATTTTTGATCCAATCGAGGGGAAACTTCACAGATCTGTTCAGCATGTCAGTCTACTAAAATGTCCTTTTGGAATTTGCGATAGGGCACGTGGTTTGGCAGATATCGTTTATTAAACGAAAATATTTTTTTAAATGGATATCTCTTGTTTATTCTAGAGTTCTCCTCAAGCCGCACCGCGCACCCTCAGCCTCGTCTCGCGAACGTCAACAGTGCGACACAGCGCGCGCTTTCGGGAGGGGCGGAGCCAAGCCGAGCAACATATACTACGTATATACACATCGATCATTGATCGTGAACCGGAAAATATAATAAATTACTGATATTTAGCGACTCAAAAAGTTCTTTATCAAAAACTTATTTTCTCGTGCTTCTGCTGACCTGTCTGCAAGGTGTATAAATCGAAGTCCTGAGCGCGAATCACAGGTGAGCCCGTCCTGAGGTAATTAGCGATTGGGAACGATTCATAACCTGTGGATAAATAACCCTTGGTAATTTCCCCAAGAGATTTCCGGACGACAGACTGCCGGTAGGGGACATGTATTGCAGCACAATACTCAGAATGCTTGTTTAATATGTTACATTAGTTATTCGTGCCTGTTGTTTGTGTCCTTTATGATTTATGATGTCCCAAAAAACAGTACGTTTCCTATTTGGAATAATTATCAATTTTGTTGACTGCCATACAGGCAGACAGAGTAAAACAATGAATCATTACAATCTCTCACAATGAAGTTCAGCCTATGCTCCATCCAAATCCATGATGTTTTCTACACCTGATAAACTACCTCCACCCTCCCAAAAACTTTGCCTATGTATCCATTTTGTCCACCTCTTGCGTTCTCCCCTGCATTGTTCATTGTTACCTGCATCCCCTAGTTATCTGTCCCTCTCAACCTTCTCACTCCGCCATGCTCTTGGCGTATCCCTTTTCTCCTGCTGTTCCCTTTGCTATGTTGTTTACTGATCTGTTCTGTGTCCTCGCTATTCCACAAGCCTAGACCTTGTATATATTGCTGTATACAATATATTGTGACATATAGTCATGCTTTCACTGACTACGGTGAAAGAAACTGTTTTGGTTTTTACAGGCGCAATCTGGTCAAGGCGGGAGGAGAGAGTGTGGTTGTAGTCGTCAGTGAGGTCGGAAGGGGTGTGGAGGTCAATGAAGGGAGAAGTGGACATTTTTTCAGAGAGGGTGGATGAGAATGAGGTAATGAGGTAGGTGAAAGAGCGTTTAGCTTACGGAAGTTGATAGTACGACAATGTCTTGGTGTTGGGGTGGGGATGTTGATGGTCATAGTGATGGCTAAGTGGTCAGAGAGGGTGAGGTCGGAGCCAGAGAGATGGTGCAAAATTAATCCAGTGGAGCAGACAAGGTCCAAAATGTGACCACGGATATGCGTAGGAAAGTTGACATGTTGAGTGAGGTTAAAGCAGGTGAGTAAATCAGTGAAGTCAGTGGTTATTGTGGAGTCAGTGGAATCCATGTGGATATTGAAATCACCAAGGAGGAGGATTGAGGGGGAGAGGGAACATAGCTGGGTCAGAAAGTAGGAGAAGTGAAAATGAAAACTCGTGCTCGCCAACTTGAAAGACTCCGCAATAAAACAGGTCTCACAGTTCACTCCCAAGCCTACAAGGACCACCTACAACACTACAAAGATGCCCTCTCCCATGCCCGCTCCGCCTACTACTCTCAAATTATCCACTCTGGCTCCGGAAACCCAAAAGCACTCTTCTCGACAATAAACAAACTCCTCCGCCCCCTGGACACCACCACCCAGTCATTCACAGTAGACAACTGCATCTCCTTCCTTTCTTTCTTCCAACGCAAAATTGACAACATCTACAACAGCTTGACCACCGCCGCACCCGCTCCCCCTCCAACCACCTGCCCCCCCTTATCCTGCCTTCCCCTGTCTCAATTCTCCCCGGTCTCCCCTACTGACCTCTCTGAACTCATAGGAATGAAAACTGCCACCTGCACTCTTGACCCCATCCCCTCCAGCTTTGTCAAGGCCTCCCTCCCTGCTCTCTCTCCACTTATCATTGCAACAATAAACTCCTCCCTGTCTACAGGCATCGTCCCACCATCCCTCAAAATTGCTGCTGTTGCCCCCATTCTAAAAAAAACCTGGTCTAAACCCTGACACCCTAAACAACTTCAGACCCATCTCCAACCTACCCTTTCTGTCGAAAGTTTTGGAACGCGCTGTAGCCACTCAACTCAAACATCACCTCTCTGCCAATAACCTGTATGAAACATTCCAATCCGGATTCCGCTCCAACCACAGTACTGAAACTGCTCTCCTCAAAATCACCAACGACCTTCTCCTCTCCTCTGACGCTGGCAACCTCAACATTCTCGTCCTCCTCGACCTCAGCGCTGCCTTTGACACCATCGATCACACCATCCTCCTCACCCGACTTGAATCCACCTTTAACGTTACCGGCACTGCCCTCTCTTGGATTAAATCATACCTCTCTGACAGACGCCAGTTCATCTCCATCAATAACTGCAAATCCCCCACTGCTCCCCTCCCCCAAGGTGTCCCCCAAGGTTCAGTTCTTGGCCCCCTCCTCTTCATCCTTTACCTGTCCCCCCTCGGTCACTTAATCCGCCGTCATGGTCTCCAATTCCACTGCTTCGCCGATGACATCCAGCTTTTCATCTCCACCAAGTCCGTCTCCACCGACACCCACTCTATCCTGACAAACTGCATCTCTGAAATAAAATCCTGGCTTCAAATCAACTTCCTCAAACTTAACTGTGATAAATCTGAAATAATCATCATTGGCCCAAAAACGCTCACAAAATCCACCCATAACTTTGCCCTCAACATCGACGGTATCCCAGTATCCACCTCCCCTCTCATCCGGAATCTTGGCGTCATCTTTGACCAAACCCTCTCCTTCGACAAATACACTAAACAGATCACAAAGACAGCCTTCTTTCACCTGAAAAACATCGCCCGTCTCCGCTCATCCCTCTCCTCCACGGCTGCAGAAACCCTCATCCACGCCTTCATCACCTCCCGTCTGGACTACTGCAATAGCCTCCTCTATGGTTCACCCTCAACAATCACCAATAAACTCCAATACATTCAGAACTCCGCTGCCCATCTACTCACCCATTCCCGGACCCGTGACCACATCACCCCCGTCCTTTACAAGCTTCACTGGCTCCCCATCTCCCAGAGAATCCAGTACAAAATCCTCCTCTTGACCTACAAAGCCCTCCATAACCTGGCCCCATCCTACCTGGCTGACCTCCTCTCCAGACACACTCCCACCCGCAACCTCCGCTCTGCTGGTACAAACCTCCTGACCCCCCCCCCCCCCATCCGGACCAAATTCAGATCCTGGGGGGACAGGGCCTTCTCCATCGCTGCTCCCACCCTCTGGAACTCACTACCTCACACCATCAGAGACTCCTCCTCACTCACCACATTCAAAACATCACTCAAGACCCACCTGTTCAGCACTGCATTCAACATTCAGCCCACAGCATTTAACCCCTGACTATCACTTCTCCTTCTCCCTCCTTTTGCTTTAAATATTTCCCTATTGATTCTTGTCTTTTTGCACTTGTTGTTTTCATGTTTTGTTATGCATTATGTTTTGCACTCTGTCAAAGCGCCTTTGGGCTTCATGAAAAGCGCTATACAAAATAAATGAATTATTATTATTATTATATATAAAAATAAAAAAATAAAAAAATATATAATATATAATACTTAAAATATATAGTCTAGTAGGAAGACTAGGTCCCCCTGCACCCCCCGGAGATATACTTCTAATCAGTGTTTCTAGATTGGAAAGAATGTGTAGAAAATGACTAGCTATGGCCCCAAGCTGAAAGAATGTCCCACATACCATTTTTATGCAAATTACTGCTGCCATTATCAAAAAAACGATTTTTGACATATCTCAGCCAATATTGCAGATAATTGAAAAATGAAGGTGTCTAGACCCATGTTTTGAAGGGCATAGATCATGATAGAACTATTCATAACATGATTACATGTGTCTATGGTATACTAGTATGCATATTAATGCTGTAATTACAAAATAATCAGTTTTACAAATGATAAGGATACGTTAATACTGCAGATAACTTAACATGGTACATAAGGGGTCTAAACCCAGGTATTTTCAAGGTTAAATGTCAACAAGATGCTCCTGAGTCTTGCATAGGGGCGGGACATTGGCAGTAACATTGGTACCACTCAACTTTTCTTCCCACCATTGACTTTGTATTGCGAGAGATTTTCACTTGCTTATTTAAAGGTTTCTCACCCAGCCCACGTAAAATCTACCAACTCCTGCTGTTAACTCCCAAACATATTTTTTTATGTTATCCAATCACAGTGCAGAAATGACAGACTAGAGATCCAAATTAGTGCTGCTATAGCTGCCATTTTACATTTCCATCCATGTAACATGCGCGCTCGCGCGCTCGTATCAATTGGTAATGTCGCGCGCTCGTATCAATTGGTAACGTTGATGTTATTGAATACCTCAGTTGAAAGTTCAGTCTTCCATTCCATCTGTGTGTTGTTCTTGGTATTCATCCTCCAATCTAGCCAGGTAAGATGCTAACTATAATGTTACTCACACTCTTGACTTCAGTTTCTGCATGAAATCATAAACAGGCAGAATAACAGCTGAGCCAGCTAGCACCATGTTAGCTAACGTTAAAGCTAGCCTCATCTATGTACAGTATGTTCCTAATGTCGGTGTAACTTAAACTTTTGTTAATGCCAAACATGAGACATATCTGTTGACTTCTGTATATGAATTGAACCAGAAAGAGGCACGACAGCTGAGCTAGCTACAGTAACTTAGCACAATGTTTCATTGGCCTAGATAGCTAACGTTAGTGTGGAAGAATTTAGATGTTTTAGCTATTAGCACTTTTGATGCCACTAAACATGGTTTAGTCAGCTAAAAAGTACCCTAGTGTAGAACATGACTCAGAACCTCTGTTACCTCACTGAAAACTCAGAGCCTCCTTTCACAGGCACTTTTAACATCATTCGTGATTTCTTATTTGTCATTTAACAGTGATGGTAGACATCGACAGCAAGCATGCCCAAAAGAAAACGGAGTGTAGAACCTGCAGCCCAAAGCTCTCCTCCTACATGCATCCTTCATGTACCATCCATGTCTGATCATGGGGATTTCACGCCCCTCCGTAAAATTAAAGGATCTGCTTCAGAAAAACTGCAACTGCTTCAAAAGATCCGGGATAGACGTCTCAACCAACCGCATGACTCCCCATGTCGTATGCAATCAGTATGTGATCAGATCCCGGCAACTCTTCCTGATGACCTAGAAAGAGTAGGATATCACAGCAAGTGTTATAAGCACTTTGTCCGCCACTTTCATCGTCTGGGAGATGATACAGAACCAGGGCCATCAACCTCATCATGGCATCACTCTCCTCGTAAACCAGGAGGTTCTGCTGAACCCATCTTCCCGCCAGAGTGTATATTTTGTGAGAAAGTTGAGACCAAAGATGCTCATCGCAATACTGAGAGGCCTACAACCTTCCCATCCTTTAAAAACAAAGAAAATGCATGGGAGCAAATCGAAACACGGGCTGAGAAAATGGGTCTCTATCGACTCCATCGAAAGGTGAAAAACAAAGACCTCTTTGCATGTGAGGCCAAACACCATCCGTCATGTTTTAAAGCTTTCCGCACAGCATTCTACAACTATGAGCGTGCGATTCACAGAGCCGAAGCACCAAAGGAGCAGGCTTGCATGTCAGCCGCCCATGAAAAGGCATTCAACTCAGTACTGGAACACATTCAAACCCAGGTCATCCAGCAGAATAAAGTTCTACAGCTTTCTTCCTTGCGCTTGCTCTATGTCGAGGAACTGAAACTGAATGGATATGAGAACTCAAATTATCGGTCAGAGAAACTACTGAAACGCCTACAGAATGACCCAATCAAGGAGCATATCCACTTCACGAAGGTTGATCATGACAAATGTGATGTCATTTCTTTCTGGCTTGTGCACAGCTCAAACATAACAGTTTCCAATGCTCTTGCACGAGCATTCACACTCGGAAGCACAAACAAGAACCAAAATGTTGCCCTCCAACTTCGCCAGGGTATTCTACAGGCTTTCAGAGAGTGTAAAGACCAACCATGGCCACCAACAGCTGAAGACATGGAGCTCAATCCTGAAGACATCCTACCTCCAGACCTTGTCCGCTTTCTCAGCATGCTAATGACTGGCAAGGAGGGCATCGAGACAGAAAAGGTGAAGCGTCTGGTCTTCTCCATTGGACAAGATCTGTGCCGTGCAGTGTCAGATGGAAAATGGAAGTTACCAAAGCACATTCTCCTCTGTGTGACTGTAAGGCACCTGTTCCGAAGCAAACAGCTCACCACAATACTACACAGGCTTGGACACTCTGAGAGCTACGATTTCGCCTTGGAGTTGGAAACTGCTCTCGCCAAGGTCCTGGATGAAGTCTCAACTTATCGTACACCACAAATTGTGACAGGAGAGGGCAACCTTGTATTCCACTGTGAGTGGGACAACTTGAATAAAACCACTACCAGTGTGCACGGCAGCAACATTGTAAACAGTGCTGGAGGAATCATGGTGCAGGAGGTCAAGCCCGGGTTCGAGAGCAGCAAGGACCGAATGCTACCTACCATCAATAGGTCACAACAGCGTAGCCTGAAGGTCGACACACCAAAAACTCTCCCACCCTTGCACTTTACTCGCGTTGGCCCGAAGTTCCCTGAAGGCTCATCATTCACACCGCCAGCAGAGAATGACACAGTCTATGCCACTACGATGCAAGAGTACTACATCTGGCTCTTCATCAGATACATCGGAAGCTGTGGCCTGCAGCCTGTGCCTGGGCTAGGGGGTTTCACCTCTGCAACTGGTTCTCCCCCACCCAGCAAATCAACAGTCGACTACTGCACGCCTATCCACCAACCGATCACAGACAACGCAGTTGTTCGTGAGCTACTGAAGCGTTCCGAGGCAGCAACTGCTGAGGTGGGTCAGAGATGGGTCCTGAATACATTTGATCTGGGTGTCTGCATGAAAGCCCTTCCCATCATCTGGCGCTGGCCAAATGAATTTGCTAGTCATGTAGTAACGATTGGACCCTTCCACACATCCATGAACTACATCGGGATGCTCACTGGACACAAGATGCGTGGTTCTGGATATGCAGAGATTCTCTTTGAGGCACAACTAGTAACAAGTGGATCTCTCAAAGGTGTTCTCAGTGGAAAGGCCTACGCAAAGTCCCTCTTTTGCCTCAAAACAGTGTGTGAGGCAATGGAGAGGCTGTTGATGGAGAGATTCACTGAGGAGGAGAACATCATGATCTCTGACCCTGCTGTGCTTCTCAGAATGACCCAGTCTTGCAACCGAGAGCACCTCGATGAAGCCCTCAAAGACCCCTCAACTCTACTCCTCATCAAAAAGTACCATGCCTTTGAGGAAAAGGTGCGCAAGGGCCACCTGGGGAAGACAGCTGCCTTCTGGATGTCGTTCATTACCCACTGCCATCTTGTCTTCATGCTCCTCCACTCTGTGAAGACCAACAACCTCCAGCTGTTTCACAAGTGTAACGGAGAGATGGCAGATATCTTCTTCGCCTTTGACGGACACAACTACTCCAGGTTTGTGTAGCATACATGGTAAAATGTATAACCATCACTGAGTAGATTTTAATTGATACTTGGGTTCATGTATTATGAGAGGAGCTATTCCAATAAATGTCTACAGTATTTCCCTCTCTGTACTTTACAGATATCTGACTTGGCTGGAAGTCCACCTGACAAATCTGGAAAGCACGCACCCAGGGGCCAAGGACCTGCTTACTATGGGTGCAATCGCAGTGGCTCGCTCGATGATACCAGGGGCACTCAGTGCTGTCGACAAGACAATGGAAGAAACGTTCATGCGCTTTGCTAAATCATCTAAAACTATTTTATCTAAAACAAGCAAGAGAAGAGTGGTCACATTGAGTGCTAGGACTATTTTGACAGTTGTAATATTTAGAAAAATAAAACTTTGTGTTAACGTCTGTGTAGACGGACCTTAATATGAGTCTATTATTTCGTAAAACTGTGATTATTTTGTAAATAAAGCACTAATTAGCATACTAGTATACCATAGACACATGTAATCATGTTATGAATAGTTCTATCATGATCTATGCCCTTCAAAACATGGGTCTAGACACCTTCATTTTTCAATTATCTGCAATATTGGCTGAGATATGTCAAAAATCGTTTTTTTGATAATGGCAGCAGTAATTTGCATAAAAATGGTATGTGGGACATTTTTTCAGCTTGGGGCCATAGCTAGTCATTTTCTACACATTTTGTCCAATCTAGAAACACTGATTAGAAGTATATCTCCGGGGGGTGCAGGGGGACCTAGTCTTCCTACTAGACTAATATTGTTATGAATTTTGGGGTAGGGCATATATAGATCCAGGTAAATCTGCTTAGGTATTATGCTCCGGCTGTCGAGATAGGGAACCCCACATGTAATAAGTTTGTTTAGGCGGTTTGTTCGGATTAAGTGTATCATTGTGGTCATACGAGGATGGCTTTGTGATAAGTAGAATAGGGATTAAGCTAATTCCCCAGTGTGTCAAACCTGTGATCATCCCATTGTCCCGTATGGCAACGCACATAGACACATAGATTAGGAATCCATTCGCATGAGTGCACACATTAATTAATCCCCCTCCGCTACAATAACAATGGAACTGATAGGAAGAACAGTCAGGAAGCGGCTGCACATTGCATACCATGGCGATGGAACATTGCTCAGGCAGGCAATAGCCATGCCCAGAAGGACTCGTGATTGACCAGGGGGAGGGGCGGGTAAGAAGCAAGCCGCCGATTGGCATAGTAGGAAGCGACAAGCTGATTGGCCATGGACCGATGGCATGAGGGGAGGAGCACGAAGCGCTCGGCTAATGGGAAGGGATGGATGCAATAAGAAGATTCGAGAGATCGAGAAGCGAGGGATAGTATAGGCTCTGGGGGGTTGCTTGTGTACATCTCTCTTCTACGGCAAAACTTTTGATTTTCCTGTTCTATATGTTGAGACCCTTGGAAAAAATCTGGGTAACACTCCCAGATCAAGTACGTTTTTTCTGCACACCCCAATACGTGATTATGACTTGAGGCCAATTAGCCGAAATAGCAAAATTCAGTTTTCATGGAATAATTCAAGAGTAGGCAGCTTTAGATTCAAATGTAACATTTATTTATCATGTTTAGACATAACTAACACATTTTTAGCATGGTTCAATACTATAAACTGTCTTTTTTAGGAAAAAAACACGTCATTTAGCTTCTTTTTCTCCAAAAATCACTTTCAGTTTGAAAGGCGCTCAAAATCCGATCACCTCTCATACACCCAATTTAATTATGTAGATAAAGCAACCAAAATTTGTCAGAAGCTTCCTTATGAAGCCCTTTAATAATTCCATGCATCATATTTATGATTCATTATATTGTATAGTGACAGTGGGGTCAAATGTTAACAAAGGTTACCCCTACCCCAAAAAGCGGTATAAACCAAAATTGGTTAAATTGGTCTAACTTTAGAAGTAAGTGTGATATTCGGCTGATTTTGGTGTCTATGTATGGGTTTTTGATAGCAAGCTATTCATTGGAACCATAATCAACCCCTTTTGAATATACCTAATTTGCATAATTTCAAAATGGCCACCAAACACCTCCTGGCAATGATGTTGACTAAATTTCGCTCAAAATTCAGCTTAAGCAAAACTATTACACTTACATAGCTTAAGGATTCATGAATTAAAATCATAACATGTCCACAAACCCAATATAACTGTCATAACAAGGAAGCGCATGCTGTCAATTACCACCATTTACCACCCGTGCAACTTCAATACATGTACTCTTTATCAAGCGACAGGATTCTTGCAGGCATCAGGGGAAGCCTTTTTGCAATGACAAAAATTTACACATTTGACTATGGCGGTCCTACAGGGGCATGTTGACCTGGCACACTTAGTGCATGAACAGACAACTGTCCAATGTGATTCTAGAGTTTTCCACGTTGTCTCAGGTATCAGCTGTTCCTTGTCATGCGTATAACCACAATCCTCTGGCTTAAGTGCGATCACATTTTCAGAATCTTGATGAAGCTCCAAAGCATGCATGATATTGTAGGCATTGAAAAAGCTACGCTTCATATGTGGCAGGAGACCTTGGCTGGTTGGTGGCAGGTTGTGATGAGAACTCCCTTTGACATGATGGAAGATCTCCGCACGCAAGTTCGAAAATTTCTTCGCATCGCTTTTTGGTTTCAGTACTTTGACCAAGTAGGATTCTGCATTCTTGATCAAAGGCTGAGAAAGGGTCGGCAACCCTCCAAAGTGCTTCAATAACTTTTCTGGCTCGGCATTCAAGGCGGCTTTCTTGGTCCCAACTTTGCTAGTGATATCACATCCTGTAAGACTGTGTACGGCAGGAAGAACAGCACAGAGTTGACATCCGATGCGCTCGAACAAGGTATGAAGGGGCACATACCGAGTGCTATCTCCAACTCCAGCTCGTACCCACAGCTCCTCTAGGTCATGTTGGAGAAAGACAGGCATGTGGTGGAGCAAGGCAACAACTACATCAGTATCATTGGAGATGACAACACATATTTTGTGTCCTTCTTTGAGCGCGTCCAAAACATGAAGGAGTATGCGAAGATCCGCCTCTTCAAATGTGGATTGAAGGTGTACCAGTGCGCTCTCATCTCCGTTGTGCATTTTCATACATTTCCAATCCTCATTCTCTCTGGTCACCTGTCCGAGTACAGTTGGGTACTGACCGGTATTTGCAATATTTGAACGAACATGGCTGTAGATCAGTTTTTCAAGGAGAAGTTTGTTGTTGTTGGAAGGCCAGAATGTGTTCATATCCTTAGGTAGTGGTGTTGATGGCTCTATTGAAGTATATTCGATGGGTAGAGTGTCACTTCGCCTTTTCCTCTCGCTGTCCTTCACTGATGGGTCATCAGAATACATGTCAAAGACATAGTCAGTCCGCCCAAACCGATGATATATGGCCGAAAATGACATGAAATTTGATAGAAGGTCATTGAATTTGGAGAGTTTCGTAACATTAACCTTTCGGATTGTGGCCATGATGTCAACTACAAATGATGCGTCTTTCCGATGACTATATGTAAATTCTTCCGGTTTTAGGTGCGTCTCCAACTCCTTCAGTAGCTGGCTCTTTGCTGGTTTAGTCATCATTCCTGCATCATCAAACAACACTGGGGAGGGAACAACATCGTACTTTAAGAGATCATCAGTGGTGAGGCCACGCTCCCGAGCTATTTCTATGTTTCTCTCAGCGATGTTCATCTCCTTCACTGTCGTCTTGGTAGTCTTCTGTGGCTTCTTTCGAAGAGTTTTCATCGTCTTCAAGTTTGTGCGGTGAATGGTACTGCTTATTCGTTCAGTCTTGGTGACAAACCTTTCCTTTCTGAATTTCAGGTACTTCTCTTTTCCTTTTGAAAAGGCATTGAGCATGTCAGTTTTTATATCATCGGACATAACCTCTTTTGTCACAAAGTTTTGTAGTGTTTTGGAAGCGTCTAGAGACAGAGGGGACCCCTTCTCTTCAATGAATCTCATCATCTCCTGAATATGTCCTTCTTTGCGGTTCGTTGTGGCTTGAGATGATTCGTGGTGGCTGTAAGTCTCATGTGTCCTGTCAATCACATCACTGTATTGCCGATGTAGGTTCTTCACTGCCATCATTTCATGGTATATTAGGTCCCACTGGGCGACATACTGTTTTTGCTTTGCATGTCCAATGACTCCACCGCTGCACTTAGATGAAAGGTTAATGCTTTGCTCTAATTTCTGGTCTCCTCCAACAGCGGTGAATCGGCCGGGTATCTCTCTGATTGAAAAATTGCCTTTGGCAAATTGTTCATGAACTGATGGTGCAGTCTCAGGTAAACGTCGCATGTCTTCAAGGTAGAGAGAACACCATCTCAAGTAGTTGGTCGAATCGAATGCCGCAAACAGGTTCAATGCACGCTGGACAGCGTCAAGATGCAGTTCCCAAATCCCTTCACGATCAGCTCTCAACAGATCACGGACAATATCCATCATTTGCAAGAACTGAGTCCAGAACTTGAAGTTTTCATTGGTATCAGACCGTGTTTGGATGAATCTGTTCAAATCTTCGACCAACGTTTTTGATGCATCAGCAAACTGAACCATATACTTCTGACTATCTGTGATGCATTTCTCCTTGACACTAGACTGGAGGTTCGTCAGGATGGCAAGCTCATGTGTATATTGGTCGATGCCTTTCTCGGAGAAGAATTCTTTGTACTGGAGGCGTTCAAAGGCTTCAGCAAGGAGCTGCATACCCTCAAGACAGCAGCTGTAGTGACCTCCATGTAGAACAGAATTCTCGATGACAGTTGGACCAAAAACACCAGCCTGCAACCATGTGATGTCCGCGCCACTTCCATCCAGGAGTTTCAAACTGAAAGTGATTTTTGGAGAAAAAAAAGCTAAATGACGGTTTTTTTTTCTAAAAAAGACAGTTTATAGTATTGAACCATGCTAAAAATGTGTTAGTTATGTCTAAACATGATAAATAAATGTTACATTTGAATCTAAAGCTGCCTACTCTTGAATTATTCCATGAAAACTGAATTTTGCTATTTCGGCTAATTGGCCTCGAGTCATAATCACGTATTGGGGTGTGCCGAAAAAATGTACTTGATCTGGGAGTGTTACCCAGATTTTTTTCAAGGGTCTCAACATATAGAACAGGAAAATCAAAAGTTTGGCCGTAGAAGAGAGATGTACACAAGCAACCCCCCAGAGCCAGGAGTAGGAGGGATTGGAGAGAACGAGGGCTGACGTCACAAGACGGCCAGTAAAACCACTCGCTCACCGGCATTTTGCGCTCCCCCTTTGCCCTCTTGCTTTGGATTGTCTCTTGCGCTGGACCTTCTCTTGCCTTCGGACTTTGATGGAGAAACGAGGAGTTCAAAGACGGTGGAGAAACGGAGCGCTGACGATTCTCTTTCCCTGCGTTCATGTGCGAACGATGAGTGTACGAGCCAGGCGAGAGCGAGGCGCTCCGTGAGGCCTGACGGTGCGCGAACAAGGACGCATCGAGGCCTGTTTCCCGCCAACACCGGAGCCACGTCGGATGATGTGCTCGAGCTGACGATCCCTGACACTGCAGATGGAGATATGCCGCACCACACAGAACACAACGTTTCCTTTAATTTAATTCTTCGTTTGTCCGTTGTTGAAGTGAGGTGTGTGGGATCCCAACCTAGGTCTTAGTTTTTATCGGTGCATTCCATTGTTTCGGCTTCCATTTAATAAATATTATTTTTGTACATTTTACAACCGCCTCGGGTTGAGTTACTTTTTGCAGAGTGAAGACGCCTGCGCCAGCCGTCCGGGTGAGTCAGTATTCTTTGTCTTCCTGCTCGTGTATCATCCGCTATCAATATTGGATAACGCCTCAAAGTAAGCTCGATTGCTATCCATGATTTCCCGGTCTTAACCGAGGGGAACCACACGACAATATATAATATATAGCTTTTGAGAGGTTTGAATGGGATTGATGGATGTGGTTTGCCAGGTAAGTTGAAGGTATGGTGTTTGAAGTTTGCATTGGTGCCGCGAGTATTGTGGCCATTGATGATGTATGATATAATGAATGATCGTTTTAAGGCCATTTTCCCCACCAGAGCAGGGGTTAGCCTTGCGGGGCCCATGACAATCATGGCTCCCTGTTTGAGGCAATGTTTTTTTTTTTTTGATGCTTTCTGTTGATGATGTATGATAATGCTTGCTGTTCATGGATTTTTTCGTGCACCTCTTTTTTCTTCGATTGTTTTTCTCAAATTCATCAGAAGGGGATATTTTCTTCAAAATCTGAAGATATTTTCCTCAAAATGTGAAGGGAGTGTTTTCTTTTGGTGACTTATAGTTGAGAGATTTTTCCAGGTATTGGTCGAATCAGCAGCTGCAGCTTCCATCTCATTAAAGCCAAGGTTTCCGAAATAGATTCGTCTTTTTTTACCTATTAAATCTTCATTCCTGTGTTGCTGTTTGTGTTTTCATCCAATTTTCCGTGTTAAATTGTGCCTTGCCGGCTATATTTCTCAAATTAGTTTTTGTGTTGTTCAAGGCCTACTTGTTTTGACAACGTGCAAAATTAAGTGTCAATTTTGGTGCCGTGTTCCTCGTTTTGCTTCTTTCTTCCCAAATATTGTACCTTCTGCCTCCTCAACATTATCCTCTTTCCCCTCCTCGCTTATCTTTCCAACCCCCTTCAACTCTCCACACCACCTCCTCCATCCCAAGCCCATCTCCTTCCAGATTTCCAGTTTTTACTTCCCGAGAGTTTGCTTCTGTATCCATGTTGTTCCCCGCATGTGTCATCCCTTACCCCTCATTCCTCCCCATACCCATTGTTTGTCCAAGTCTCCCTCTATTTGTCCTTCAACTCTGATGCAAGTGCCTCCCACCGCACTTCTCCCGAGTGTTTCTTTTGTTCTGTTGTGTCCTGATCCATTCAGTGTTCTCGCTCTTTGACGAGCCTTGACCTTGTACACAAAAATAACTTACCTAAAACTCACCTGGAGGGGATTTGAAACGACCAACTACGACCTTTTTCAAAGCAGGTTGAACAATCCTTTGAAACGGCCCATTCTCTTTATTTCCCCCATTACATCTTTTTCAGATGGAGTAAGGATGTATTTACCAACATGAATATAAATGCCAGTTTAAGGCATCAGTTAAGCATCCGACAGGTTTATAAACATGAATAATGTGAGTTCTCCGATGAGGAGCCTCGACGCATGTCATTGGGCCATCAAAGGCTGCACTATTATTACCTATGGTTGTGCAACCTATGGTTGCACAACTATCAGGGACGCCCCTTCGCGGTGGTTGTACCACCCAATGCAAGACGGGGGCCAAATCTTTCCCATCCTTCCTGCTGCCTGGATTTGTTAGGACAGCGCGATCACGGTCAGAGTGCGGATCGGTCCCCATGGACCTGGCCCTTTCCCTCTTGTCTCTGTCTCTCTTTATTTTTCTCCCTCTTTCTTTCTCCCCCTCTCTCTCTAACTCTGTTGTGGCCCTGACTTCGTGAAGGCGGAGGTACACCATCCTGGATGTGGGGAATCTCTGGGTCGCTCCTTGGAGATCTATCAGCTGTCTCCGTGCGGCGGGCTTGTTCGAGAGAACTGTCTGGGGCTATACAACAACAACAACAACAACCTATGGTTGTTTGTCCATCATCTGTCCTTTTTAAATGCTGAGCATCAAGAAAGGAAGCAGCACGTTTTTATTTTTTTCGATTATTGTAATGATATAGGGCCTTTTAATATGCGAATGTGCTGCCATTTCTGTCTTTTAATCATAATATCTGATCGGGTCATGGTATTATCTAATGCAGGATTCTTGTTGAGATTGTTTTTAATATTCCAAATGGGTGTCGTGTATTATTCGTGTGTCAAAATGCCCGCTCTGGATTCGTGCCACCATTTCAATGTGCACTCGATTGTGACAGATTGGTTCCCAGTCTAGCGATGAGGCAACTTACATTCATTCTTCCTTGACATTATCTAAAAGGCCCTTATTCTATTTAGGTCACATGAAGCTGTGTGTGCGAGTGTTTCAGTTCTGTCATCACATCTTTTGAGTGATCAAGTCTGAGGGCACCACCAATGAAAGATGAGGCTTATTTCCTTCCATTATTCACGTCCCAAAACTGATTTATAAAATGTTTTTGGCTTTCAGGTGGCCATTGTGCTTTTATGACGTCTTCCTTACCTAATATTTCATATCTGGTATTACAATTTGAAGGGTCACTGTGACATATTTTGCGGTGAATAGTTTTTGCTAGATTTGACTTTTCAGAATCAAACAAAGTTGCGTTCACTTCGAGTGAAAGTTAATATTTATTTGTTAAATACGATAGTGATTATTATTATAAATAAATATAAATATATTGATATATTATATAATTATTTCATAAATAGTGATTATATATAATAAATATTTCTTTAATTTAATGAATAGTGAAAGTTAGTTATTCATATTTTGTAAAAGTCTCCGCATCATATTTCATGTTAATAACATTCGCATCATATATGGCAACACATGAACTTGGTGAGGCCTTCACTATTAATATGAAGAGGTACGAAGGAGCTTGCTATCGATAAATACACTTATTTTGTTTGTTTGTATTTCCAAAGATTTTCTCCTAAACACGTCGACCAGGAACTATAAAAACACATATTATTATAAAGGTCTTTGTACAAGGACTTCCGGTTGTATGTTATTTATTCCATTAACAATCCCAAAGTCCGTGCATGAATCCCCACACTGGGTGAAGGTCGAAGTCGTGCAGTACGGCAAGAACAACAGGCAGGAATCGGCACGGCTGCGGACGAGGAGTTACTAGGTGATAGGTCGGGCAGCTGGCGGCACGGGGTAACGATCCCCCAAAACATGAGTGCAATTCACGCCCCACATCCACCAACGATTAAGCTGATATGGAAACCAACGGCGATCCACACGATGATGTCGATATGGGAATCCCAACGACAAAACACCAGGCGGACGGCCTCCTCAAGGAAAAATGGCGGATCGGCCTGTGATGAAAGGCGCTTGCTTTCCCGCCAATAATAGTTCACACTTGGTACCAAAACCTGAGATGCAGGTTTAATTGCAATCACAATATGGGACGATGTCACGGGCAATCCCTTTTACGGGGAGCCTCAATTCATTCGCAACCAATATCAAGGAATTCTGCTCGCAGTCTCGATGCGGCTCACGCTGTCTCTTTCCCCTGCTGATTCCTTCTCTCACCTCTTCTGGTTTCTTTGCCGCGTTTTTCTTTTTCCTCCACAAACATTTATTTTTACCTTTTACGAGTCATCTCCATTTCACACAGAAATCTTAACAACAATATTACCTGAAACTAAAAATCCTACAAGTATATAATAACAACAAAGACGGAAGTGATGAATCCGTAACAATATATACAGTATTATATGGGCTAATGCCATCTATCTGTCCCACCTTGAAACACGAAAATGCTCCTCAGAGAGGAAACTTTATTAAGTAAAAGTTGCTTCAAATTAATCCAAACCTACTAAAAAAAAAAAATCAGGCAGACGAAACCTTGAACCAGGGTGTTGTGTAGGCAACAAGGTAGTATGTTGCAGGGTTGGTCTTCCTTGATACCTCCCGATTTTTAGCTCACCTGGAATGAAGTTCAGGGGAGCTTATGCGATGGCGCGTCATCCGTCTGTCTTCTAGCAACCATTGAAATTTGTTTAAAATACCTCTAGTCAGTTCAGTATACTGTTTATTCTACCAGGTGAGTGCCAGGGGTATTTCCCCTAGGTTTTTTCTTTATTAAGAAAAGAAACGAACAAAGTACCGATTTGAACCGAGAATCGGTACTTCATTTGTGTAAAATGGATCCAGATTCCAATTTGCACTCGAGCAAGCATTCCAACAATACTGTTTTGCTGCATGGAGTGTCCCACAATGTCAGATGTCAGATGAACATGAACAAAAAAATGTCAGATGAACATGAACAAAAAAATGTCAGATGAACACTTTTTTTTTTTTAAACAAATGACAAATGAATACTTTTTTTAACCATCGGAACTGCTGCTGAGGTCAATTCCGGAGTTAAAATTTTGAAATTCAGTTCAGCTGAAGAGATTCTCGAGCTTTGCAGAAATTCTCGAGCAAAGAGACGAACACTGGCGTTTATAAACATTGTGATGTATACAGGAATACAGCGATTTGTTGGTGTGAAGTTCAGCTATATTACCATTCGTAGATACAAAGCTTTCTTGTACAGAAACCGACCTGTTCTAAGGCAAGGCATACTTGAGTTGAGCAGAAAAAATGGCGAATTAAGACCCCCAAGTTGAGCAACTGAACGCAGGCTGACCAATGGTAAGATTGTTAGCATAAATTCTTTTCAAAAACACACCCAAACACCCAGTTTTTATCGTGTATTCCGTTGGAGGTCAATAAGTTTGCAAAGTTTGGGGCAGATAGATTTCATGGTTTTGGAGTTATACAGGACACACACACACACACACACACACACACACACACACACACACACACACACAGCCTTTTATTGTTATAGATTTCTGAGCATACTACTAGTACCCGCCTGCAAAGCCGCAATGAGCCGGCGAAGCCAAAGCCTCTTGCCACTATTTTACCCATCACTATGGCATCAGTAGGTTAGGTAGTTGGTTGTAGGTAGGTGTAGTAGTTACCATACCTAGTTCAAAATGACACCATTTGCATTCTGGATGAGACTAAAATTTATAAAATTCCCTTCTTGATTAATTCGGTGAATTCCGTCTCAACTTCGGATATTTCCGGCCGTGAAAAACTATCCCCTACGGCCACGAGATTTCTAAAAAAGAATTCTTCGTCAATTTTAGAATATTTGATGCCGTTTTAGGCCTCCGAAACGCGGTAATAAGCTTTTTTGAAATACTTTTTCAAATGCTCGAATCTCATTGGTTCCAGTATTTGGGGACGATTTTCGTTGAAGATAACCAGGGCCCATGCGGATAACCAGAACGAGGTTGGTCTTAAAGTATTTTAATTACAAATTAGAGGTGCATAAGATTGTGAATCAATAAAAGACGGGTGAAGCAAACTCCTATTGAACTTTTTCTCAAAATTTTTATGCATACTTCCGCATCCGCAAGATGGCGGCCTCCATGGAGCGATTTGGTATTTGAAATATTTTTTCAAATGCTCAAATCGCATTGGTGCCGGTGTTTGGTGACGATTTTCGTTGAAGATAACCAGGGCCCATTCGGCCCGGGGAACGAGGTTGGTCTTAAAGTATTTTAATTACAAATTAGAGGTGCATAAGATTGTGAATCAAAAAAAGATGTGTGAAACAAACTCCGATTAAACGTTTTCGCAATTTTTTATGCATTCTTCCGCATCCGCAAGATGGCGGCCTCCATGGAGCGATTTGGTGCGTCAAAGCTTCGAAATTCTCAAAGAATTCAGAAAAACCTGGCTTTTCAACATAATACGTACGCGTTCATTCACAACACCGGCTTCGCCGGCTATAAATTCGACTAATTTAATTTTTATGCATCCACCACGAAGGTGGCCGGAGGCATTATGTTTTTAGCTCACCTGGAATGAAGTTCAGGGGAGTTTATGCGATGGCGCGTCGTCCGTCCGTCAGTCCGTCAGTCCGTCCGTAAACACTTGAAACTTGTTTGAAACCGCTGAAGGGATTGTGCTCAAACTTTGCACAAATGATATTTGTTGTGTTGTGACTAAAGTTTGTTCACGGCATTTTAAAAAATGAGGTCTAAGAGGGTCTACCAGGGGTCAAAGTGGATTCAGGTTTTACCCCCCAAAATAGATATTTGCTTTCTTCTCAAAAACTACACACACTATTTCGATGAAACTTTACCACAACCTTCATCACCCGTGATGTACCAAAGTTTGTTTACGGCATTAAAAAAATCGACCCTTTTGGGGATCGACCCTTTGGAGTTGCCACCCAAATAAGTATTTGCTTTCTTCTCAGAAACTACACATGCAATTCTGATGAAACTTGACCAGAACCGTAATCACCCATTTTGTACCAAAGATTGTTCCTGGCATTTAACAAATCGGGGTCTAAGGTGGTCTATGGGAGCCCCCCCCCCCCCAAAAAAATAGGTATTTGTTTTTTTCTCAGAACCGACACACACAATTTTGATGAAACTTCACCACAACCTTCATCATCCGTGATATATCAATCTTTGTTCAAGGCATTGGAAAAATTGGGGTATGAGTAGGTGAGGGGGGTGGGGAGGGGGATTGCCCCCCAAAATAGTTATTTTTTTGTTTGTGTGTTTAAAGTCTTATGATTGTGTTAGTATGATTCTACATGCTGCCCTGTCTTCTAGCAACCATTGAAATTGGTTTAAAATACCTTTAGTGAGTGCAGTATACTGTTTATTCTACCAGGTGAGCACCAAGGGTATTGCCCCTATGTTTTTAGGTTGGTTGTCCGTTTGTACCCGCTAAACCTTGTTTTTCTCAGCAACCACACGTTCGATTGAGACGAAACTTTCAGGGAGGGAGCAACACCTGTGCAGAATCTTTTTTATGATAACTGTGATATTATAGGTTACATTGTTTGGCAGCCATATTGAATTTAACCTCAAACCTCAAGAAAACACTCTCTCCAAAACAACCAAATTGATCGATTCGAAACTTTATGTGTGTCTTTGCCTAGGCAAGGCGATTAAAAGCTGATCATAAAACGTCATGAATCACATGGTGTGACAGACATATTGAATTGAAGGAAATATATAAAATAATTATATCTCTGAAACCGCTTACCCCATCGATGCAAAATTTTACAAATGTCATCTAACACCATTGCTGCATATAGTTTGAAAATTATGACATCATAGGTCATGTGGTTCGGCCATCTTGGATAAAAAAACGAGCCTTATCCAATCAGCATGAAACTTCACAAACGTGATCCCCTATCCATCCATATGCAGAGTGTCCATTTTTTAAAACGTCATATGTCACGTGGTTTGTTAGCCATATTAGCTTCAATGCTGATATTTAAAAAACCTCCTGCTCCAAAACTGCTTCCCCATCGATGTGAAACCTCTAATGTCTGGTAAAAATGTGATACTTGTTAACAGATGAAGGGATTTAAATCAAACTTGTATATTTTTAGGACGGTCAACGAGGGCATCTACCCATTGTCACGAGCAGGGACTATGCAGAGGCATATTGGCAACGCAGTACATTGCTTTAGTTTTTTGTCTTTTACAGGTGAGCCCTTGAAGATTTGAATGATGGGTCATTACGATGTGTCAACTCAAATTAAAATTGTTGGACTTTACTTATAAATATGGTGGTGTTGTTGTTGTTTTGTTGCCCCTACAACAATTGTAATGCAACAATGAAGTGCATCAATTGTAATGGAAAAATATAGTTTATAAGAAGTGCACCTGTAATAATGTGTTTATGGAGTACAGGAAAACACAACTCCCATGTTTGTACTTAATTTAATTTAATAAATGCATGGCTTTCTTGGACGACCTTTGTTTTATTACCGAAATAAAAGTGTCAGATATAAATGGGACGCCCTGTATTTATGCATAAGAAGATAAAGGAGGGTATGAAAAAGAAAGGGGGATAATGGAGTGTGGCATGCATGAGGAGTAGTGGGAGGGCAGCAGTAGTCGATAATAGTGTCATTTTGCATACGTAATAAATAGATAGTCCCTAAAGTGTATTTCATCTCAAAAACTTGCTCGATTGTCCGAAATCTGTTTTGCAAGTGTCTTTTAAATGTGAAAACTGTGATTGTCCCAGCGTGTAGTTTGTTTTTATTTCGGTAAAGGAAGTAGCTTGAATGCTTGGAAAAGAAAATGGCGGTGCAGTACAGAATTTGGATTTTCAACTTCCAGGACATCTCCTGAACGTTATATATGTAGAACAGTTTATGACAATGTACACATTCAAACCTTCGACAAAGACAGACACAAATGAGGATTTATTATTATCCTCAGTACTTGGCACTCCTTGCGCCCTTGGAGAAATGATCCTGAATGTACATGGCGTTCCTGCCAGGGCAGCAATTAGTTGGATTTGAACCCAAAAGCTTTTGAGCCGGCTAGATTACATTCCCAAAGTAAATCAATAATTAGGAGCAAATAACAGTCCATAACAAGTCTTCCAACACCGCACCGAAGCGATAGGTCATTTTCTTCTGACAAGGGAACATGGAGGGTTAATTGCTCCTCAGCAGCAAATCAACTCTGGACTCTGTCCTTTTGTCCAGAAGGAAATTTTGCCCCTGGATTTTCACCTGGATTCTCCCAAAGATATACAGTTAGCTCTTGATCAAGGTCAGCAGGGCATTTGATTATCCCACTTTGCAAACTAGAATGGAACCTGACATTGGGGAATGCCAGCTTGCAAGCAGCACGCAGGTATAGTGGAGCATCAGCAAGTCTGATACGTATACACTGCCAAAAATAATTTTCTCAGTATTTTTATTTAAAACAAGTACAAAAAGTTTTAATTAAAACAAAAGCCGCGTCGATGTTACACAATGCCTAGATGCAGCTGTGCCTATAACGTCGATGTTATAGGCACAGGACATTCCTATTGATTCGATTACTTGATGTTATTTTTGTGCAAAGTGAAAATATATCTCAGCAATTTCCCGTGTGTGGCGACGAATTTTTAATATATCTCGGCATTTTCCCGTCTGTTATTTCAGGCGGTGTATGACTGACCATGCCGTGATTGTAAAAAAATATATCTCGGCAATTTCTCGTGTGTAGCAACACGTGAACGAGGCTATGCTCCTCTCTCCACATTATTGTGACGACGTATAAATTAAATATTTCATCGTGATGATTGTCATCAAATGGACGAATTTTTAATATATCTCGGCATTTTCCCGTCTGTTATTTTGGGCGGTGTATGACTGACCATGCCGCGATTTAAACAAAATATATATATCTCGGCATTTTCCCGTCTCTTATTTCGGGCGGTGTATGACTGACCATGCCGCGATTTAAAAAATATATATCTCAATGGACTTGAAGTTACAGGCCTTTGAGAATTCATTTCGTTCTATAAAGGGCAACTTTCATCGGATTTTCTTCCCGTTTTTTTTCAACTGAGTCTAAAACTATGTTAGCTACTGTGAAAAATGAAATGATATATCGAATTTGATTTGAAATAAAACTGTGTGAGAGAGGAAGACACCACGGGCCTACAAAACAGGCCTCAAAGCTATGCGAGTTAATAAAATGGTGGATATTTGTTTATATGAAACCTCTCCCAGAATGGGCGGAGCTATGGTTCCCAGAATGGGTGGAGCTTTGAGGTTTTGCCTTCTCTGCAAAAACAAGAAGAAGAAGAAGAAGAAGAAGAACAACAACAACAACAACAACAACAACAACAGCAGCAGCAGCAGAGGGCACTCTATGAGCAGCGTCTGCGACGCGGCTAAAGAAAGAAGTTTTTATAATAAAAAAAAGGTTTTATATTTTCTTTACAGGAACAAGGCTCATGGAAAATATAGGTATAGAGCTGACAGTGAGACAAACATCAATGGAGTAAATGAACAGGATAAGAGGGAATGGAGGAGATGAAGCAATAAAACTCGCAACAAAGATGGTTGGGGTACAAAAGGTTCATTGGAGTGATAAAGATCTTGGGCCAAAACTGTGGATGACATGAGATGGTGATGCACTGCTTAGAAAACCATGAGAAAATCTTCGAGGCACAAGCGAAACTTTCTCATGATTTCATTGTTTCAAGAAAAGTTTTCTTATTTTATGAAAATATATTTTTACTAAACAAAAGTGATTTTTGTCAGTGTTGGGAAGGTTTGATGGGGGAAAGAATCATTTAACATTCAACAGTGGTTGATCCTTTGTGCTAAAGAGTAAATTCATTTGGTATTTTAGAGATTTAATTATATTAAGATTAATATTGGAGACTGTCCATCAAGCTTATCCATCTGCTGTAAAATTTACACCATCTGGTTGCTGCTTTCATTCACTTTTTTCATTATTTTTTTTTCATACTTTTCATACTTTTCCCCTTCTCTGATGACCATTTTACACAAAAGAATATATTTTCTTCTGCTCAAAGTTTTACATTCACTGTGGACACTAAATCTAATATATTACATATGAAACCGACGACAAAGGGTATCTAATACATTTCTAAATACATTTCTCGGCCTCTACTGGACGAAATCGGCTGCAATTTTCAGAAGTAAATGCTTTATAATTTCAAAAGTACGTTGAGGTAATATGTTCCAAATTTCAGCAACGTCTGTTTCAGCATTCTTGAGTTTTATTGAGAAAACCCTCAAAATCACGTTGGTGTCTGTCCGTCCGTCCGTCCGTCCTTCTGCCCAAAATGTGTTGGCACTCATATCTCAAGGTCTATATATTGAAACTAGCTGGAACTTGGAATATACATCGGCCAATATGTCTAATTAATGGCTTTCAAAACAAATTCCACATAAGTGCCATAGTTTTTGCTTTTAAATTAAATATATATAAATATATATACATAAATAAATATATCTAAAAAATTTTTACAGCACCAATTTCGCAGTTTAAAAAAAATTCTACAGCACCCATTACCCAAATCTAACGTGCTGTTCCAATGGCCCAATGGATAAGACATCAGTACTCCCAAGCTGGAGCGTGTTGGTTCAAGTCCCATCTGGTTTGAATAATTGTTATTATTATTATTTTTTGAAGTATTTTATATTGCCTTGAATTAATCAAAGGGAGGCGCAAAGCGCTTTAAATGGGATCGTTACTCTGCATGCAACTTTAACATGGGGACTGAAAATTAGTTTATCGGCTTCTACTGGTATATTATATGCCAACAAAAGTACCCGGCATTGCCAGTAACAATGAGTCGCTTCCTGATGGGAATATGAAGAGAGGAGGGAAGGAGGATAGGGAGGGGGTAAGGAGGGGAGGGGAGGGAGGGGGGAAGGAGGGGAGGGGAGGGAGGGGGGAAGGAGGAGAGGGAGGGAGAGGAGGGAGAATGGGTGCAGGGGCGGATACAGGGAGGGGTGCAGGGGGTGCGCACCACCCCTTCGATCCAGGAGGAGGGTGAAGGGGGTGCGCACCGCCCCCCCCCTCCCCTCTTCAACGCAACGACATGGATGTGCTGGAGGTATACTCTATGATTGACGACAAGAAGGACGCGCTCACTCAACTACGGTCAAATGCTGAAACTGAATTCTCTCTTTGGTTCGATCACACTAAGGCCATGATAGAATCTGTAGGAGGTGATGTCACAATGCCGAGAGTTGTAAAACGACAAATCCATCGTCCAAACACCGCCGCCAATACTCCCTTGCTCTTCTACCTCAGAAACATGTCCATTCCATTTCTCGACCACCTCAGCCAGGAAATGGATACCCGAATTCTGTGCTGAAAATCGGGAAGGTAGTGATCTGTTTCTGCTGATGCCATCTGCAATAATCGCCGATACCTGCGACATTCCAGCCCTACAATCAGAAACTATTGCGTTGGAAAAACGACATGGAACATCCAGCAGGACTGATAAATGAGCTTAGAGACTGGTAGATGTTTTGGAGAAGGAAGCCCAACAACACGCTTCCAAGCACATTCATGGATTGTTTCTGGGCAGTGGATGGAGACGAATTACCATCCATCAAAGTCCTACTCCATATTGGATGCACCCTCCCTGTAGGCTCCTGTGAGGCAGAACGCTCATTTTCTTGCCTGCGTCGTCTGAAGACCTACCTAAGAAATTCCATGGGAGAAAGTCGGATGGCATCTCTGGCCCTCATGAACATACGCCATGACTTCACCATATCCCCACATGATGTGTGTGACATTTTCATTCAGAAACACAAGCGCCGTCTATTCCAAAATAGCATAATTTACGATTAATAAAATAATTCACATTCCGCTGTCCCATCTGATCTCTTTTGTGGGGAGAATCCCTGTCTTGAGCTTCACAACCTCGACCCATGGCGGTGCCGGACTTTTCCCAGACACAGTCTGTCATCGCCATCATTTCACACTGTGGGAGCGCACAGGTCTTTTATAACTACTCGTGAGCCCGTTGGTCCAAATGGAGCAAATTTTCATCGGCGTTCATGGCCTTGCAGCATACGTGCATGCACCATAGTGCTTGAGTTGGAATAAATGCTTTGTTACAATATTATCATTGTTTTTGTTATTTATTTAGTAATGAGAATTTTATGCCATGGAAGGACATATTAAGCTGCTCTAAACACCTTAAAATGGCGTGCGTTCAGAAATATGGCAATTCTTCTGGATTCTTTGTAGTTAATGAGCCTAATTAACTCAGGAGATCATAGCCGGCGAAGCCGGTGTTGTGAATGAATGCGTACGTATTATGTTGAAAAGCCAGATGTTGCTGGATCCTTTGAGAATTTCGACGCTTTGACGCACCAAATCACACCATGGAGGCCGCCATCTTGCGGATGCGGAAGAATGCATAAACAATTGCGAAAACGTTCAATAGGAGGTTGTTTCACCCGTCTTTTTTTGATTCACAATCTTATGTTGAAAAGCCAGAATTTGCAGGATCCTTTGAGAATTTTGAAGCTTTAACGCACCAAATCGCTCCATGGAGGCCGCCATCTTGCGGATGCGGAAGTATGCATAAACAATTGCGAAAAAGTTTAATATGAGTTTGTTTCACCCGTCTTTTTTTGATTCACAATCTTATGTTGAAAAGCCAGATTTTTCTGGATCCTTTGAGAATTTCGAAGATTTGACGCACCAAATTGCTCCATGGAGGCCGCCATCTTGCGGATGTGGAAGTATGCATAAAAAATTGCGAAAAAGTTCAATAGGAGTTTGTTTCACCCATCTTTTTTTGATTCACCATCTTATGTTGAAAAGCCAGATTTTGCTGGATCCTTTGATAATTTCGAAGCTTTGACGCACCAAATCGCTCCATGGAGGCCGCCATCTTGCGGATGCGGATGTGTGCATAGAAAATTGCGAAAATGTTCAATAGGCGCCCGCAGAACTACGTAACTTCCGGTTCGTGCACCCTTCGCGACAATAGTCGCGACTCTGGGGCATTTTCGAAATTGTTCTCTTCTTTAGTGGTGGACCTAAAAAGCCGAATTAGGCTTCAATCCCATGCGCCCATGCTCAGTAGGTTTGTCTGATTTATGATGTTGTCCTGCACCTACCGGTATAAGCGGTTTACATCAAGAAAGAAAGCTCGGTTTGATTAACGACAGTCACACATTGCTGTTGAAACGGCGCTATTGTCTGATCTGTCGGCACTGATCTTACTGCAAGCTAACTTCTTCTGGTGGAGGAGGCTGCAGTGCCCGGAGAGAACCAGCCCTGACAGCGACTGAAGTTAGAAGACTACACACATACTGTGAAAACGTATGTTAAGCCCAGTTAAAATTTCTTAAAATAGGCCCTAAGCTAGCACATCGTATAGTTACTTCCTTAAGCTTCTTGTGACATTTATTGCATGTAGGTATTGGGGAGGACTGTCTGCTCTTCTCTTTTACCAAGTCTTACCAGGTAGGGCAAAGGGGGGCATTAGGCTCCACTACATTGTAAATGCATTATATTTACCTTCAAGATTTACAATGTAGTGGAGCCTAATGCCCCCCTTTGCCCTACAGTACCTACTACACCTACCTACTACCAACTACCTAACCTACTTATGCCATAGTGATGGGTAAAATAGTGGCAAGAGGCTTTGGCTTCGCCGGCTCATTGCGGCTTTGCAGCAGGGTACCAGTAACAATCATTTCGCGAGAACTACACAAATCAGAAATTCCATATCAGAAAGCTCCAGTAGAACTACACAAAAAACATGCCGCACGCATGCACACACACACACACACACACACACACACACACACACACACACACACACACACACACACACACACACACACACGCCGACAAAATTCATCAATTTATAGCAGAAGGAACAGCTGGGCAAGTCGTTTCCCCAGTTCCTCGATGTGACCATTTGTCATCGCGAATCTGTTGAACTGTTGGACCAGGGAAGAACGCAAGGAACTGCAGAAACTTCCAAGAACGCACGAAATGGCGTTTCTGACGATCTTTTTTTAATTTAATTTTCTGGGAGTGGACCCCCAGATCCCTCTTAACCCCGCGCCCCCAGCGCTATCGTTTCATGCAACCGCCCGTTTTGAAATTCCTGGATCCGCCCCTGCGATGCAGAGTGAGGGGAGAGAGGGAAGGGGAGGGGAGGAGAGAAAGGAAAGAGTGAGAGTAGAGGGGAAGGGAGGTTAAATATATCGCACAAAAATTATAGTCAATAAAAAAATGAGTACCACCGTTTAGAGGCCATTTTAAAACGGTGGTACTCATTTTTTTATTGACTATAATTTTTGTGCGATATATTTAACCTCCCTTCCCCTCTACTCTCACTCTTTCCTTTCTCTCCTCCCCTCCCCTTCCCTCTCTCCCCTCACTCCGCATCGCAGGGGCGGATCCAGGAATTTCAAAACGGGCGGTTGCATGAAACGATAGCGCTGGGGGCGCGGGGTTAAGAGGGATCTGGGGGTCCACTCCCAGAAAATTAAATTAAAAAAAGATCGTCAGAAACGCCATTTCGTGCGTTCCTGGAAGTTCTAACCCTAACCCTAACCCTAACCCGGATCCAGGAAATTTTTTGGGAATTTTTTTTGGGAAAGCTTTTTTCTGTTTTACTGCATTAAAGCTTTTATTCTTATTCTTAAATGATGTTTTTCTCCTCTAATTCCGAGATATATCAAGATAAATTCTCTGACAGTTAGGACAGAAATAAAAAAATGAGTACATAAAAACAAAAAGGGAGCTCTGTCTACTGTAACGCCATGGCTTGCAAAAGCAGCCTGAATAAAAAGCAAAAAGGGAGCTCTGTCTTCTGTAATGCCATGACTGGCAAAAGCAGCCTGAATAGCATTAACCAATTGCAAGATATGGTAAATTTTGTCAGATTTCACTCCAAATTTGGACATTTATTTCGTCGACAACATTCAATCTTTACATCCGAATCCAGATTTTGATGATCAATGCTTCAATTATGTAATGATAATCGATCGTGTTTCCAAGGCCTGGCACGTTGGAGTCGGCCAAAACAAAATGTCGGCTTAATAACTCAGTGAGGTGCAGTGGGCTGACCAAGATGGAGGGCCACAATTTTGGTCAGCCTTTTTCTGTTTTTTTCTTCTTCTTATGAGCACCTCATTAATCATCTTCAAAAAGGGTGTTATAATACACCAAAACACCCAGTTTTCATCATTGCAATCTGTTGGAGGTCCAGGTGCATCCAGACTTTGCATGCAAAGTTTGGGGCCACCAGCTTTCATGGTTTTGGAGTTATGGAGGAGACAGAAGGACAGATGGGTGGACAGACTGACGGGCAGGCAGACAGACGGATGTGCGGACTAACGGACAGATGGACGGACGGACAGATAGATGGGTGGACTGACAGACACTGCCATTAATTATCATAGATATAAATTGACACATATATATATATATATATATATATATATATATATATATATATATATATATATATATATATATATATATATATATATATATATATATATATATATATATATATATATATATATACTGTTACGGAAACGGAGTACGGCTCTTCCCCTTAGCAAGAGGGGGGTTAATCCCACTTTTATTTTCACTGGCCATCTCCGCTCCTGAAGCCGCCCCGCTCCCTCCACGAGGCAGGTGGGCAACCTCATTCGAGACCGCGGACAAGATGTTATTTGCCGAGCGGATTAGCAGCCCGCGGCTCGAACCATTAACAAAAACTAGACCCGATTCTAAACGTTGGCCAAATCGTGCCACAGGTATTCAATGGGGAAATCACAAAGACGATCGGATGAGCATGAAGAAGAAGACGAAGGTAGGCAATAACAGGATTTATTATTATTAATTATGTACAAAACCAAAGAAACCAAGGAGGAGGAAAGAAACGAAAATATTGACAGAAGGAGAAGACACAGTGCAATACTAGCTTATCTATTCAGGCTTACTTATACCCCAGGGACAAGACAAACAAACTCACGTACACAAAAGGATGGATGAGGGCAAGAACGAATGGCTGGAAGGGGAGGAAGGTTCAGCTGGACGCGGGAGAACGGCCGGGCCGGGAGTGAGCAGCCGCCGACTCTCCACACTCTCATTCGTACGGCGGCGTTGCTTCGCGGCCGCGGGTCGAACTGCCGTTAAAGCTCAACTCCTTCTCAACTCAACTGCGGTGGACTCAGCTGCGGTGGACTCCTCACTCATCTGCTCATGGGGGCTTCCTCGGTCATCTGCTCCAACTGGACTCCAACTGGACTGAGGTGGGGGCTCCGCGCGACGGGTTATATAACAACGCCCTAGAATCTTCTTGAACCTCCCCGAAGTTTCTTTCCTCCGCCCTCTCAGGCCAAACCCCTCATGCTTGGTTGGTTGATCGGGGGCTGGCTCACTCCTCCTTCTCATGACGAGGTGGAGACATGCCTTTCTTCTCCGAGATGACCTCGCCATAATGGCGGCAAATGTAGTTGGCAATGCGAATGGCAATGATGCAGTTGGAAATGGAGGTTTTGGGGGAATTTGAACAAGGGGATCTATCTTATCCGATTTGATGCAATGCAGAGTCAACTAATGGGAAACGGAGCCTTAAACTAACATAGAATAAGAAATAACTATAGAGAAGGGCTTATGATTTTCTACGTGCATGCGATGGACTAAGGGGACGACCTTTGACCTTTACACAACGGAGGTATTTACAAGGATCATTACATTTACACAGGGTGATATTTACAAACAGGATTCTCAAATCCGCAACACTGCACCCTCATCCCCCAGGCACGTCCCGGGCCGATAAAACTTAACTTAGTGTGGCACGTAGGTGTAATTCCCTCTACAATTAACCTGACCCTGAGTGCGACAGTTTTAAAACACAAATAAGTATGTCCCTCTGCTGCATTTTTTTTTTTTTTTTTTTTTTGTTGTATACAAGATCGAGGCTCGTGAAAGAGCGAACAAGGTGCATGTTAGACAAGGTGCATTGCACCCTGTCTAACAGATTCACGCCCACAGGATAACCGAATTGCGGAATTGTTCTCAAACTACACATGAACGGTGGGGAGCATTATTTACAAGTGACGTTACTTTGATTATTTACAAAACTAACCTAGGACCTGTGATTTTTCTTTTGGGGGGGGGGGGGGGTGGGAGACAGCATGCACTGCATCGACGCACCAGCACCAATAATCACCAATGCACCACTCACCAAAACGCACCATCACCTCAGTGCCCATTTCACACATGTCCATACCAAAAGAAAACAACCTGTTGACTGGGTTCTTGCTCTTCGGCTCCCTCTGCTGGCCGTTGTTCTTCCAGATGTTGTCAACTTGTTCTTCTTGTTTTGCTGCCTATTTGATGGAAATAAAAAGGCACACAACACGTCCATTTTTATTTATGGCCCACAGGGGCCGACTATGGGTGGTTCACCTGTGGGCTTGGTGCCACCTCACGGATCCGCAAGCAAGATCTTGGGCCATCGTGGCAGGTCCCAGCAGAGGGGCCATGCCCCAACCCGTGGGGTCCATGAGTGGTGCTCAGCCACAGACATGTGGTCCATAAGTGGTGCGTGGATGCAGGCAGCTGGTTGCGAGGATTCGGGCACACCGACGCGGCCCCCCCGCACGCTCCCCTCCATGCCCAGAGAGCACGATCCTCGGGTTTGGGAAGTAAGACAGAGAAGACAGGTGAGTGAGGGGTAAGGTCACAAGGGTACACATCAACGAAGGCAATACAGAGTGAGGTGCGTCTGGAGACTGAGCGGAGAAAAGCTCGTCCCTACTGTACGTCACCCCCCCTGTTACCTACTCTACCCTTGCCCTTACCCCATATTTACAAAAATCTACAACCTTACCAATTCGTGACTACCGTCACGTCCTCCCCATATCTCTCCTATACCAAATTCGTCAAAATCCCACTAATCCAAAATTTGCCATCACCAATTCATCATCAATCCCTCTTAAGGAGGGAGAGATGGAACATCAACACAATGTCACACCCACGTCATGATGCGTCTCACAATCCAAACATTTGCACAAAAATAATAAAAACAACAAACCATGGCACGGTGTGGAGTTTTGTCACCCCAGGTGAGTGGATGTAGATGGAGCGAGGAGATTCTTAATCCTAACTATCCTCTAAATGACTTTTACACACTTTACACTACCCGGGGTCTTTCCCTGCCAATCCATTGGCCATTTTACTCCATGCGGTTTTAAGAACCAAATTCCCATTGACCAAACTGTGGTGCTTCATCAATTTTGGGTCTCACTCCCCCGATTCAACTCCCTGTGCCTTTGGACAATTTCAGGACTGGGTCGTGTGGCTCTCCCAGCAGGTCTACCCACCTGCACACCTCCACCACTGCAGTTGCCTCCGAGCTTACCTGCTCCTTACCCTAACCTATCTACCTGGGGAAGGCCCTCTGGCGCTCTCCCCACTCGGTGCCCCCTCTGGCACTGGGCTACCCGGGTCCGTCCTCCGGATCATCGGGCCCCATCCACAACTCTAACGGCTCCTAGAGCCCACCTGCGGCCTCACCTGGCCGACATCCTCACAGTGGTGGAGTGCCCATTTAACTCCACACACTAACAGGCCACACACCCAGCCATTTCCACGACACTAATGCACCCATCCAAACACCATTCTTCCACCACGCACCACAGATGCCAATATCCAACCACAATTTACCTACTCCCTCTACCTAACTCTTAAACTACCCTCCCCGGGTATTCGTGATGGGGTCTATCCTCCCCATACACACCTTCGCACCATCCACTCCACTCCACAGTTTCCACCATACTCACTCCACACCAGCCATTCCATACTCCATGTATTCCATACTCTATGTAATCCACACACCTGTTCATTTGCACACCTGTGCAATCACACCTGGTGCCACCTGCACCCTCCTTCCTCCCAGGCTTCTTCATTCAATACAATGCACAATCACAATTATTCCTCATACGCTGCTCCATACACTTCCACGCCCAATACAACTCACAATGACCTCACACTTTTCACAATACACTTCTAACTCCCCAACCATTGCCTCAGGCACCCAAATTCTCCCATGCTCATACACACATCCTTCCCGAGCATTGCCCCGCAATCCCTCATTTGCTCGATATGCTCACCGGCAAAGATTCTCACACACACGGCATCATCGAAACTGACTAATCCCTTCTGAAACTTGCGCTTCCCAGTCGCCCCTTATACTATTGCGCTCCCTCGTTGTTATAATCCAAACTAATCTACCTACGTCCCCACTACAGGTGGAATGTCGCTACTTAATGCTACCGTTACCTATGGTCAATCTTCTCTAGATCCCTATCATTTTATCCAAACCCTCCCGGGCTAGTTTTCACTGCCGAACCCCATAAAACTATAGCTCATGTGCCCCATGTGCGAGGGATGGTGGATTTGCCATCCCACCACATCGGGCATCTTCCACTATCAATTTGGCCATCATATTTTCAGCCAATCAAAATTTGCCAATCACTGCCAATCATTCTACCAATCATCAATTTGCCAATCATTTCTGCCAATCCTACTCACTACTCTCAATTTCGGATCCAAAACACTATCATCATCACAGTCCACTATATCTGAGCCTCGGTGCGTCGTTACATTATTAAAACTCGGCTTTGCAAAGCCGAGCAATGAATTCGGGTGGTTTGGTCACCTGCAGGTTGAGTCCGTCCGGCATTCGGTTCAGGCGAGGCGGTTTGGTCGGGCCGAGATTCCACGCACCATCTCAGCGCGGATCCTTGTGGTCTCCGGCCCGATGACTCAATCTCGCCCGGTCGGAACCCCGTCCCCGCCAGGGGGCGAAGGTCCGACCTGGCCCCCCCTCCCCCGGAATCGCGCTGATCGCCGCTCTGACGCGGCACCGACCATTCAGTGCGGGACCCGGCCCGAATCGCACACGACGCTCCGAAGAGCGATGCGCTTACGGTCCCGGCCGGTCCTCGCTGCAAACAAAGCGCACCGCACACGCTATCCATAGACCTAAACGCTGCCCCGGTCAACGTCGATGCCTCCCGGACATGCTCACACCATTCGCTCCGATTGTTGCTCATACATCCCATGCACTTCGTCAATTCCACCACCGTACTCCCTGTTACACACCACACCTCTCGCGCACACTCGTCGTTCGCACACTTTGTTCCACACCTCTCCTCCGTTACGTCCTCCGTAACACTCACCATGGGCGTGCACTCTCGCATCCACCCTCTCACACGCTTCAATGGGCTCTCCCACACCCGCGCCACAACCAACTCAGGTGTGCTTTCTCGCACACTCTCGCCATCCATCCCAAGCGTGCATCCTCGCACCCGCTCCTCCACCAACTCACTCTCCGGGTCACTCTCACCCTCTGTGTCACACCCCGTACACTCCGACGTGCATTCCCGCTCGCACTCGGTTTTACTCCCACACTTTATAACACACTCACTCGCCGACTCACACTTTTTCCTCACACGAATGTCATTCTTTCGTACACCACGCCCCACAGACCTCCCACAAACGCCCGGGTGCCATATCGACCCCAATCGCGCGACAATTCTCTTCGCGCCAAACACTTTGCCGAAAAACCTCTTAGCACCATATACAGCACGACTCACCTTTGGGGTCCTCCTCTCCACGCGCACCTGCAAATCTTTATAAGGATTAGCAAGTACGGCATCAGGATGTGTATTCAGACTTTGTACATTATCCATTCCCTCCTCCAACTGTTGCTCTTCCAAGTCTGTTGTCTCTACAATATCAATTTCAACTTTTGCTTTTTCTTTGACGACCGCTGGCTGTATTAAAATTCCCTCTACTTCAGCAGTCGCTGGCTGCCCCATACCCCGGGTCGCGATCTCTGTACCCGTCATTTTACCCGCGCTTTGCTCCGCCTCGCTCAACCAGCGCTTCTCGACCCGCTTTACCTCGTCGTGTACCCCTGGGACCTGCTCGCCCAACCTGCGGTCTCTGTCCCTCTCCAATTTTTCAGTACTACGCCTTGCTTCATACCGGGCTTTGTCCTTCACCAGCCCCTCACTAATTTCTTTAATTTGGTTTCCCAATTGCTTACCCATTTTTTTCAATGTCTCCCCCCATTCGTCTACTTTTGCCATTAATTGGTCCATAAAAAAATTGCATGTACCCTGGTAATCTGGTATCTCGGGCTCGGCTGCCGCGACCACGTGCGAAGCGCCGCCATTTTGTGCGCCTCCCACCTCATGCGAGGCGCCGCCATCTCGTGCGCCTGAACCCTCCACAACCCAATGGGTATTGCGCTCCTCCTCCATTACTCCCAAATCCTCCACGGGGTCCTGGGTCGATTCTACCCCATCTTCTTATACCCCCACCGGCATCCGGTCGCCTTGATTATCCATGGCACGATTTTTAAAATTTAGAGTGTTAAATACAATTTTGGCCACTCGTAATTTTGAGTGCGCTAAGCGCACTTCAGGTCCGAATCTCGCTCCCGACACCAATTGTTAAGGAAACGGAGTACGGCTCTTCCCCTTAGCAAGAGGGGGGTTAGTCCCCCTTTTATTTTCACTGGCCGTCTCCGCTCCTGAAGCCGCCCCGCTCCCTCCACGAGGCAGGTGGGCAACCTCGTTCGAGACCGCGGACAAGATGTTATTTGCCGAGCGGATTAGCAGCCCGCGGCTCGAACCATTAACAAAAACTAAACCCGATTCTAAACGTTGGCCAAATCGTGCCACAGGTATTCAATGGGGAAATCACAAAGACGATCGGGCGTGCATGAAGAAGAAGACGAAGGTAGGAAATAACAGGATTTATTATTACTAATTATGTACAAAACCAAAGAAACCAAGGAGGAGGAAAGAAACGAAAATAATGACAGAAGGAGAGGACACAGTGCAATACCAGCTTATCTATTCAGGCTTACTTATATCCCAGGGACAAGACAAACAAACTCACGTACACAAAAGGATGGATGAGGGCAGGAACGAATGGCTGGAAGGGGAGGAAGGTTCAGCTGGACGCGGGAGAATGGCCGGGCCGAGAGTGAGCAGCCGCCGACTCTCCACACTCTCGTTCGTACGGCGGCGTTGCTTCGCGGCCGCGGGTCGAACTGCCGTTAAAGCTCAACTCCTTCTCAACTCAACTCAGCTGCGGTGGATTCAGCTGCGGTGGACTCCTCACTCATCTGCTCGTGGGGGCTTCCTCGGTCATCTGCTCCAACTGGACTCCAACTGGACTGAGGTGGGGGCTCTGCGCGACGGGTTATATAACCACGCCCTAGAATCTTCTTGAACCTCCCCAAAGTTTCTTTCCTCCGCCCTCTCAGGCCAAACCCCTCATGCTTGGTTGGTTGATCGGGGGCTGGCTCACTCCTCCTTCTCATGACGAGGTGGAGACACGCCTTTCTTCTCCGAGATGACCTCGCCATAATGGCGGCAAATGTAGTTGGCAATGCGAATGGCAATGACGCAGTTGGAAATGGAGGTTTTGGGGGAATTTGAACAAGGGGATCTATCTTATCCGATTCGATGCAATGCAGAGTCAACTAATGGGAAACAGAGCCTTAAACTAACATAGAATAAGAAATAACTATAGAGAAGGGCTTATGATTTTCTACGTGCATGCGATGGACTAACTAAGGGGACGACCTTTGACCTTTACACAACGGAGGTATTTACAAGGATCATTACATTTACACAGGGTGATATTTACAAACAGGATTCTCAAATCCATAACAATACATATATATCTATCTATCTATATATATATATATATATATATATATATATATATATATATATATATATATATATATATATATATATATATATATATATATATATATATATATATATATATATATATATATATATATATTGTTGCGGATATGGGATTTGGCCTCCATATCCGCTTGTAAATATTCCCCTATTTCCCCCAATACTCCCCAACTATCCCCAATCCCCCATTCCCTAGTCCCATTGTCTGTAAACAACACTCTGTAGAACCGACCTTCCCCTTTTTCCCCCATTAAATGTCGTGCCCAGGTCCACCGCATCTCACGTAGACAACTTTCGGACATCTTGCTAGTTATTCTTAGTCTATGTCAGTTAAGGACTCGTTTCCATTAATTCTGACTCTTCATTGCACCAGAATGTGATTGTATGGCACCAGTAGTGAGTTTAGGACCTCCCCATACCTCCTCCCATCTTCCCCATGAAACAACAACAACAACAACAACTACCACAACAGCGCGCGGGGAGTGTGCGTCCTCACTCCGGCTCGGTTAGCCGCCATTGCCCATGTGCGCCGACGGGGTTACCACGAAGGGGCTGCCTGTCGGCCCCTCGTCAAGGGCGGAGCCCGGTAACCCCCCGCACCCAATAAGAAGCAACGGGCCGATTCCATCTGGGGCGGAGCTAACGAGCCGAGGGCGTGTCACTCCCCGCCGGATATACGGAGCGACTTACCGGACGTGACGAGAGATGCGCCCCGAGCTTGAAGTGAAGAGAACCAGACGCCACCTCCGAGCGCTGAGAGACCTCCCTGCATCTTTTGGGCCGCGCTATCCTGTCCCTGAGCACAAAGTGCACCTTGTGCTGTCCACCGACTACCTGCCCTTCCTTGCCATCAATCCCTGTGTGAGTCAGTTTCGTCCTGTTTATCTGTGGTCTGTCGGGGCTACTATAAGACCGTGATTAAGTGCCCACCTTCCTATGCTGTCTCTCTTGTCCTTGTAATCTAACGTTCCGCATATCCCATATTATAACCTCCTCCGGAGGTCTTGAGAACTGTACCCCTGGTGTCGTGTCATCTAACCCAGCCGTTGTGTCCTTTCCTTCATTGATCTAGCGTAGCGCGACTCGGCCAACGTTCGAGTATAATCGGGTAAACTGTGCAGACGCGGTCATACCAAACCGCTCGGTAAACTAACATCCAAAACCGCGTCTGTAACATTTGGTGTCGAGGAGTTGGATTCGGACCTGGGACTAAATATGTTAGGCCCAAATTTTGGAACACCAATTGTACCATTAGGGTAACATTTTGGTGTCGGGAAGTGGGATTCGATCCGGAGCGCGTTTCACGCGCTCGAAATTATAACGGCGAAATTTGATTTTGTTTTACGACAATAAAAACCCGAATTTTGAAAGTCGCGCTATGGCAGACCAAGACGGCTGGGTTCCGGTAGAAGAGAGTGAGGCAAGGTCGATCCAGGACCAAAATGAGGGACATAAGGAGAGCGAAGCAGTGAGGGTGGCAGGGTCGCAAAATAGTGTCGTCGCGCACGAGGTGGCCACGGCGTCCACGACCGCGACCGTAGTAGCGCCGCCGATGGATTTGAACCTTTTTTTAATACAAATGAAGGCCCATATGGACAAGAATAATGAAGAAATGGAAAACAGAATGAGGAGGGCAATGTCAATGAGGGACGAAGCGAGGGCTCGGAGTGAGCAATTGGGGGTAATGGGAAACCAAATGGGGGTAATGAGGGACGAAGCGAGGGGTACCGGTGAGGGGTTAGACAATAATTTTAAGGGATTAGACAAGAAATTTGAGGGGTTAGACAATAATTTTAAGGGATTAGACAAGAAATTTGAGGGGTTAGACAATAATTTTAAGGGATTAGACAAGAAATTTGGGAAGTTAGACGACAAATTTGAGGGGTTAGACAACGGGATAAAAGAGGTGAAAAATGGGTTAATGGGGGTAGAAAATAGAATGGCTGCCCAGGAGAATCAGATAGAGGGAGTGAAAAATGGGTTAGAGGGGTTAGAAAACAGGATGGAAGGCAAATTGAGGGACATGAGGGACCAAGCGGAAAGGGAAGTTAAACAAATGGGGCAGCAGATAGAGGGGGTCAGAATGGGGGTAGAAACCAAACTGGATGCTCACAGGGAGGAAATGGAGCAGATGAGGGTGGCATCTGGGCAGGAGATGCAAGTGATGGGAGAGGAGATCAGAAGAGGTGTGAGTGAGGAGGTCGGAGGAGTGCGCGAGGAGGTGAGGCACTGTAAGGAGCACATGGAGAAGGAGGTGAGAAAGGGGACTGTAAAGTTACAAGGGGGCATAGAGGACCTGACGCAGGAGGTGGAGCAGCTGACGGTGGGACAGACGGAGTTAGTGGAGCAGGTACAAAGGAACACTGCGGTAATAGGAGGGTTAAAAGCGACACAAAATGACCTAAAAAATGACTTGGTAGTGACGAAGAGGGAATGTCAGATGGTACGTGAGGGATTGACAACGAGGTTGGACGAGGTGATAGAGGTAATGGAGACGAAGGACCGGCAGGTGAGGACGCACATGGAAACGGTCAAGGTAGCCTTGGAGGACGAGCTTGAGGAGACGTACCGGGGAATAAAAGAGGTGAAGCAGAAATTAGAAGAAGTGGAAGAAGGGGTGAGCGAAATTAAGAAGCGACGGAGAGGGGATAAGAAAGAGATAAAAGAGGAGATAAAAGAATTGGTCCAAAGTCTGTGTTTGGATCGTGATGATGTGCTCATTAACCGGATGAGGGATTCGCAGGTGATGGAGGAGAAGCGAAGAGGAAGAGGACCCGGTGTAAGTGGTGACCAATATGGTCGCGCGTATGATGCGCCAGGGGATTTAATAAGCTTGGGGGTCGAGATAGACCCGGGTGTTCGTGAGAGGCCAAGAGTGAGGTGTATGGCTGGTCCGGAGGGTATGGAACGAGAGGTGCGAGGTGTGGGTGAGCAAGGTTGTGGTGGTATGGAATGGGTAGCGGGTTGCGGAAGTGTGACCCATGCATCGACACCAACGGGGGTAGTTGTTAGAGGGACCGGGGAGGCACGAGAGCCCCTTGGGGGTAATGTACTGTGGGGGCCCGGCCGGTTCGGCCCCGCGCTGACCCCGCAAGGGGCGACGCACGGGGTCCGGCAGGCGGGCGACGACTCACATACGAGGTGGTCCCACAAGGTCCCACTCACGCCGTATGACGGTGGGTAAGGGTGGCATCCCTGCCACCCTTCCCATGATGTGGGGCAAAGGAGCTATAGCTTATGGGGTGTATGGCAGTGAAAACTAGCCCGGGTGGGTTAGGATATTGATAGGGCCCTAGAAGATGACATCAGGTGACAAGATTTAAGTAGGAGACTTGATACCTGTAGTGGGGACGCAGGTAGATTAGTGTGGATGATAATGACGTGGGAGCGCAATAGTTTAAAGGGGCGACTGGGAAGCGCAAGTTTTAGAGGGGAGTAGTTAGATGAGATGATGCCGTGTGGTTGAGAATTGAACAGGTGTGATTGCACAGGTGTGCAACTGGACAGGTGTGTGGAGCAGTGTGTGAGTAGTGAGTGTTGTGGATCAGCGCGAATGCGCTTGGGGAGAGAAGGGTGCAGGTGGCACCAGGTGTGAGAGCACAGGTGTGCAAGTGCAGGTGTGTGGAATACGTGGAGTGAGAATGGTGGAAATTGTGGAGTGGTGTGCATGGTGCGAAGGTGTGGATGGGGGAAGAGTGGACCCCTTTCACGAGTACCCGGGGCGGGTAGTGTAAGTGTTAGGTAGAGGGTATAGGTAAATTGTGGTTGGATATTGGCATTTGTGGTGCGGTTGCAGAATGGTATTGTGGATGGGTGCATTAGTGTTGTGGAAATGGCTGGGCGTGTAGCCTGTTAGTGTGTGTAGTTGGTTGGGCACTCCACCACTGTGAGGATGTCGGCCAGGTGAGGCCGCAGTTGGGCTCTGGGAGCCGTTAGTGTCAGTGGGGCCCGAGGATCCGGAGGACGGACCCGGGTAGCCCAGTGCCAGAGAGGGCACCGAGTGGGGAGAGCGCCAGAGGGCCTTCCCCAGGTAGATAGGTTAGGGTAAGGAGCAGGTAAGCTCGGAGGCAACTGCAGTGGTGGAGGTGTGCAGGTGGGTAGACTTGCTGGGAGAGCTACACGTCGCAGCCCAGAAATTGTGCGAAGGCACCGGGAGATGAATCGGGGGAGTGAGACCCCAAATTGAAAAGCACCACAGTTTGGTCAATGGGAATTGGTTTTTAGAACCCATAGTGTAAGTTGGCCAATGGATTGGCAGGGAAAGACCCCGGGTAATGTAAAGTTGTTAAAGTCATTTAGGAAATAGTTAGGATTGATGAACCTGTCGCACCATACGCAGCCACTTACCTGTGGTGATGATGACTCCACACCTGTGTTTTCTTTGGTTGTGTTGCAGAAAGGAGAATTGCTGTTGGATTTGTGAGACGCATCACGACGTGGATGAGACATTGGGGTGATTCCATCTCTCCCTCCTTAGGAGGGACTGATGATGAATTGGTGATGGCAAATTATGATGTTGAGTTGGAGATGGCAAATTTTGATGAGAGTTGAAAATGGCAAATTTGATTGGTTAGGAGGGAGAGAAGACGAATTTGGTTTATGGGAGGAACGGGGAAGACAGTAGGGACGTTTGTTGATTTGTAAAGTAGATGTTTATGGGTAGTGTTGTGTTTTGTGGATACAGTAAGGGGTAAGGGAGGGGCCATGTAGGTTACCTGGTGGGGGGGGGGGGGGGCGTACGGTAGGAACGTACCTGTGACGAGAATAGAACCATGTTCAACACCTTGAGTTCAAGAGATAACAAGATTTAATGATGAACCAATATCACAGCGCTGTGGAGGGTGTAAGAGTCATACCATTCACAAATGAACAGCATGGCCACATACACTCCTGAGTTCCTTACAGAAAGAACTTCCTTTTATACTTGCAGAGTGTGATAAAAATCTCCGCTAATTTTGGCAAGTTTCAGCAGTATAATACACAATGGGGGAAACGTTGACCAGTACCCCCACCCTTGTCCTATCTTATTTGGCATGAGCAAAGGGCAAGATGCGGGAGGGAGAAAGAGCACCGTGACATTCTCAAAACTTATCTTCCATGTTGGCTTTTGGTCAAGGACAGACAGACGCGTTTTCACTAGGGGGTCTAACGGAGCAAGCGGTTTCACTATCTTTCTACATTTTTTGGCACAGTTGGAAAATATAGCATAGTTAAAAAGCAAGAGGGAACATAGTAAGCTTAATCCTTTTCACAAAGCAACCATTATTAAATGCAAACCACAATTACATAAGGCACAATAAAAGGCATGATCTCGACATTCCCCCATTTGGTCTCTACGAGACTACGTATCACAGAGACCAGGCCACATCGGCTTTATTTGCAAAGCAAAAGAGTATAGTGTTATATGTGGCCACATCGGGCTTTATTGAGTGTTGTATGTGTGTCCTCCAAGGGCATGCCACGCACATAAAGTACCTTGCATGCATGTTTGAAAGGTGTCATGTTGTGCGTGTTTGGAACATGAAGGCTCAGAACATGAAAGTCCATTAACGTTTCGGATCCACAACGAAGGCGTCTGGTCCAGATGAGGTTCTGCTCCGCCAGAGGGCCAGCAACCTCCCCTGCGGAACTTGCTCCCCCCACCCTTTGCAGATGCGGTCCTTGCAGATCTTCGAAGTTAATCAACGATCATGCCCATGAGATCTCTCACGTGCTGCTGTTCTGGGGAATACATAATGTTGTCAGTATCTTGTGTCTCATGTTCCTGGTCAGGGTACAGAGCGTTAAAATCCGAATCACTTGAAGCAAAGAGATCCGAAACATTTGAAGCAAAGAGAGGGACTTCCTTTATGTCAAAGTCTCCCATGGACGCCTGGTCGGCTTGCGGGTCTAGGATATCCATGTCGGGTCCCTCGACTCCCAGACCCAGCGTCGCAATCAGATCCATAGTTGGGTCGGAAGGGGGTGTACAGCTGTGAGCTTGTAATACATAAGAGGCGTTAGCCAGTACACGCAAGGGGTTTACCACACAAGTATCACAGTCATCACAAACATCAATACAGGCATCAGCCAGTTCCCACAAGGGATTTTCAACACAAGTATCACAGTCATCACAAAAATCAATACAATCTTCTGAAGCGCCGGTCACATCTGCCTTGTTGTAGGACCCATTCAGGTCGACGGCCTCTGTGGTCAAGATCATGGTCTTCCGACGGCGGTTTCTTCATCGTCCATCCTGAAAAATACTTTCTTACACACACCATGATCAAATTCCTAGCCCCCCATCCCACCAATTGGCATTTAGTTACCTTATCTCTCAGATGGTTGGCTTATTCATAGCCGCATTTCCTGTGTCGTGTCTGGAAATTCAAATGCCATATTTACTTTCACCAATTTCCGAAAATACCTTCCTTTTAATCATCTTCCCTACATCTAATAATACATGATTTACCAACCATTTCCCCCCCAACCATAATCGGTCAATGGAAATAATCGGTATTCTCCCCTTCAAAATTTCACTGTTATCCTATCAATACCTGGACATTTTTTCCCTTCTTTCCTAGATACGCGAATTTCACACCAGTATATACCCACTGGAAAAATTATCTGAAAAATAACGAAATCGTCTCCAAGTTCTCTCGCTAATCTCCATCCGCAATCACCAACTTTACCCTCCTATGCATTTTGCCTTAGGTTTTAGAACCTAGAGTCTACCAAAACAACAACAACTAGCCTCCCAAAGCCATTTCCCTGCCAGAGCGGGGGTTAGCCTTGCGGTCCCCATGACAATTTTCTTCATTTTGCTCTATCACCTCCCTTTGAGCAATAATTCAATTGATGTGATTCCCACATACCTGGTGGAGTTCTGTTCACCTGGTCTGCAGAGCCGTGATCCAATCTTCACCAGCCCCAATCACCTCCTCGATTGGGGTCATTCTGCATGTAGCAATCTAACACAACGTTTTTAAACTTTACATTCATTGGTCCCCCCAGTGCAAGCCAACCCCTTGTATCACCTTCTTATCACAAAAACAACAGTCCATAACTAACCACTTTCCTTTATTTCCTGTCTTTTCCATTAACTTTTTACAACCTTTTCCTCTACTTCCTCAACAATTCCTGCAGTCACCTGTCATTGACAAATAATCCATCTGAGTCGACTTTCCAATCCAATCATCTTTGCACTTTCCACGACCTTCTTCACACTTCCTCCCAAACCTTTCCTTCAGACACAACCCACATGAGTTATGAATACAATTTCCCCTTTCAGGCGCGTGTCTAGCCACTCACAAAGTGTCCACAAGACAAAATCATCATATTTCACACCTCAGCTCTCGAGACCACCCAGGGGTCCCTTGAGAGATGCATCCTAATGTTAATCAGCTCTCGAGAGCTCAATTTTGAACAGGGGTAAAACCAGCAACACTCAATTCTGCCAAGCAAGAGGCCAGAGCAGTATCACCCCTCTTCCCTCTGCCCACCATAACTGGCAGACAGACAATGGCGAGCCACAAGCCCCAACCCTACAAGGCTCCAGCTCCCATCCAAAGGACACAAACTCCCTCAGACTGGCATAATCTCTTTGCCAGCTTATGTACGAACCAAGATTGCAAACAAATAGTTTTCCAAACAAAACTCAGTTGTCACCCTATTGCACCATATTGGCAGAATTCACTTCAGCTCTCTACCACTCTTGTGTCGAGTGGTGCCCCAAAATGACATTGCACGAACCCTTTCAATACCTGTTTAAACCTACTGCCATTTAACGACGCTTCCCAGACGACGGTTCCCCATACACTATTCTGGCACAAAATTGTTGCATCCCACAGATGCCACGATTATTTGAACAAACTCATTTTCCTAATCCACCTTTTCAATTTTCATTTCAATTTAAAGTTAATCCAATGTCCTCTAATACCTCTCTTAGCATGCCATGCACCTGTTGCAGACACCTGTTTTAGCCTCTGGCCCAATAGCTGCCCAATAAACAAATAATAAAAAGAAAATAACCTGATCTATTTATTGAAATAGACCTAATTCTCATGTTGGTCAATTTTTTCACCAACTGTGACTCTCGCGTCAATCCTGCCATTCCCAACCACATTTCCAGCGAGGATGACGTCACTATTTCACACCTTTCCTCCCTTGAACAGCGGGAGTCCTCCAAGAGATGCATTCCGATGTAAATCACTTCAAAGTACCCGAATAGCCCTCCCTGGAATCGCACCTTTAACATTACCGGCACCGCCCTTTCTTGGTTCAAATCTTACCTCTGACAGACACAAATCCACTGCTCAACTCTATCCTGACGGACTGCATCACTGAAATAAATCCTGGCTTCAAATCAACTTTCTCAAACTTAACTATGATAAATCTGAAATAATCGCATCATCTTCCTTCGAACTCAGAGCACACCGACCAGTATACATCAAACATTGGATTCATATTTCCACAGACCTCCACCACTCTGTTAAATCCTAAACATGCCCAATGGGCAATCCCCTCTGCTCAGGGCTGCAAAATGCTGGATTCTAACCTTCCCAAACACAGCTCTTGTCCGCCAGGCTGCAAATTCAAAGCATTTTCAGTCCCCCTTTTTCCCATACACTAGCCAGTGTAAGTCAGCCAAACATAAACAAAGAGGTTCCAGCGAGCTGTGACCTCCATAACTCTAAACAACTCCACTGGCACTTTTTAAAACAAACTTTCCCAGTCACTTACTAAAATAAAGTGCAGCTCTTGTCCGTAGATATACGTTAACCAAGATTACATGAGACTTGACAACAATAGTACTGCCCCGTGGAGCAAGGCATCAGAGACAACTCCCCTCCACCTTGACTTACCCCAGGTAGAATTTGGCTACCTACAGAGAAAGTACCTGCACAACACATTTACAAACCAATTCGTCCCCTCGTATTAGGGGACATCACAAATGTTCCACCACAATTCACAGCAGGTGACCACCCACCTGCCTTCTGTCGAAGTCCAGTTCAATTTTCTGAGTTTCCATTCACAGACAGACAGACAGACGAACCCCCAACGTACTAACAGGATGGTCTCACAGAGGCCATTCCATTCAAATCTGTAGGCTGCCACGATTCTTCCCGCCAGGGCACACCATCATAGTCACCATAGTCACACGACATGTCAGCAGACACAGTGAATGACATTCGACACCATAACAGACACCGCAGACACTGCTCCTCCTTGATCCATATCTGCAGACGCAGTCAGACACACCCAGTCGGACAGACAGACTGGCTCCACATTACAACTGCAAACATCCGAAATGACAACAGCTAATACCAAATATTTATTGTCCCCCTTTCAGGGAAGTCAAATCAACCACCATTAAAGCACAAAACAGAAAACGACCATATACTCAGAGTATATACCATATACTCAGAGTGAGACCCGAAAATCAAGCAGACAGACCGACAATCGAACCTGTCTTTCGACACTGCCGAACGACAAGTCTGCAGACACTGAGGGAGTGACTTTCGACCCCCAGTAAACACCGCGGACACCGCTTTGGTCCGCACCTGCAACTCCATCACGCGCCTCCAACTTCTTTTTCGGCGCATCGATCAACACAAATGTACCGACGCATCTTATATTCTACACATTGCTATCCAACCTTTCGCCACAGTCCCATCACAAACAATGTATCTCTCGCGGCATGCATGGCAGGAATCACACTCGCATTGCACCAACATGGAATTCGAGCACATTCCATAGTTGCGAAAATATTGTGCTGGACAAGACATTATTATCATCGACTTGCGCTTTCACACGCATGGCAAAGTCCACGGATGTACAAAGTCGAAGTGCCCTCTCCCTTAATTGATCCACACTGCACCTCGGCACACATCCTCAGATAATTAAATACATGTTTTAATCCAAGCGTGCATCCTCGCACCGCTCCACCATCACCTTCCAACCACCGCAGGTGCACCTGAACTCCATGGCACACCCGCAACTCCCTCAAAATCAGTGTTCAAAGACATGACTCCATGGACAGCCAGAAAGCCAGACAAATACGGACACATACACACAGAGATAGACACAGGTGGGTTATCGCCTGCATTCTGTACAAATTCCAAAGTACTCATCCGGATTGCCCAACGCCTGCAGGCAATTTGGGGAACCCCTTGTCAATCAATGACACACATCAATGACACACACACAATAAACACAAATTCACGCTGCTATGACAGATCATTCATTCCCTTATACACACATACCATGTGACTGACCCTTCATTCTCCATACAATACAGTATAAATTCATGCACACTCATGCACACTCCAATCCTACCTACCTGTGAACTTACCTGGCCCCTTGCTGTGATGTGAGCCTATCCATCCCTTGGTTTCTACCTGGATTTCTTTCTTCCTGTGCTTTATCTGCTTCTTCCTCTGCTCTTGAAGTCTCAGCACTTCTCCTGCCTTTCTCCTATCTGGTATCTGCGCTTTTCTGATTCCAGTTTAATTTATCCTTCTCCAAAAATCACATAAACATTTCCTATTTCCACATATAAGAAATAACCAATATCTCCCTTGAGATACAAAACAAAACGCTTCCAACTCTAGCATCCCAAAGTCTTCCTTGGAAGCATGCTCGACAATGCAGCACTGCTTCCACTCAGCACACAACATACATGTGCTCACTCCAACACATCACTTCAAGCTACCTCATCACTCGCATTGTTCACACACACGAATGCGTCCCCTGCTTGTGCACAGCATGGTCCGCATTCCTGTCTCGATTCTGTCCCACCTCGCTGTTCCCCGCGAGGCAGCTACTCCGTTGCCCCGGTAACCTGCCTGCATGTCTCGGCTCGCGTGTTCACAGCTGGATTCCACACACCTCGTACATTATATTCCTCTCTGTTTTATTTCTCCAGATCTAACCTCATCTCTTGTCCAGAAAGAGCTAATATTTGACCTGCCTATAGCATATTGTCAGAACTCCTTCCTTTGGGTAAAAACTGCACCGGATGTGCATGCCTTAAATCCTGAGACAGGACAAAGAAGGCCTTGAGGGGGGGGGGGGGGGGGGTTTATCAGATACACACATCCAGTGCATAGCTTAACTTAAAATACTCATCGTCCTACCTTCCTTGGGCTAGTCCCTCCAGCGGGTCGAAGATCGGGCCGCCCCCCGATCTGTAATACCCTTCTCTTAACACAGTACTCACGCCGGAGTATTCTTAACACCAATATCTATTACCCATTCTTATCCTTATTCTTCCATATCCTTATAAAGGTGCAACCTCCCGATGTGACTGGTTGCATCATTTTCTTACCTGGCTCATTTTAATCCTTTATTCGCCTGACTCGGCCATCCGAATGCGTCGAATACACGCACTCCGTCTCCAGAACTCAAATCATTCTAGTTTACTTCAGATTGAGTATTACTCCGACATACCTTAATCTCCCTTAAGATATTTAATTAACGTGCACGGAACATTTTCCCGTCCATGCGCCCAGGCGGTCGCTCCCAGCGCACGGCAGCACGACCCCCATTTGCAAGAAGCAGCTCGTGATGCGTACAAGGCGCAAGGAAGCGCCCTGAGGCCATCCACCGAAAAATCCTGCCTTTTAGTTTACCGCGCCGATATTTCCCTAATCCGGTCCTCCCGCGGCGCTAACTCGCGGTCAATGCTTGTATAGCGCTTCTAACTTGTCTAACTTATCACCCATGCCAGGGCTTTCCTAAAGGGGTTCTCCCTTCTTAACTTAGCTTAACACTTATCCTGGCCATCCTCCTTGGGTCCCCTCCGTTAGTCCGCAGCCAATACTTTCTCTGGTTACTATCAACCCCATCAACTCCATCTTGTCTCTAGACTGCCCTGCCTGGGAAGTTCTTGGCTTTACCAAGAAGTCCCCCCTTTTTGCTAACTGACCCCCATTTCTTGGTTCATCAATAGACAACTTGTTACCCGAGCCAAATAGGCCTGTACTTACACACCAGATTCCAATTTGTTCGTGATCCAAGCACGGAACGACGAAATGGAAGACAGACAGCCTGAGTGAGTGAACGGAGCTCAATTTGGAAAGACCCCTCAGTATGAAAACTCACGTTAATCGAATCAGTGCTGGCCAGCCTCTCCGCTGAGTCCCCACAGGGTCTGCCTCCCAAATATCGCTCAGAGTCGGATCCCACTTCTGACACCAAAATGACGAGAATAGAACCATGTTCCACACCTTGAGTTCAAGAGATAACAAGATTTAATGATGAACCAATATCACAGCGCTGTGGAGGGTGTAAGAGTCATACCATTCACAAATGAACAGCATGGCCACATACACTCCTGAGTTCCTTACAGAAAGAACTTCCTTATATACTTGCAGAGTGTGATAAAAATCTCCGCTAATTTTGGCAAGTTTCAGCAGTATAATACACAATGGGGGAAACGTTGACCAGTACCCCCACCCTTGTCCTATCTTATTTGGCATGAGCAAAGGGCAAGATGCGGGAGGGAGAAAGAGCACCGTGACATTCTCAAAACTTATCTTCCATGTTGGCTTTTGGTCAAGGACAGACAGACGCGTTTTCACTAGGGGGTCTAACGGAGCAAGCGGTTTCACTATCTTTCTACATTTTTTGGCACAGTTGGAAAATATAGCATAGTTAAAAAGCAAGAGGGAACATAGTAAGCTTAATCCTTTTCACAAAGCAACCATTATTAAATGCAAACCACAATTACATAAGGCACAATAAAAGGCATGATCTCGACACCTGTCTCACCTGGTTCCCATGTGCCCCCAGTGTGCATCATCTTGTATTGCGTGCACTTTTGCGCCCTTACCACCTTACTCACTTGTCTGCTTCTTTTGTCTCCCACCTCCGAGGATCTGGCTTTGGGGCAGAGAGAGAGGAGAGAGAGGTGCTGGCTCCGCAGTTGTGGGCCTGCACTTTCGCTGCTTGCTGCCTGGATCGATACACCATATGGACCGCAATGTTTGTGGCCGCCCACCATGGACCGCAGTTCTTTTGCGGCCAAGCACCACCCGTGGATGGACCTCTGGGTCAACGTGGCACCTATGCCATACAGGTGAACCACTAATAGTTGGCCCCCTGACGGCCACAATAAGGAAATGGACGCGGTTGGCGCCTTTCTTTATTTTCTAAGGAAGCTAGAAGGCCAAGCACTTCAGGAAGGCAAGACCAGCGGCAGAACATCGGCCGGCTGCGACACCACCGGTGATTTATAAACACTTTATTGGTGCACCGGATGGTGCTGACTGTACATGATGGGGTCGTGCTTTTGGTGCTTGGAAGGGGTGCTCTGCACATTATTAAAGGCCGTAAGGCCACAGAGCACTCGTGGGTTGGTGTATCGATGCTGGCATGCGTGCTCTCTCTATGCATAACATCTGCATGTGTTCCTCCAAAAACAGGTCCTGGATCGTAGTGTAAATATCAGTGTAGTCTTGTGTAAATAATGCTCCCTACCGGCTGTATGTTTAGTTTGAGGATTCTTTCCGCGATTCGGTTATCCTGTGGGTGTGTTTCTGTGAGGAGAAGGGTGCAACGTCGCAGGGGGACATATTTACTCATTTGTGAACAACTGTAAAACTGTCGCACTCAGGGTAGAGTTAATAGTAGAGGGAACTACATCTGAGTGCCACACTAACGTAGGTAAAAATTTATCGGGTCGGGACGCCCCGAGGGTAGAGAAGGGTGCAATGTTGCGGATATGGGATTTGGCCTCCATATCCGCTTGTAAATATTCCCCTATTTCCCCCAATACTCCCCAACTATCCCCAATCCCCCATTCCCTAGTCCCATTGTCTGTAAACAACACTCTGTAGAACCGACCTTCCCCTTTTTCCCACATTAAATGTCGTGCCCAGGTCCACCGCATCTCACGTAGACAACTTTCGGACATCTTGCTAGTTATTCTTAGTCTATGTCAGTTAAGGACTCGTTTCCATTAATTCTGACTCTTCGTTGCACCAGAATGTGATTGTATGGCACCAGTAGTGAGTTTAGGACCTCCCCATACCTCCTCCCATCTTCCTCATGAAACAACAACAACAACAACAACAACAACTACCACAACAGCGCGCGGGGAGTGTGCGTCCTCACTCCGGCTCGGTTAGCCGCCATTGCCCATGTGCGCCGACGGGGTTACCACGAAGGGGCTGCCTGTCGGCCCCTCATCAAGGGCGGAGCCCGGTAACCCCCCGCACCCAATAAGAAGCAACGGGCCGATTCCATCTGGGGCGGAGCTAACGAGCCGAGGGCGTGTCACTCCCCGCCGGATATACGGAGCGACTTACCGGACGTGACGAGAGATGCGCCCCGAGCTTGAAGTGAAGAGAACCAGACGCCACCTCCGAGCGCTGAGAGACCTCCCTGCATCTTTTGGGCCGCGCTATCCTGTCCCTGAGCACAAGGTGCACCTTGTGCTGTCCACCGACTACCTGCCCTTCCTTGCCATCAATCCCTGTGTGAGTCAGTTTCGTCCTGTTTATCTGTGGTCTGTCGGGGCTACTATAAGACCGTGTATAAGTGCCCACCTTTCTGTGCTGTACCTCTTGTCCGTGTAATCTAAACGTTCCGCATATCCCATATTATAACCTCCTCCGGAGGTCTTGAGAACTGTACCCCTGGTGTCGTGTCATCTAACCCAGCCGTTGTGTCCTTTCCTTCATTGATCTAGCGTAGCGCGACTCGGCCAACGTTCGAGTATAAACGGGTAAACTGTGCAGACGCGGTCATACCAAACCGCTCGGTAAACTAACATCCAAAACCGCGTCTGTAACAATATATATATATATATATATATATATATATTTATTGTTACAGACGCGGTTAAAGATGTTATTTTACCGAGCGGTTGGTATTACTGCGTCCGAACAGTTACTCCCCGATTAGAACCCGATTCCACCCGACGTTGACCAGATCGCACCACAGATATTCAATCGGGAAACCTCTAAAGCGACCGAAAGAGAATGAAAAGAGAAGAAGACAGAGTACGGAGGAAGAACAGATTTATTATACACACACAAGCAATGGATGGAAGAAGCAGTCACACAGCGAATCGTTAACTTACACTATTCATTTTACTTAACCCCAAGACAACGAGTAGGACAGATGACGTTCACACTTACTCGGGGGATATTGCAGGCAGGTAGGGCTTGAGGTGGATTGCTGGAGAGGGAGGAGGGTCGGAGGCAGCAGCTCTCAATCCCTCGCGGTTTTTGGCGGGAAAACCCTTCGTCGCGTATCCGCTGCCGATGCTTTAGACGTCACGCGCTGGCTCGGGCACACCTGCTCCTCTCCTTCTGGTGGAGCCGTCTCCCTCCTTTCAGCGCGTCTCTCCAAAGCTGGTTTCCTTTCCGAGTACCTCTCCTCTTTGGCTTGGAGCGTTTCGCATCTCACCGCTCCTCTTGGTGCCGCCTCTTCGCTCATCTCCCAGGTCATCTGGTGAAGCAGTCCCTTACAGTCGCTTTTATAACTCGGGGCGGAATCAAGCCGCCGGCTGCGAGGGCACGCCTACCGGGTCGCTCACCGCGGTGCTGATTGGCCATGCGACCCTCTGGCTCACTCCTCCCCTCTATGACGAGGTGGAGACATGCCTTTCTTCTCCGAGATTAGCACATGGGCAATGGTGGCTTGCGGGATTGAACACAACTCGCACCCTTTTGAAAGGAACTTTGGAGAGCGGAGATGTTTTGGGAAATTGCAAGGGCCTACGCTTATTTTGTTTGATACAATGCAAAGTCAATCTAGTGGGAAACACATATTTAGCCTACATAGAATAAGGAAATACACTATTTAAAAAGATATATCGTGACCTGTGTGTAAGTTTCATGGAATTAACTAGGAGGACGGCTGCGACCATTATTTACATTACGAGGGTGTTACACATAACAAAACCATACTTTTTACATTCGTTACACTTCCTCCAAAATTGTTACACTCCTCAAAAACCGTTACACTTCTCAAATTCGTTACCCACTTCTCAAAACCGTTACACTGCACCCTCCTTTCTTCAGGCCCGGACTCGGGCCTACTAAACTTTAACTTAGTGTGACACGTAGGTGTAATTCCCTCTACAATTAACCTGACCCTGAGTGTGACAATCTTAAAACACAAATAAGTATGTCCCCCTATTGCATTGCACCCTGTCTAACAGACTCAAGCCGACAGCTAACCGAATTACGGAATTATTCTCAAACTATACATTTACGGTGGGGAGCATTATTTACAATGACGTGATTTCTTATTTACAACGCAACCCAGGACCTGTGTTTTTTTTTTCTTTCTTAGGGAACAAGAAAAAGAAATTCCTGTTGGGAGGGAGGAGATAGCACGCATTGCATCGATGCACCAGTACCACCAAAGCACCCAAAAGCACCAAAAGCACCACAAGCACCAAAAGCACCACTCGGTGCGCAGTCACCATGGTTCTTAATAAACACAACAAAACAACTGGTGGTGGTCTTCACTTTCTCTGCTGGGCCGATGTTCTTCCCGACGTCTTCTGGCTTCATGCGGCCTATTTGGACATAATAAAAAGCACAACTTGTGTTCGTTTTTATTTAGGGCCTCAGGGGCCAACTAAGGGTGGTCCACCTGTTTGGCATAGGTGCCACCTTACCGAGGTCCGCAAGCAAGATTCCCTGGCCACTATGGCCGGTCTCCCACAGAGGTGCCCTGCCCCAGAACCTGGGGTCCATCAAGTGGTACTTGGCCACAGAACAGCGGTCCATAAAGTGGTACATCAACGCAATGCATGCTGGTTCTGGGAATCTCGGGCGCACAATGGCCACCTCACGCACGCTCCCCTCGGCACCCAATGGCGCACAGGTCATGTGGGAGACAAAAGAAAGACAATTGAGCGAGGGGTAAGGTCACAAGGGTACACGTCAATAAGGCAATGCAAGGCGAAATGCGTACGGAGGGCGAAGTGAGAAAGCTCGTCCCTACCGTACGTCACCCCCCTGTCACCGACACTACCCTTGCCCTTACCCCATATGTACAAGATCTACACATTACCAATTCGTCACTACTGTCACGTCTTCCCCATATTTCCCCGAGACCAAATTCGTCTCCACAATCCCTCGACTTCAAAATTTGCCATCACCAATTCATCATAAATCCTCATGAGGGAGAGATGGAATTACGCACAATGTCACACCCACGTCATGATGCGTCTCACAATCCAAACATTTGCATCATAAAAAATAATCAAAACATGGCATGGTGTGGAGTACCTGTCACCTCAGGTGAGTGGATGCAGATGGTGCGAGGAGATCCTTCATCCTAACTATTTTCTAAATGACTTTAACACACTTTACACTACCCGGGGTCTCTCCCTGCCAATCCATTGGCCAACTTACACTATGGGTTCTAAAAACCAATTCCCATTGACCAAACTGTGGTGCTTCTCAATTTGGGGTCTCACTCCCCCGATTCATCTCCCGGTGCCTTCGCACAATTTCTGGGCTGCGACGTGTAGCTCTCCCAGCAGGTCTACCCACCTGCACACCTCCACCACTGCAGTTGCCACCCGAGCTTACCTAGCTCCTCACCCTAACCTAACTAACTGGGGAAGGCCCTCTCCTGGCTCTGTCACCCCTTGGTGCCCTCTGGCACTGGGCTACCCGGGTCCGTCCTCCGGATCCTCGGGCCCCATCCACAACAACTACTACCGGCTCCCAGAGCCCACCTGCGGCCTCACCTGGCCGACATCCTCACAGTGGTGGAGCGCCCAACCAACTACACACACTAACAGGCTACACGCCCAGCCATTTCCACATCACTAATGCACCCATCCAAAGACCATTCTTTCACCCGCACCACAGATGCCAATATCCAACCACAATTTACCTGTACCTTCTACCTAACACTTACACTACCCGCCCCGGGTATCCGTGATGGGGGTCCACTCTTCCCCCATTCACACCTTCGCACCATCCACTCCACTCCACAATTTCCACCATACTCACTCCATGACCATCCATTCCAATACTCCATTTATTCCACACTACCATTCTCCATACCTGCTGTTGCACACCTGTGCCCTCACACCTGGTGCCACCTGCACCCTCCTTTCTTCCTGGACCATTTGGTCAGCACAACACGCAATCACCACTACTCCCTCATACACTGCTCCATTCACCTGTTCAGTTGCACACCTGTGCAATCACACCTGTTCAATTCTCACCTGTTCAATCTTCACACACACGGCATCATCTCAGCTAACTACTCCCTTCTGAAACTTGCGCTTCCCAGTCGTCCCTTTAAACTATTGCGCTCCCACGTCATTATCAACCACACTAAACTACCTGCGTCCCCACTACAGGTATCAGTCACTATCTAAACCTTAACGTTACCTAATGTCATCTTCGCTAGATCCCTATCAATATAACCAAGCCCTCCCTGGCTCGGTTGTCATAGCCACCCCATAAACTATTGCGCATTTGCCCCCACTCTTCTGTGAGGGATGACAGAGTTGCCATCCCACCACATCGGGCATCTCCCACTATCAATTTCGCTCGTCCAAATCCAACAAATCAAAAATTTGTCATTTCATCTGCCAATCACCGTACCAACATCAAATTTTGCTTTTTTTTTCTAATTTCGGGGCCAAAACACTATCCTCATCACCCGTCTACTTATTACATCCTCTCGGTGCGCCAATTCACGTCTACAGCCCGGCTTCGTACAGCCGAGCAATGAATACGGGTTGTTTTGTGCCAGCGGCTGGATACGTCCCGCATTCGTGGCAGGGACGGGGGCTTACCCGGGCCGAGATCCCACGCACCACCTCGGCGTGGAGCCATCCAATGTCCCGATCTCGACCTGCCGGCACGTCTCAATAGAAAGTGGTCGCCATGACGACCCTTCCTATCGGGCTGCCCGCTCCGCCTAGTGGAGCCCGGACGCGGCCGTTCCAAGCGAGGCACAGCGTGGATCGCGTACGGCGGTTCTTTCGAAACCGCCGTGGTTCGGATCCCCGCTGGTCCTCGCAGCACGCGAAGCTGCCCGACGCGCACCGAGGTCCCGATTCGGCTATAAGTCGTTCTAACCTTTAACCCGGTTACCGTCGATGCCTCACCTGGATGCTTACGCGCATACGCTACCCCTTTCTTGCTCATACCTCCAGCTGTTCCCATGCTCCTCGTACCTTTCCTTACACACCTCGGTACACTCATTCCGCTCACCGACTTGGTCACACACCTGACCACCGAACACCTTGGCACACATTCGTCGCTCGCACACCTCACCAACACACCTCTTCGCGCCCCCTCCTCGGTCACCTCCTCTGTGACCATCACAGGTGTGCTCTTACTCGCACACCCAACCACGTGCCTCACGACCAACTCAAATGTGCATTCCCACACACGCTCTACCATTCCAGGTGTGCATCCTTCCACTCCAGGCGCACATCCTCGCTCACCTGTCACAACCAACTCACGCTCCGTGCCACTCTCACTACTCTCACCACCACTCTTGACAACGCACTCACCCTTCCTCTCGACAGCGCACTCTATCCTCATGCACCTGTCCGTTACACACCTTTCTCGCGCATCCTCTCGCGCACACTCTTTCGTTACATCCTCTGTAACTCTCACCACAGGCGTGCATTCTCCTTCACTCTTGACAGCGCACTCTTTCCCCATGCACCTGTCCGTTACACACCTTTCTCGCGCATCCTCTTGCGCACACTCTTTCGTTACTTCCTCCGTAACACTCGCCACACCGCGCTTCCATGTACCCCCTCGCACACGCGCTACGACCGACTAACTCCTGACAGCACACTCACTGGTCGGCGCGCACTTTTTCCTCACACACCCCATGGTCGGACATTCTCGCACACCTCTTTTTTCGCACACCAGACCTGTCGCACACTTCACCAACGGCCTCTCACGAACACCCGGATCCAAACCAATCCCCAAGCCGACTGAAGCTTTCCTCACATCATATACATTGCCACTCACCTCCGTACCTCGTCTCCGCACCTCCTTTGCCACCTACAAACTCTTTATTTGGTTAGTGAGCATCACATTATGAGTTGAGCACCGACCTTGTACATATTCCATGACTTCCTCCTTTATCTCCCTCTTAGTTTCCCTCCATCTCTTCTTAATTTCACTCACCTCTTCTTCCACTTCCTCTAATTTTTGCTTCACCTCTTTTATTTATCGGTGCGTCTCCTCAAGTTCGTCCTCTAAGGCTACCGTGACCGTCTCTATGTGCATCCTCACCTGCCGGTCCTTTGTCTCCATTATCTCTGTCACCTCGTCCACCCTCATTGTCAGTTCCTCACGTACCATCTGACATTGCCTCTGTGTTGCTATTAATTCGTTTTTAATTTCTTTTTGTGTCGCCTTTAACCCTCCTAGTACCGCAGTGTTCTTTTCCACTTGGTCCGCTAGTTCCCTTTGTCCGACTGTCAGCTGTTCTACTCCCTTCGTCAGATCTTCTATTCCCCCCTGTAACCTAGCCGTATTATTTCTCACCTCTTTCTCCATAGCTTCTCACCTCGCTTTACCTCCTCGCGTAGCCCCGCAACCTCCTCACTTACCCCTCGTCGTATCTCCTCCATCTCTTTTGTAGATGCCACCCTCATCTGTCCCAATTCATCCCTCTGAGCATCCAATTTGGTTTCTACCCCGATTTTTACCTCCTCTATCTGCTCTCCCATTTGTTTAATTCCTCGGGCGGATTGCTCCCCTATCTCCCGCAATTTGCCTTCCATCCTATTTTCTAACCCCATTAACCCATTTTTTACCCCCTCTAACTGATTCTCCTGGGCAGCCATTCTATTTTCCACCCCCGTTAACCCATTCTTTACCCCCTCTAACTGATTCTCCTGGGCAGCCATTCTATTTTCCACCCCCGTTAACCCATTCTTTACCTCTTTTATCCCGTTGTCTAACCCCTCAAAATTATTGTCTAACTTCCCAAATTTCTTGTCTAATTCCCCGATTTGATTTCCTAGTCGCTCCCCCATTCTGTTTTCCATTTTCTCCATTTCCCTGGCTCTTTTTTCGTTGTCGCACTTCGACTGTGCCATGTATTCGCTAAACTGTGCCATGAACTGCTGCATGTCAAACGGCTGCATGTTAAAGCCCGCTGATACAGCGGGCTCGGCTACCGCGCGCTCGTGCGAGGCGCCTTTTTGCGCGCCTGAAACCTCGTGCGCGAGAGCGCCATTTTGTGCGTCTGATACACCCTCAACCACCTCATTGCTCTCCTCCTCCCTTTCTTCCCCTAAGTCCTGGGTTACCCCTAACCCGTCTATCTCCCCCACCGACATCCGATCGCCTTGATTGTCCATGGCGCGATCTCAAAATTCGGGTTTTATAAAACAACAAAATTTCGGCAGCTCGTAATTTTGACCAAATTTTTTCTAGATGTTTTAAAAAAAAAATTGGGTTCGGGCCCCGAATCTCACTCCCAGACACCAATTGTTACTTAACACAATTGGTGTTCCAAAATTTGGGCCTAACAAATTTAGTCCCAGGTCCGAATCCAACTCCTGACAACCAATTGTTACAGACGCGGTTAAAGATGTTATTTTACCGAGCGGTTGGTATTACCGCGTCCGAACAGTTACTCCCCGATTAGAACCCGATTCCACCCGACGTTGACCAGATCGCACCACAGATATTCAATCGGGAAACCTCTAAAGCGACCGAAAGAGAATGAAAAGAGAAGAAGACAGAGTACGGAGGAAGAACAGATTTATTATACACACACAAGCAATGGATGGAAGAAGCAGTCACACAGCGAATCGTTAACTTACACTATTCATTTTACTTAACCCCAAGACAACGAGTAGGACAGACGACGTTCACACTTACTCGGGGGATATTGCAGGCAGGTAGGGCTTGAGGTGGATTGCTGGAGAGGGAGGAGGGTCGGAGGCAGCAGCTCTCAATCCCTCGCGGTTTTTGGCGGGAAAACCCTTCGTCGCGTATCCGCTGCCGATGCTTTAGACGTCACGCGCTGGCTCGGGCACACCTGCTCCTCTCCTTCTGGTGGAGCCGTCTCCCTCCTTTCAGCGCGTCTCTCCAAAGCTGGTTTCCTTTCCGAGTACCTCTCCTCTTTGGCTTGGAGCGTTTCGCATCTCACCGCTCCTCTTGGTGCCGCCTCTTCGCTCATCTCCCAGGTCATCTGGTGAAGCAGTCCCTTACAGTCGCTTTTATAACTCGGGGCGGAATCAAGCCGCCGGCTGCGAGGGCACGCCTACCGGGTCGCTCACCGCGGTGCTGATTGGCCATGCGACCCTCTGGCTCACTCCTCCCCTCTATGACGAGGTGGAGACACGCCTTTCTTCTCCGAGATTAGCACATGGGCAATGGCGGCTTGCGGGATTGAACACAACTCGCACCCTTTTGAAAGGAACTTTGGAGAGCGGAGATGTTTGGGGAAATTGCAAGGGCCTACGCTTATTTTGTTTGATACAATGCAAAGTCAATCTAGTGGGAAACACATATTTAGCCTACATAGAATAAGGAAATACACTATTTAAAAAGATATATCGTGACCTGTGTGTAAGTTTCATGGAATTAACTAGGAGGACGGCTGCGACCATTATTTACATTACGAGGGTGTTACACATAACAAAACCATACTTTTTACATTCGTTACACTTCCTCCAAAATTGTTACACTCCTCAAAAACCGTTACACTTCTCAAATTCGTTACCCACTTCTCAAAACCGTTACAATATATATATATATATATATATATATATATATATATATATATATATATATATATATATATATATATATATATATGTATATATATATATATGTGTGTGTGTGCACGTGTGTGTGTAGTGTGTGTTGTTTGTTTGTTTGTTTGGGGGATGTGTTGCTTTCTGTATGTGTTGGTTTGGCGCATTTGTTGGTTTGGCGGATGTGTTGGTTTGGTCGATGTGTTTGTTTGGCGCATTTGTTGATTTGGTACATGTGTTAGTTTGGCACTTGTGTTGGTTTGGCGCATTTGTGTTGGTTTGGCGGATGTGTTGGTTTGGGGGATGTGTTGGTTTGGGGGATGTGTTGATTTGGTACATGTGTTAGTTTGGCACTTCTGTTGGTTTGGCGCATGTGTTGGTTTGGCGGATGTTTGGCGCATGTGTTGGTTTGGTGGATGTTGTTTTGGTTTGGCGGATGTATTGGTTTGGTGCAAGTTTTGGTTTGGCGGATGTGTTGTTTTGGCGCATGTGTTGGTTTGGCACATGCGTTGGTTTGGCAGAAGCGTTGACTTGGCGGATGCATTGGTATGGCGGATGTGTTGGTATGCCACTTGTGTTGGTTTGGGGCTTGTGTTCGTTTGGTGGATGTGTTAGTTTGGAGAATGTGTTGGTTTGGCAGACAAGTTTGATTGGTGGATTTTTTGATTTGGTGGATGAATTAGTTGGGCAGTGTTTTTTTTGGTTTGGCGAATGTATTGGTTTGGTGCAAGTTTTGGTTTGGCGAATGTGTTGATTTGGCAGATGAGTTGTTTTTGCGCATGTGTTGGTTTGGCACATGCGTTGGTTTGGCACATGCGTTGGTTTGGCACATGCGTTGACTTGGCAGATGCATTGGTATGCGGATGTGTTGGTGTGGCACATGTGTTGGTTTGCGGCATCTGTTGGTTTGGCGCAAGTGTTCGTTTTGGCATATATGTTGGTTTGGCGCATGTGTTGGTTTGGTGAATGTGTTGGTTTCGCGAATGTGTTGGTTTCGCGAATGTGTTGGTTTGGCGGAGTTGTTGGTTTTGTGGATGTGTTGGTTTGGCGCATGTGTTGGTTTATTGCATGTGTTAGTTTGGCGTATGTGTTGGTTTGGGGGATGCATTGGTACGGCGGATGTGTTGGTATGGCATATGTGTTGGTTTGGGGCATGTGTTGGTTTGGCGGATGTGTTGGTTTGGAGGATGTCTTGGTTTGGCGGATATGTTGGTTTGGTGGATGAATTAGTTTGGCAGGGGTGTTGGTTTTGCGTATGTATTGGTTTGGCACATGTGTTGGTTTGGCACCTGCATTGGTTTGCCGGGCGCGTTGGTTTGTCGGATGCATTGGTATGGTGGATGTGTTGGTTTGGTGGATGTGTTGGCTTGGCGGATGTGTTGGCTTGGCGGATGTGTTGGCTTGGCGGATGTGTTGGCTTGGCGGATGTGTTGGCTTGGCGGATGTGTTGGATTTGCGCATGTGTTGTTTTGGCAGATGTGTTGGTTTGGTGGTTTTGTTGATTTAGCGGAAGTGTTGGTTTGTGTGTGTGTTGCTTTAGCTCGTGTGTTAGTTTGGCGCATGTTTTCATACGGAGCATGTGTTGGTTTGGAGGATGTGTTGGTTTGGCGTATTTGTTGGTTTGGCACATGTGTTGGTTTGGGAGATTTGTTGGTTTGGGAGATTTGTTGGTTTGGCGTATGTGTTCATTTGGCGCATGTGTCAGATTGGTACATGTGTTCGTTTGGCGCATGTGTTGGTTTGTCGGATGTTTTGGTTTGGTGGATGTTTTGGTTTTGCGCATGTGTTGGTTTGGCGGATGTGTTGGTTTGGGGGATGTGTTGGTTTGGCGTATTTGTTGGTTTGGCACATGTGTTGGTTTGGGAGATTTGTTGGTTTGGCGCATGTGTTAGTTTGGCACATGCGTCAGATTGGTGCATGTGTTCGTTTGGCGCATGTGTTGGTTTGGCGCATGTGTTGGTTTGGCGTATGTCTTGGTTTGGCACATGTGTTGGTTTGGCTGATGTGTTGGTTTGGTGCATGTGTTCCTTTGTCGGATGTTTTGGTTTGGTGGATGTTTTGGTTTTGCGCATGTGTTGGTTTGGTGAATGTCTTGGTTTGGCGCATGTGTTGGTTTGGCGGATGTGTTGGTTTGGTGCACGTGTTCCTTTGTCGGATGTTTTGGTTTGGTGGATGTTTTATTTTGGCGCATGTTTTCCTTTGGTGCATGTGTTTCTTTGGGGATGTGCTGCTTTCTGTTTGTGTTGGTTTGGCGCATGTGTTGATTTGGCGCATGTGTTAGTTTAGCGCATGTGTTAGTTTGTCGCATGTGTTAGTTTGGCGGATGTGTTGGTTTGGTGCATGTGTTCCTTTGGGGCATGTGTTCGTTTGGCGCATGTGTTTGTTTGGCTGATGTGTTGGTTTGGCGGTTTTGTTGATTAAGCGGATGTGTTGGTTTGTGTGTGTGTTGGTTTCGCTCGTGTGTTACTTTGGCGCATGTTTTCTTTTGGCGCATGTTTTGCTTTGGTGCATGTGTTAGTTTGGCGCATGTGTTTGTTTGGCGCATGTGTTCGTTTGGTGCATGTGTTTGTTTGGCTGATGTGTTGGTTTGGCGGTTTTGTTGATTTCGCGGATTTGTTGGTTTGTGTGTGTGTTGGTTTAGCTCGAGTGTTAATTTGGCGCATGTTTTCTTTTGGCGCATGTTTTCCTTTCGTGCATGTGTTAGTTTGGCGCATGTGTTAGTTTGGCGCATGTGTTTTTTTTAGGTGCGTGTGTACATTTGGCGCATTTGTTCATTTGGCGCATGTGTTTGTTTGGTGGATGTGTTAGTTTGGAACATGTGTTGGTTTGGCGCATGTGTTGGTTTGGCGTATTTGTTGGTTTGGCACGTGTGTTGGTTTGGAGCATGTGTTCATTTGGCAGATAATTTTGTGTGGTGGATGTGTTGGTTTGGTAGATGTGTTAGTTTGGCAGATGTGTTGGTTTGGCAGATGTGTTGGTTTGGCACATGTCTTGGTTTGGCGGATGTGTTGGTTTTGGGGATGTGTTGGTTTGGCGCATGTGTTTGTTTGGTGCATGTGTTCATTTGGTGCATGTGTACGTTTAGCGAATGTGTTCGTTTGGCGCATGTGTTTGTTTGGTGGATGTGTTGGTTTGGTGCATTTCGTGGTTTGGCGCATGTCTTGGTTTGGCGCATGTGTTGGTTTGGCGGATGTTTTGGTTTGGTGGATGTGTTGGTTTGGCGGATGTTTTGGTTTGGTGGGTGTGTTGGTTTGGCGGATGTGTTGGTTTGGTGGATGCATTGGTTTGGCAGATGTGTTGGTTTGTCGCAGGTCTAGGTTGGCGGATGTGTTGGTTTTGGGGATGTGTTGGTTTGGCGCATGTCTTCGTTTGGCGCTTGTGTTGTTTTGGCGCATGTGTTGGTTTGGCGCATGTGTTGGTTTGGCGCATGTGTTGGTTTGGCGCATGTGTTGGTTTGGCGCATGTGTTGGTTTGGCAGATGTGTTGGTTTGGCGGATGTATTTGTTTGGCAGATGTGTTTGTTTGGCGGATGTGTTTGTTTGGCGGATGTGTTTGTTTGGTGGATGTAATGGTATGGCACACATGTTGGTTTCGCAGAAGTGTTGGTTTGCAGATGTTTTGGTTTGGTGGATGATTTAATTTGGCAGTGGTATTGGTTTTGCGGATGTATTGGTTTGAGGCATGTGTTGGTTTGGCACCTGCATTGGTTTGCCGGGCGCGTTAGTTTGGCGGATACATTGGTATGGCGGATGGGTTGATTTGGTGGATGTGTTGGCTTGGCGGATGTGTTGGATTTGTGCATGTGTTGGTTTGGCTGATGTGTTGCTTTGGCGGTTTTGTTGATTGAGCGGATGTGTTGGTTTGTGCGTGTGTTGGTTTAGCTCATGTGTTAGTTTGACGAATGTTTTCTTTTGGCGCATGTTTTCCTTTGGTGCATGTGTACATTTGGCGCATGTGTACGTTTGGCGCATGTGTTCATTTGGCGCATGTGTTGGTTTGGCGGATGTGTTAGTTTGGCACATGTGTTGGTTTGGCGCATGTGTTGGTTTGGCGGATGTGTTAGTTTGGCACATGTGTTGGTTTGGAGGATGTGTTGGTTTGGCGGATGTGTTGGTTTGGTGAATGTGCTGGTTCAGTGCATGTGTTGGTTTGGCGAATGTCTTGGTTTGGCGCATGTGTTTGTTTGGCGGATGTTTTGGTATGGTGGATGTGTTGGTTTGGCAAATGTGCTGGTTTGGCGCATGTGTTGGTTTGGCGGATGTATTTGTTTGGCAGATGTGTTTGTTTGGCGGATGTGTTTGTTTGGCGGATGTGTTTGTTTGGTGGATGTAATGGTATGGCACACATGTTGGTTTGGCAGAAGTGTTGGTATGCAGATGTTTTGGTTTGGTGGATGATTTAATTTGGCAGTGGTATTGGTTTTGCGGATGTATTGGTTTGAGGCATGTGTTGGTTTGGCACCTGCATTGAATTGCCAGGCGCGTTAGTTTGGCAGATACATTGGTATGGCGGATTGGTTGATTTGGCGGATGTGTTGGCTTGGCGGGTGTGTTGGATTTGTGCATGTGTTGGTTTGGCTGATGTGTTGGTTTGGCGGTTTTGTTGATTGAGCGGATGTGTTGGTTTGTGCGTGTGTTGGTTTAGCTCATGTGTTAGTTTGACGAATGTTTTATTTTGGCGCATGTTTTCCTTTGGTGCATGTGTACATTTGGCGCATGTGTACGTTTGGCGCATGTGTTCATTTGGCGCATGTGTTGGTTTGGCGGATGTGTTAGTTTGGCACGTGTTGGTTTGGCACATGTGTTGGTTTGGCGGATGTGTTAGTTTGGCACATGTGTTGGTTTGGCGCATGTGTTGGTTTGGCGGATGTGTTGGTTTGGTGAATGTGCTGGTTCAGTGCATGTGTTGGTTTGGCGAATGTCTTGGTTTGGCGCATGTGTTTGTTTGGCGGATGTTTTGGTTTGGTGGATGTGTTGGTTTGGCAGATGTGTTGGTTTGGTGAGTGTGGTGGTTTGGTGGATGTGTTGGTTTGGCAGACGTGTTGGTTTGGCGCATGTCTTGGTTTGGCGGATGTGTTGGTTTTGGGAACATGTTGGTTTGGCGCATGTCTTGCTTTGGCGCCTGTGTTGTTTTGGCGCATGTGTTGGTTTCGCACATGTGTTGGTTTGGCGCATGTGTTGGTTTGACGCATGTGTTGGTTTGGTGCATGTGTTTGTTTCGTGGATGTGTTGGTTTGGCGGATGTGTTTGTTTGGCGGATGTATTTGTTTGGCGGATGTGTTTGTTTGGCGGATATGTTTGTTTGGCGGATATGTTTGTTTGGCGGATGGGTTGATTTGGCGGATGTGTTGGCTTGGCGGATGTGTTGGATTTGTGCATGTGTTGGTTTGGCAGTTTTGTCGATTTAGCGGATGTGTTGGTTTGTGTGTGTGTTGGTTTAGCTCGTGTGTTAGTTTGACGCATGTTTTCCATTGGTGCATGTGTTAGTTTGGCGCATATGTTCGTTTGGCGCCTGTGTTGTTTTGGCGCATGTGTTGGTTTGGTGCATGTGTTGGTTTGGTGCATGTGTTGGTTTGGCGCATGTGTTCGTTTGGCGCCTGTGTTGTTTTGGGGCATGTGTTGGTTTGGCGCATGTGTTGGTTTGGTGCATGTGTTGGTTTGGCGGACGTGTTGATTTGGCACATGTGTTGGTTTGGCGGATGTGTTGGGTTGGTGGATGTGTTGGTTTGGCGGATGTGTTGGTTTGGCGGATGTGTTGGTTTGGTGGATGTGTTGGTTTGATGGATGTGTTGGTTTCGTGCATGTGTTGGTTTGGCGGATGTGTTGGTTTGGCGGATGTGTTGGTTTGGCGGATGTGTTGGTTTGGCGGATGTGTTGGTTTGGCGGATGTGTTGGTTTGGCGCATGTGTTGGTTTGGCGCATGTGTTGGTTTGGTGGATGTGTTGGTTTGGCGCATGTGTTGGTTTGGTGGTTGTATTGGTTTGGCGGATGTGTTGGTTTTGCGTATGTGTTGGTTTGGCGGATATGTTGGTTTGGTGGATGTGTTGGTTTGGCGGATGTGTTGGTTTGGCGCATGTGTTGGTTTGTCGGATGTGTTACTTTGGCAGATGTGTTGCTTTGGCAGATGTGTTGGTTTGGAGCAAGTGTTGGTTTCACAGATGTGTTGGTTTGGCGGATGTGTTGGTTTGGAGGATGTGTTGGCCTGGCGATTGTGTTGGTTTGGCAGATGTGTTGGTTTGGCGGATGTGTTGGTTTGGAGGATGTGTTGGCTTGGCGATTGTGTTGGTTTGGCAGCTGTGTTGGTTTGGTGCAGGTGTTGGTTTGGTGCATGTGTTGGTTTCGTGGACAAACACAAATGTAATTAGATGCCATGCTTACTCATTTCACATCAGGCCTTACTCGACTGAATGTACAGGTCTCTGGCAAACTTCGTTTGGCTGTACTGTGCCCCAATAAACATGATTCCTTGAATAGATTTCCCATTCAGCAAAAATGAGCCTCGTCGGAGAACCCTCTCCAATTATTTCTGAATAATCCTCTCCAAGACGTTCTGTCACTCAAGCTTTTGGGTCTCACTATCTGCCATGATCTTTCCTGGGAAAACCACATTTCAAATCTGGCCTCCAAAGCCAGTCGCCGACTGGGCATCCTCCGTCGTGCGAAGTCCTTCCTTGGCACACCTGAGCTCCTCACCACATACAAGGCTTTCATCCGCAGCTCTATGGAATACTGCTCTCCCCTCTGGTCTGGTGCTCCTGCCTCACACCTAGGTCGTCTTCACGCTGTTGAAACCAAAGCGTTCAGAATCATTGGAATCTCCCGCGATGAAGCTAACTCCAAGGGCCTTTCACTCACTCACCGCAGGCAGGTTTGGTGGTCTTTCCGTCTTCTACCGACTCCTCTGTGGCCTTTCCCCCCCAGCTCTCTCTGGGCTCTGTCCCCCAAATATTCCTACAGGTCGCACAAGATCTGCCTGCAACCCTCTTGTGGTTAAACTGCCAAAATCAAGACTTTCTGCTCACCTTCACTCCTTCATTCCTCTTTTCTCCCACCTCTGGAACAAACTCCCTCACTCTCTTCAATCCCACTCCACCCTCCAGGTCTTTAAAACAGCTGTTCACCACCATCTGTTATCCTCCCCCATCCAAAACCTTGATCTTTTCTACCCCCGCTAATTTCGGTCCCCTTGTGTTTTATACCTCTCCCTCCCCCCCCCCCACCCCTCCCCTTCCCACGCCTCCTGCCCCCAAGCCCTCTCCCTCCCACACTTCTCCCTGCTCTCAAATGTTGTGGTTGTGTGCTTCCCCTTCTCTCCCCATCTTGTCTTCCGCTCCCTCTTTTTGTATATTTTGTTTGTCTGGTTGATTTGTTTGTGAAATAAATGTTAGCTCTTTCACGAGCCTCGATTCAGTATACAAAAAAAAACAAAAAAAAAAAACAAAAAAAAAACTATTGTTGAGAAAACCAGGACCCTCCTCCATTTTCTCCACAACCCACCGAGCCATTTCATCCAAGTGAGTTCGTGTCTGACTTGGATTGTGTATGGATAAAGTTTCATGTCACCACGGAGAATCCTCTTTAGACTTGACACTCAGTCCAAGTTATGGATTGCGGTGGCGAAACGACTTTTTTCTTCCAACTGTTGGATCATCTCAATGACCTCAGGAGCTCTCAGTAAAGGGTGTACAGAATAAGTTGCTCTGTCTATTTATTTTGAGTTTAAGTTGTGCACTGTTCCTTGCTGTCGAAATCTCTTTGTCCATTTGAATATTCTCTCATTGCATGGGACGTCTCTGCGGTTAAAAATTTATCTTGGATTTTCTTTGAGATTGGATGAAAGATTGCGTTTCGATGTCGGATTCTAAAGAAAAAGCCATTTTTATAATTTGTCAATGGCATCGTTTCCAAATGACATCAGATATCATAATCTGAAATACGAGAGAAAAAAAAAATTATATGAATTGTGAATAAAATAAAAGTTTTTTTGGGCTCACCCGGGACAACACACGATCTTATATTTTCCACGAATCGGTTCATTTTAAAGCAATTTCCAACGGTATTTACAAGGCCCTGCATTTGAAATCTTCATGTTGAGCTTTAGTGTTTACATTCGAAAAACTAGCAACCAATATTGCTCCAGATAGATCGGACTTGCTTATTCAGTGACAGGGAGAAGCTACTGCAATGTCGAGGCTTCATTTCCGGTTTGAGGAATACAAAGGAAAAGCATGACTCTTGATCTGTCTAGACATTATGTAAATTAGGAAACCCCCAGGCTGTTTGTTATAGGCTTTTCCACATACATTTTTACAAAGCAGTGTCTTTATAAATGCTGCCTCCCTGGTGTTGTAATTTGAAGGGTAATTTAATACTCAATTAACTCCTCCACACTGGTTAAGGTCGGATTCTCAGTCTACATCCCACTGTGCTGTCCATTGGAGATCACTCAGCAACCCTTCAGGAAAATCCCAATATGATATCCCGATATGACTACGGTCGTGTTGATGGTGAAGTGTATTTATTCGGATTCGGACACACATGAACGCATTCTGATGATCGAGCAGGGAACCTCGAACGTGGAACACATGATAATTACATGTCCATGTTATTCATGTGTGTCGTGTGATACGCTCACATTCTGCCAAAAACCAAACTCCTGGAAATGCACATTAAATCACAAGGCACATCTCATTCCCAAGAAAAAACACTCGTTGCCACCTTCTGCAATATATGAATTTGACGCCATTTTTTGTACAATGTAATAATAATAATAATTGTAATAATAATAATAATATAATTATATGAAAATGGTGTGAGTCGTTGCTTTCGACAAATCTCTTCCCTTCGTTAGCGTGCTCATTGTGAATAGGTGAGCTTGTGAGCAGGTGCGCTGGTGAGCTGGTGCCAATAAAGGGAAAAACCTGTACAGAGAGGTGATTACAGTGGTAGAGGTGTGTGCTATCCCTCTCCCACTCTCTATTCCTATGAGCATCGTTGGCTGTAGGTGCAGTAAATGCAACGTGAAGTCTGATTCACATAGGCGCAGCAGACTGGCCAGGTCATTGGTATGATGACAGCTGCCCTTGATGTCCAAAGTGGACACAGCTGTCTACAGATACTGCACAGCGATGCCTATATTGATGCCACCACTGACTTCCATGGGCACATTTATCCACAATGTAGCACTGCCCAGACTGGGCGGATCCAGGTGTGGTTTGACATCTGAGTGTCCTTCTCATGGCTTTAGCCTCAAGAGGCTTCCCCCACAAGGCATTGGGATTCGTTACTCTGGACAAGCAGTCGATACCAGGTACTGTCAGCCAGAGCCAGCTGAGCCCAGGACTCATATAGGGCAGGGACGTCACTCTGTGAGGTGGCTGAAAAACAGCTGCTCTGCCACAATAATAATAATAATAATAATAATAATAATAATAATAATAATAATAATATGCCAGACTCAGTGGTGTAATGGTTACAGCATCCGCTCCGAGTCTGGGTGGTCCCCAAACTCGGAGCAGATCAAACTCCTGCTGAGTCATACCAAAGACTTTGAAAATGGTACATGCTAAAATGGTACTTGCCACGACCTGAATTAAAAAACATTTTAAAAGGATAGAGCACAGACAATCTCCATTGTTTGGCATCCACAGGGAGGAGGAAATTCCTCCAAAATAAATTTTTCATTGAAAAAGGTATAAAAAGTGCGCGTATTTGCATTTTTTGGTATTTGACCTTTTGACATGCCCCAGGGGCCAGGCCAGAAATGACACGGCCTTTCTGCATCAGTATCTGTAGCAATACTGTACAAACATCCAGACGATGGATGCTATGTATGTGCAGTGGTTAGGGGGGCGTATGGGGCGGGAGGGGGGGGGGAGAAGGGAGGGGAGAAGGAAGCGGCTGAATATAGATTAATAATCTCATTGTATAATGGGCTTGATTGACAAACTTTACCACATTCAGACTATCTAAAATCGTTTTTAAAGTTTGTAGTTTTGGGCATTCTTCGCATTTTAGGGAGGTTACATTCACGAATTATACGTGGGTAGAGAGAAAAATTATAACCTTTATTAACGCTTGGTGTTATGCACGGACGAAACAAACATCGGGAGCTACGAGTAAGGGTAGGGTAAGTTTCAGATGCGAGATTGTGTTTGGGATAACGCCGTGAGTCTCCCAGCCCAGGTCGTGAACTAGAGCTTCCAGGGAAGCAGAACTCAACTGAACTGACTGGACAACTTTAAAGTAGGTCGGGTCTCACATGCCAAGTTTGATGAAAATTCGTCAATATATGTGGACGCTAGATTGTTAACGTTGTTTCAGAGCTGAAAAAATATGCCGGCCTATGGCGGCCATTTTGTGACAGATTGGGTTGACATGCGACAGCAACCTACCTTGTGTGGTAAGAGTCTCACACACCAAGTTTGATCAAAATCCATAGATATTTGTGGACGTTAAAGTCTTAACGTCATTTCGGAGCTGAAAACAATATGGCGGCCATTTTGTGACGGAGCCGGTTTTTTTTTTTTGGTTTTTTTTTTTTTTTTGTATACAAGATCGAGGCTCGTGAAAGAGCTAACATTAATCACACAAAAAGTCAAACCGACACACAAAACACAAAAAACAAGGGGAGCGGCAGACAAGATGAGGAGAGAGGGGGAAGGACACAAACACAACATTTGAGAGCAGGGACATCAGGAGGACTTGGGGGGAGGTGGGAGAGGTATAAAACATATGAACACTGCAAGGACTCTGAGGTGAATTAGCAGGGGTAGAAAAGATCAAGGTTTTGGATGGGGGAAGATAAGAGATGGTGGTGAACAGCTGTTTTAAAGACCTGGAGGGAGGAGTGGGATTGAAGGGAGTGGGGGAGTTTGTTCCAGAGGCGGGAGAAAAGAGAAATGAAAGAGTGAAGGTGAGCAGAGACACAAATAGCAACCTACCTCGTGTGGTAACGGTTAAACATTCTAAGTTTGATCAAAATCTGTTAATATTTGTGGACGCTAGAGTGTTAACGTCATTTTCATGACCAAAAACAAAATGGTCGTTTACGTCCACCATTTTTCAACGGATCGGGCTGAAATGTAATACCAACCTGGTCCTTGGGATAAGGATGCTGCATGTCAAGTTTGATCAGAATCGGTTGATATTTGTGGACGCTGGAGTGTTAACGTCGAAAAGTTAACGGACGACAGACGACGGACGCCGGAGGGTTCAGTATGTGATGAACTCAACTGGACGGTAGTCCAGTTGAGTTAATAAATGTTAAACGTGCTTTTGTGCACCTGTCACTTAGCGTCTCCCACCCCAGGTCATGGACTAGGAGTGTTCCTCTCACTCAACATGTCCCAGCCCAGGTCGTGGACTAGGAGTGTTCCTCTCACTCAACATGTCCCAGCCCAGGTCGTGGACTAGGAGTGTTCCTCTCACTCAACATGTCCCAGCCCAGGTCGTGGACTCAGGGTGCACCTCTCATCTCAGCGTCTTCCTACCAGGTCATGGATTAGGGATAATGATTCTCTATACCAGTTTAAATTTCCTGAGACAAAGGCGCTGCTCTGTGTTGAATCCTTTATAAAGATTCTGATTGAGTTTTGGCATAAGGGCCCAACTAATGCAGCCATAGTCCATCCAAGGGTGGGCTAGAGCCCTGTGTAACAGTGACTTTCACATAAAATGTGCAACAACTCAGGTTTCTTCTGAGAAGACCAAGCATATTATTATAGTCACCTTTTGATTTTCCCTTGTACCTTCGTGCCATGTAGTGATCATAACTACCAGGTTTGGTGAATTTCAGCACAACAATTTAGGAGTAGATGGCGTGACGGACAGACAGACAAATGGAGCTCAAGACAGTATCCCCATTTTCTTTCACAAAATGTGGGGGTAAAAATAATATTGTTGCGGATATGGGATTTGGCCCCCATCCATATCCGCTTGTAAATATTCCCCTATTTCCCCAATACTCCCCAACTATCCCCAATCCCCCATTCCCTAGTCCCATTGTCTGTAAACAACACTCTGTAGCCCCGACCTCCCCCTTTTTCCCCCATTAAATGTCGTGCCCAGGTTCACCGCATCTCACGTAGACAACTATAGGACATCTTGCTAGTTATTATTAGTCTATGTCAGTTAAGGACTCGTTTCCATTAATTCTGACTCTTCGTTGCACCAGAATGTGATTGTATGGCACCAGTAGTGAGTTTAGGACCTCCCAATACCTCCCCGCATCTCTTCCTCATGGAACTACAACAACAACAACAACTACAACAACAGAGGGGGGCGGCGCGGCGCGGGGAGTGTGCGTCCTCACTCCGGCTTGGTTAGCCGCCATTGCCCATGTGCTCCGACGGGGTTACCACACAGGGGCTGACTGTCAGCTCCTCATCAAGGGCGGAGCCCGGTAACCCCCCCGTACCCAATAAGAAGCGGCGGACCGATTCCATCTGGGGCGGAGCTACCGAGCCGAGGGCGTGTCACTCCCCGCTGGATATACGCAGCCACTTACCGGAGGTGACGTGAGATGCGCCCCCAGCTTGGAAAGAGAAGTCGCCACCTCCAAGCGCTGGATACCTCCCGCCTCTTTGGACCGGACCGGGTCGATTCTGCCCCTGAGCCAAGGTGCACCTTGAGCTACCGACTGCCGGTCCTTCCCAGCCATCAATCCCTGTGTGAGTCAGTCTTGTCCCGTTTGTCTGTGGTCTGTCGGGCATAGGATAAGACCGTGTCTAAGTGCCCACCTTTCTGTGCTGTACCTCTTGTCGGTGTAATCTAAAACGTTCTGCATACAAATATTATATCCTCCTCCGGAGGTCTTGAGAACTGTACCCCTGGTGTCGTGTCATTAATCCCAGCCGTTGTGTCCTTTTCCTTCATTGATTTAGCATAGCGCGATTCGGCCAACGTTCGAGTGTAATCGGGTAAACTGTGCAGATGCGGTCATACCAAACCGCTCGGTAAACTAACATCCAAAACCGCGTCTGTAACATTTGGTGTCGGGAAGTGGGATTCGATCCGGAGCGCGTTTCACGCGCTCGAAATTATAACGGCGAAATTTGATTGTGTTTTACAAAAATAAAAATAAAAACCCGAATTTTGAAAGTCGCGCTATGGCAGACCAAGACGGCTGGGTTCCGGTAGAGGAGAGTGAGGCAGGGTCGATCCAGGACCAAAATGAGGGACATGAGGAGAGCGAAGCAGTGAGGGTAGCAGGGTCGCAAAATGGCGTCGTCGCGCACGAGGTTACGGGCGTGCAAAATGGCGCCTCACACATAGCCACGGCGACCGCGCCCGTGACCGTAGCAGCGCCGCCGATGGATTGGGGCCTATTTATGATCCAAATGAAGGCCCTTATGGATGCTCAGAGTGAGCAAATTAAGGCTCAGAGTGAGCAAATGGGGGTAATGAGGGACGAAGCGAGGGGTACCGGTGAGGGGTTAGACAAGAAATTTGGGAAGTTAGACAATAATTTTGAGGAGTTAGACAAGAAATTTGGGAAGTTAGACAATAATTTTGAGGGGTTAGACAACGGGATAAAAGAGGTAAAGAATGGGTTAACGGGGGTGGAAAACAGAATGGCTGCCCAGGAGGATCAGTTAGAGGGGGTGAAAAATGGGTTAGAGGGGTTAAAAAACAGTATGGAAGGCAAATTGAGGGACATGAGGGACCAAGCGGAAAGGGAAGTTAAACAAATGGGGCAGCAGATAGAGGGGGTTAGAATGGGGGTAGAAACTAAACTGGATGCTCACAGGGAGGAAATGGAGCAGATGAGGGTGGCATCTGGGCAGGAGATGCAAGTGATGGGAGAAGAGATCAGAAGAGGTGTGAGTGAGGAGGTCGGAGGAGTGCGCGAGGAGGTGAGGCACTGTAAGGAGCACATGGAGAAGGAGGTGAGAAAGGGGACTGTAAAGTTACAAGGGGGCATAGAGGACCTGACGCAGGAAGTAGAACAACTGACAGAGGGACAAAAAGAACTAACGGACCAGGTAAAGAAGAACACAGCGGTAATAGGAGGGTTAAAAGCGACACAAAATGACCTAAAAAATGACTTGGTAGCGACGAAGAGGGAATGTCAGATGGTACGTGAGGGACTGACAACGAGGTTGGACGAGGTGATAGAGGTAATGGAGACGAAGGACCGGCAGGTGAGGACGCACATGGAAACGGTCAAGGTAGCCTTAGAGGACGAACTTGAGGAGACGTACCGGGAAATAAAAGAGGTGAAGCAGAAATTAGAAGAAGTGGAAGAAGGGGTAAGCGAAATTAAGAAGCGACGGAGGGGGGATAAGAAAGAGATAAAAGAGGAGGTAAAAGAATTGGTCCAAAGTCTGTGTTTGGATCGTGATGATGTGCTCATTAACCGGATGAGGGATTCGCAGGTGATGGAGGAAAAGCGAAGAGGAAGAGGACCCGGTGTAAGTGGTGACCAATATGGTCGTGCGTATGATGCGCCAGGTGATTTGAGAAGCTTGGGGGTCGAGATGGACCCGGGTGTTCGTGAAAGGCCGTTGGTGAAGTGTGCGACAGGTCTGGTGTGCGCAAAAAGAGGTGTGCGAGAATGTCCGACCATGGGGTGTGTGAGGAAAAAGTGCACGCCGAGGAGTGAGTGTGCCGTCAAGGGTGAGTCAGTCGTAGCGCGTGTGCGAGGGGGTACATGGAAGCGCGGTGTGGTGAGTGTTACAGAGGATGTAACGGGAGAGTGTGCGCGAGAAAGGTGTGTAACGGACGGGTGCATGAGGAAAGAGTGTGCCGTCGAGAGTAAGGGTGAGTGCGCTGTCAAGAGTGGAGGTGAGAGTAGTGAGAGTGAAACGGAGCGTGAGTTGGTTGTGACAGGTGAGCGAGGATGTACACCTGGAATGGAAGGATGCACACCTGGAATGGTAGAGCGTGGGTGGGAATGCACGCTGGAATTGGTAGTGAGGCACGTGGTTGGGTGTGCGGGTGAGAGCACACCTGTGATTGTCACAGAGGAGGTGACCGAGAAGGGGGCGCAAAGAGGTGTGTTGGTGAGGTGTGCGAGCGACGAATGTGTGCCAAGGTGTTCGGTGGTCAGGTGTGTAACCAAGTCGGTGAGCGGAATGAGGGTGCCTGGGTGTGTAAGGAAAGGTATGAGCAAGCGAGGGGTAGCGTATGCTTGTAAGCATCCAGGTGAGGCATCGACGGTAACCGGGTTAGAGGTTAGGTCGACTTTTAGCCGAAGCGGGCCCTCGGTGCGTGCCGGGCCTCGCTTGGAACGGCCGCGTCCGGGCTCCACTAGGCGGAGCGGGCAGCTGGATAGGAAGGGTCGTCATGGCGACCACGTTTTGTTGAGACGTGCCGGCAGGTCGAGATCTGGACATTGGATGGCTCCACGCCGAGGTGGTGCGTGGGATCTCGGCCCGGGTAAGCCCCCGTCCCTGCCCCGAATGCGGGACGTATCCAGCCGCTGGCACCAAACAACCCGCATTCATTGCTCGGCTTTACGAAGCCGGGCTTTGGACAGGAATTGGCGCACCGAGAGGCATTAGTAAGCTGACTGTGTGATGGGGTGGTGCTTTTGGTGCTTGAACGGGGTGCTCTGCACATTATTAAAGGCCGTAGGGCCACAGAGCACTCGTGGGTTGGTGTATCGATGCTGGCATGCGTGCTCTCTCTATGCATAACATCTGCATGTGTTCCTCCAAAAACAGGTCCTGGATCGTAGTGTAAATATCAGTGTAGTCTTGTGTAAATAATGCTCCCTACCGGCTGTATGTTTAGTTTGAGGATTCTTTCCGCGATTCGGTTATCCTGTGGGTGTGTTTCTGTGAGGAGAAGGGTGCAACGTCGCAGGGGGACATATTTACTCATTTGTGAACATCTGTAAAACTGTCGCACTCAGGGTAGAGTTAAAAGTAGAGGGAACTACATCTGAGTGCCACACTAACGTAGGTAAAGATTTATCGGGTCGGGACGCCCCGAGGTAGAGAAGGGTGCAATGTTGCGGATATGGGATTTGGCCCCCATCCATATCCGCTTGTAAATATTCCCCTATTTCCCCAATACTCCCCAACTATCCCCAATCCCCCATTCCCTAGTCCCATTGTCTGTAAACAACACTCTGTAGCCCCGACCTCCCCCTTTTTCCCCCATTAAATGTCGTGCCCAGGTTCACCGCATCTCACGTAGACAACTATAGGACATCTTGCTAGTTATTCTTAGTCTATGTCAGTTAAGGACTCGTTTCCATTAATTCTGACTCTTCGTTGCACCAGAATGTGATTGTATGGCACCAGTAGTGAGTTTAGGACCTCCCAATACCTCCCCGCATCTCTTCCTCATGGAACTACAACAACAACAACAACTACAACAACAGAGGGGGGCGGCGCGGCGTGGCGCGGGGACTGTGCGTCCTCACTCCGACTTGGTTAGCCGCCATTGCCCATGTGCTCCGACGGGGTTACCACACAGGGGCTGACTGTCAGCTCCTCGTCAAGGGCGGAGCCCAGTAACCCCCCCACACCCAATAAGAAGCGGCGGACCGATTCCATCTGGGGCGGAGCTACCGAGCCGAGGGCGTGTCACTCCCCGCTGGATATACGCAGCCACTTACCGGAGGTGACGTGAGATGCGCCCCCAGCTTGGAAAGAGAAGTCGCCACCTCCAAGCGCTGGATACCTCCCGCCTCTTTGGACCGGACCGGGTCGATTCTGCCCCTGAGCCAAGGTGCACCTTGAGCTACCGACTGCCGGTCCTTCCCAGCCATCAATCCCTGTGTGAGTCAGTCTTGTCCCGTTTGTCTGTGGTCTGTCGGGAATAGGATAAGACCGTGTCTAAGTGCCCACCTTTCTGTGCTGTACCTCTTGTCGGTGTAATCTAAAACGTTCTGCATACAAATATTATATCCTCCTCCGGAGGTCTTGAGAACTGTACCCCTGGTGTTGTGTCATTAATCCCAGCCGTTGTGTCCTTTTCCTTCATTGATTTAGCATAGTGCGATTCGGCCAACGTTCGAGTGTAATCGGGTAAACTGTGCAGACGCGGTCATACCAAACCGCTCGGTAAACTAACATCCAAAACCGCGTCTGTAACAATATAATAGGAGTTCCCTTATGAGGAACTTCAATGCAAGAGGCCATTAAACCAATTAAAGCCTGTTTTATGGTTGTTCATCCGTTCTCTAACCCGTTTGAAATGCTGAACATCAAGCAAGGAAGGAGTACGTGTTTTAAAAAGTCTTTGGTATGACTCAGATGGGGTTTGAGTCACTGACCTCCCAGACTCAGATGGGACACTCAAACTGGGCCTGATTTTCTCCTTTTTCTCTTGATATCTCTTGTTAATGTTTGTGCATGTTGTTGTTGTTGTTGTTGATGTTTCGTATGCAGCCTGTGGCTGCTGGTTGCACCATTTATCTGGAAGCGGGCTGATGCAGTGCCCCAATTACCAGCAAGCTGGTACTCAATTTGCCAACCTCGGAAGGATGACAGGCTGAGTTAACCCTCCTGGTGTTAATTCAACGATCAACCAGGATTCAAACTCAGGATCCTAGGAATCCAAGCCAGCACCCTAACTGCTAAGCCAACATCAGGCTATATCTTTTGATATGCTGTCATTTATTTTCTTTCCTTCGCTCAATATTACGCTAAATTGGTAATTTTTTATGGTGTAAACTTTATTTTCTCTTTCAAAATTTCACTTCCCTTTTAGTACTCGTGGAGTCTCTTATGCCAAGTATGTCCAGATTAATTAATTTCACTGGTTAATCTTATTATAATTCACCAAATGTCTGTCTGTCTGTTCCCAGGTACCGCAAAAACGGCTGAACCGATCGCAATGAAATTTGGGGTGGGTAATCCTGGGAACCCCTGGAGTAAAATAGGCTATATTGTGTTTCCAATTAGGAAAATCTTTCCAATTTTCCAAACACGATGGAATAATATCTACCAATATGAACAGTGATGTGGCTTTTATTGAAATTCTACAAATACTGTTTAGATTTTGATGATTTGCGTGTGATATGATTTAACGGATGTTTATATGAATCGTTTAAAATTTAAAAAAACCCTTCAATTTCTGACAGTTTGCCTTTTCATTTGGGCCTCCCAATTGAATCACTGCCCATAGGGCGGGTACCGTTGCTAGTACTAAAAATGTATCGGTAAAGATGAAAAGAAACAAAAGAAGAAATGAGAAAAAGAGTAAAGAAATTTGAAGAAAAAGTAAAAAAAAATGCAGAAGTAATAAAGGCAAGTAAAGATGAATGTGTTTTAAAGGATTGACGACTCGTACATCAGGAAGGATAAATTCAAGTGGCAGAAATCCTGAACCAAAATCGTCAATCCAGGGGAGATATCTCCGGAGGACATAACAATGGATGTGGCGGTTATCACACTTTATGTCTATAATCCTCAGAGGTCACGAGCCTTGTCTTGGTTTCAAAAAGCGTGTCTTTAATTCACGTAAAACTGAAAAAGAAAAATATAGCCATTCAGTACATGCCGTTAATTATGGCGGCATAACGAACTTGCTGTATGATTTACACAAAACCTACTACTGAAGGAACTGCTACACTACTATACATTTGCATCCACACAATACAATAATTTGCCTAAAGTTACTTCAAGAGGTTCAACAATAAATTGAGATTCAGCTTACCTCTTTCCAACGGTCGGGTATTAAAGAGAAAACATCAAAAATGGAGCCGATCAATTCTTTCGTTCGTAGCGGACAAAACGGTATGGCGGGAAGAAGGCGGAAGTGCCAGAATGCTAATACAGCGCCCAGCCACCACCGGAAGCCATAATAATAATATTTGCTTAAACAACAGTTAATACATGGCTCCTCTAATTTGACATTTCAAATTATCTTTAAACAATCAATAAACCCAAATCTACCAGTTACAATGATGCAATAAATGCAATTACCCACAAATGAGGTATTCAAAATTATCATCAACTGAAAACAAGCATACAGAGAAACACTGACTTATTGAAGCAAGATAATCCAACATGTATCTACATTGTTCAATAGTCCATTAGAGGTTTGGCTCCTCGTCAGGGGATTCCCGGTGCACCAACAACACAATATTGTGGATGGGTCTCTCGAACACAGATTTTACAACTTGGATCTTGACCTCCGGGTATGTCCATGGTAAGCCTTGATGACACGAGTCAACAGCCATTGGCATCTTGGTAGTGTCATTCACCATCATGACAATATCATCTTTAATGAGGCTCCTCTGGGGCTTTGTTCACTTTTTTCGTTCTTGCAGGGTAGGTAGAAACTCAGTCTTCCACCATGACCAAATGTCATTGGCCAGGTACTGCACACGATGCAATCTGCGACGACAATATAGGTCTTGGCGAACAAACACGCCTGGTGGAGGAAGAACCACCTTGGATTTCAGCGTCAGCAGCTGCCTCAGTGTAATTATTGGTTTAGGAGAATCTGGGGACCTCATGTCAACGTAAGTGAGAGGCCGGCTATTCACGATGGCCTCTGCCTCAATCATGAGAGTTCTCAACAGCTCGTCATCCAACTGCTGTCCATGCTGCTATAGGAGAAACGATAGAGCGTTTCTGGTAGAGCGAATCATCCTCTCCCATGTTGATCCCATGTGACTGGCGTGGGGAACATTCATATTGAAAACAACCCAGTCACAACTGTGCTTGAGTAACTCTTGCGAAATTTTCGTATTGCCCATTTCAGCCAAGGCCGCATTCAATTCGCTCTTGCCTCCAATGAAATTGGTGCCCCTGTCTGATCGAAGCTGTCTGATGGGGCCCCTCCTGCAGATGAATCTCTGATAAGCGTTAATAAAGGAGTCTGTGATCATGGAGTTGGAGGTCTCAATTTGAATGGCACATGATGCCATGCAAGTGAAGATTACTCCCCATCGTTTGAGCTCCTTTCGTCCTTCTTTGATGATAAATGGGCCAAAGTAGTCGACGGCACTGTACGTGGAAGGTGGAGCTGGATCCAGTCTGTCTTGTGGTAGGTCAGACATCTTTTGCCCACATGGAGCACCTCGATGTTTCCGGCATGTCGCACATCTTAACACATGCATTGTCACAGCGGCTCTGGCTCCAACTGTCTAAAATCCAGCTTGACGAATTCCATTCAATGTCATGCCACGACCAGTGACCACTCTCAACATGATAATGGTCGATTATAATGCTACTGATATGGCTGTGACGTGGCAGCAGAATAGGATGTTTGACATCCCTTGGCAACGCTGCTCTCTTAATGCATCCACCAACTCTCAATCTTCTGTTTTTATCCAGAAATGCATCAAGCGTGCATAGCGGGCTCCTCTTGCTGACTGATTGATATCTGCATTTATTCCCATCACATGAATCATGTCTAGATCCAGATCTGCTCAGAATATAGATTTCCCTGAAGAAAGCCTGAGCATGCACCATTGCACCAGTCTCACAATCATTTCTTCTGCCTGTTGCATTTTAGCCACAGAGACAGGGGCATACGTCTTCATCCTGTCATCGAGCAGCACCTGGCGGTTAACAGGAATTCTGGACAGCATTGTAATGCTGTGATTTCTAAGTTTTTCAATAAAGCGGACACATTGCTATGGCTCTCTTGAGGCAAAACCAGCTGAAGAAACGCTGAAATCTATCTATCAGACTTGTAGAGCCAGCGGGTGTTGCCTGGACACTGAACGCTGATACGGTCTTCACCTCGGGATCATCTGTTGTCAGCTGGACACATTCATCGGCAGGTGGTGGGATATCAATTGTTGAAAGGAATTCTGGACCAGTCCACCATAACTTACTGTCAATCAATTCTTGGGCTGACAGACCACGGGAAGCGAGATCAGCTGGGTTGCTGTTGGTGTCAATATATCTCCAGTCCTGTGGCGAAGTGTAGTCTCGTATCCTCTGCACACGATTGGCATCAAAGACATGGAATCATCTACTTTCATTGGAGATATTCCCAAGTACCACTTTGCTGTCAGTATAGAAGAACTGAGTGATGTTATCTATCTATAATTCCAGTAATCTCTGTACGTTTGTACGTTTGTACGTCTGTACGTCTGTACGTTTGTCTGTGACCGCTGTTTCTCGACAACTACCGGTCCGATATACTTGAAACTTGCCAGGTATATTGCTGGGGACCCGAGGATGTGCCTTTTCAAGGTTTGAAATTAATCGGACAAGTACTTACCGAGCTATGGCGATTTAGCCGTTCGCCGTTCGCTTTGCCGTTGCGAATGGACCAAACCATTCATGTAAATAGAGGGGGGGGGGGTTCTGTGGTCGTTCGCTTTGGCTTTGCGAATGGACCAAACCATTCATGTAAATAGAGGGGGGGGGTTCTGTGGTCGTTCGCTTTGGCTTTGCGAATGGACCAAACCATTCATGTAAATAGAGGGGGGGGGGGGTTCTGTGGTCGTTGCGAATGGACCAAACCATTGTTTTTTTTTTTTTTGCAGTTTTTTTTTTTTTTGCAGTTTTTTTTTTTTTGCAAGGAACGGGCACCCACGTACGGGCACGTCCTAGCTTATATATAGTACGGGCATGCCCTAGTTGTATTCCAATTCCTTCAGGAGAAAGCTGCTCACTTTCACAGAGGTGACAGCCGCTGTAAGCTCTAGTCTAGGTACTGTGACCGGTTTTGATGGAGTCACTCACGATTTCCCCATAACCAGTGTTGAGCTCTCTCTACCTTTAACATCTGACAGTCGAAGATAACTGCACTGACCATAGCCATCCAAGCTGGCATCAGAGAAGTGGTGTAGTTCTGCTAATTTTACATCATCAAAGTCCTTTGGCTTGTAGCATTGGGGAATCTCAAGTAAAGACAAGTGACGAATATCACGTCTCCATTTCTCTCACTGGGCTTTGGTGCTTTCAGAGACTGGATCATCCCAGTCACGTCTTTCATGGCACAACTCTTGGAGAATGAGTTTTCCCACGAGCAGGAAAGGGGCAACAAGACCAAGGGGGTCAAATATGGAGCTGACTGTAGACAGAATTCCACTGCGGGTGAGAGGTTTATCTTGGAGTTCAACTCGAAATTGGAAAGTGTCAGATTGAACAAACCACTGTACTCCTAGAGTGCGCTCCATAGGCAAATCTTCTGGAAACATGTCAATGTTCTGAACGTCCTTGGCACGCTCAGAAGTGGGGATTGCCTTCAGAACATCTTTGTCATTTGAGATGTACTTGTGGAGATGGAAACCTCCCTTCTCACATAGCCGCCTGCTGTCTTCTATCAGTTGTCGGGCTTCAGCACTTGATGCTACCGACTTCAACCCGTCGTCAACATAGAAGTCCTTCTTGATGAAATCTGCAGCTTTCTTCCCACAACTCCTCAAATGAATCGGCAGCAGACTTGAGAGCAAAGTTTGCACTCCTGGTGAGGAGGTTGCACCAAAGAGGTGGACAGTCATACGATACACCACTGGTGGATTGTCCAGTTGGCAGTCTTCCCACCATAAGAATCTCAGTAGATTGCGGTCCTTCTCATCAACACCGACTTGGTGAAACATGGCCTCAATATCACAAGTGAAGGCTACATGTTCCTTGTGGAAGTGGCACAAAACACCAACTAGATTATTGGTCATATCAGGGCCTTGCAGTAGGTGTCTGTTGAGCACTTCCCCTTCATACTCTGCACTGCAATCAAAGACGATCCTTAACCTCCCAGGCTTCTTTGGGTGATATGCACCATGGTGGGCGGTGGGGTATGTACCACACGTATCCATTGTTGAGAGCAAGCTCACTCTCTGGGACCCTCTCAGCATAGCCCTTGTCAATCATGTCCTTCATGGCGACAGTGTAGTCATCCCGGTATCCAGGGCATCTGATCATTTTTGCCTTCAACTTGTTAAGTCGTCTCACTGCCATCAGTTTATTGTTTGGAAGTTGGATCTTATCTGTCTTCAGAGGTAGTGGCATTTCAAAATGGCCATCGTCCTTTGAGTGGATTCCTTCTTGCATTTTTTGGAGAAATCTTCTATCTTCGACAGACACCTTCTCATCCGTGGCCCTTTCACTAAAGTCCAACTCAAACATCTTGCTGACCTGGATGGGAGTTATCTCCTTCACTTGGGTACGAAAGGCAAAATGACACTGTCTCTCATGTGATAAGGTTGCAAATCCACTGGCATGGTTGTTATCACTTGTATCTTCACGATGCATCATTCCAACGACACCCCATCCTAGTGCAGTGCTTACTGCATCGGGGTCTTCTTCATTACCGTGCACCACTCTCTGGGTCTGATAGCACGTGAACAGTTACAACCAATTAAAAGTCCAATTTCTGTGTCCTTTAGATAGGGAGGGAGCAAGTTTGCAACTCCTTTCAAGTGCGACCACCGTCTAACTGTACCTGACCTCGGAATCTGGCTATGATTTGCATTAATCGACTGTCTCGAGTAGGTACCTGGCAATGGTATCTCCTTATTCTCATTCAATTCCTTGACGACAAGACCATGTATTTTCTTGGATGACACTGTACCTTTGCCCAGTATTGTAGACAAATTTAGTTTAACTGCTTCTCCATCCACTTCGAGCTAGTCCAGAACAGAGTCTGCAACAAAGCAAGAATCATGTCCTTGATTGCGGTGAAACAAAGCAAGAATCAGCATGTTCATCGAGTAGGGCGTACACAATCACATTGTTCTGCGGATTGTCTTGATGGTGAAGCAAAACAGGGACAATGAGAGTATGAAAACAGTTCTGAGCAACATCGCAAGTCTGGACACGATGTGCAGTGGTGATCTGGACTTTGGTCTCCTTGTCATCACGGATGTCCTTTGTTTCTTTCTCAGGAGTTGACTGTGAATCGGCATGGAGCAGTGTCGGGTGAGAGCATCCACAGGTGGAGCACTGCTTCTTATGTTTGCATTCGCGTCGTCTGTGACCCCATATCATACATCCAAAACACAGGCCTCTTTTCTTGAGATAGTCCAGTCTATTTCTGAGATTCATGGCCTTGAAACTGAGACATGATTCAAGGCTGTGGTGACTCTGGCACGGAACGCATTTAGGCACGGAATCTGTAAAGCTGGGCTGATCGCTGCCTTTGCGAGACGTGGGGTTTAATAAAACCCCATTTGTCTTTGAAGCGAAACTCTGAGCACGACCAAACTTGTGATAAATGGTGGGTTTAATGTTCTCCTTTTTGCTGTTATCATGATTAAGGTTGAAGGGGCTGCAGGCAATGCGTGCCTCTCGACCTATAAACTTGCACAGCTCGGAAAAGGGAGGGTAGTGAACATACTGAGTGTCAGTATTATGATCAGCATCAGTACTGTCGGAACCATGTATCCATCGATCAATGACACGAAGCCACTTTCCTGGATGTGCTTTGGAAGTTTCAGAAGAATCTTCTTGTGCTCAGCCGGGTCGTCGAGTACATCTAACTGGCTGAGAGTGGCCATGGCTGTCTCACAATGGAAGAGGAAGTCAGACAAGTTGCGAAGTGCTTTGCCATCTCCTTGCTTGACTGTTGGCCATTTATCTATCTTCTCACGAAAGGTATTAGCGACCATAAACTTGTTGCCATATCGCTCAGCTAACAGTCTCTTTGCTTTGGTGTAGGCATCTGTAGTATTGAGAGTGAGTAGGCCGTTGATGCACTGATGAGCCTCACCAGTGGTATATCGGTCCAAGTAGTAGAGTCTGTCAGAAGCTAAAGGATCGCGTTTTTCAACGAGCACGATGAAGGAATTTATCCACACTGGATAGTCAAACACAATGTCTTTGAAAACTTTTGGTTCCTTCTTAGGTAGTTCCTCTTGTCTGTGTGATAGTACATCAGCTAGAGAATATATGGCACTGAACAAGTCATTTGGCCGAGCACTGGGATCAGCAGGTTGAGCCGTGTCACCGGGAACCGGTGAACGAGACAAGGGTTGAGTGGGTACACCGAGTAAGGGAGCTGAACATGCAGCATTGGGCTGGTACCAAAATGAATTAGAGTTCTCACCAATTGGAGCACACAGAGTGGAGGTATTCAGTGCTTCACATTTATCAACTGCCCTTTGGGAAGTCACAATGGTTAACAGTGAGTCAGTCTTCATGGCAGGATTTGGCGAAGTGTCATTGTTCGACTCTAATAATGACCCATCAGTAGCATGGGGTTGGTCAATAACAACATCAAATCTGTCTGCTTCAGTTGAGTGCTGCCGTTGTCAAACTGATCCAACACATTAATCCTAGCTCTACTCACTTCCATCTCAGTTTGTAGATTAAGCAGTTCCGTCTGTCTTTTAAGCTCGAGACGTGACAGCTCCACCTGTTCAATCAGTCTTCTATTGTCAAGTTGCAGTTCATGCATGCGGTTGACAGCAGCAGAGCGAGCACCGAGTTCAGCTCTTTTCTGTTCTTCTTCAAGGCGTAAAAGTTCAGCATTGGAGCATAGAGAGCGTGAACTGGCTCTTGAAGCATTGGACTTATGAGATATCTTGCTAATTACTGAAGCAGTGTCACCAATCTGAAGATCATCTGCGGCCTTAGGCTGCAATGGTTTAGTGAAGAATTCCTCCACAGTGGCCTTGAAAGCTTTAAGATTCATGGCCTTCTTGCTAAAAGTCTGGGTTTGCTGAGATTGCTCTTCTTCATCAAGGAGGCCAAAAAGTTCTTCTTCAGCGTTCCAAAACTCAGCATACTGCAAAACCCAGTCTTTATACTCTTCGTGTACCAGGTGGGCAGTTCCACCAGATTCTATCACGCACATGATCCGTGGCATATTTTGACAAAGTTCTTTATAGAGTCGTTCATGGACACAATGCCTTTTTTCTCATAGTAAATCCATACCTTTCTCTGTAAGCTTGATTTCTCTTCCAGTTCGACTCTTCAATCCAAAGGTGTTCCTCTCAGTCATGGCAAATCCCAAGGAGAGTTTTTTGCTGTGGCGGTTATCACACTTTATGTCCATTAGACTGGGTCAATTTTCTGAAAATGTGCATATTTAAAGTGCTGAAGGCAAATCGTGTTAATTTAGGGCACACAAGGTTTTTAGGGGTATTGATGGGTGCTGAACTCAAATCTGCTGTATGCCCAGCTCAAAAATGGCCGATAATGCCTCAAAATTGAGAAATCCAAGATGGCCACCACCACCAGGCTGAAATGTATTTATGTACATATCTTTTTGACTAAACAAGATAGAAACTTGAATGAAATGTGCTTTCGTAGGGTTTTATATATGGGGAATCCAATGCCATATTCAGTTTTTGAAATAAAATGTGAATAAACTGCTCGAAACTCATATTTATTTCTAAAATAGTCGTTTTTAACGATGAATAATTCGTCCACCAGATAAGATCCACAAGCCCCATCCCTCTCCCTCCCCACCAGGAACACAGACCGCCCATTTAAGCCCAGGTGCACACTACATATGATTTAAATGTTGGCAGGAAACATATTGGGGATGCAATTCCCATTTTCGCTTACTCCTCAGTCACATTTGCTCTACGGCTAGGATACGGCGGCCGTACCCCCCTGAAATTGACAGAAACGTGCGGTGGCCGCAGAGTTTCTGAGGTGGCCTCAGGGTGGCCCTAGGGCGTATGGCTATCTTTTACAGGCCGTAGGGGTCGCCGTGGAATTATAGCGTGGAGTTATAACTTTTTTCATTTCTAGGTCGGCCGTAGCAATTCGACAGGCCGTAGCCATGACAACTGTAAGTGCTGTTATACATATGAAAAAGAACTGGTATATATACCCACTCGTTACCGTCCGTCTGGCCGCACGTTCGCCTTTGGGCCCCCCTGCGGTCGCCTTGCGGGCACCTTGAGGCTACCTTGCGTCTGCCTTGAAAATTATACGGCCGCCGCAGGGAAGCCCTAAGGTCACCGTGCGACATCAAATCAAAGACCGTACGGCACCCCCACGTTTTCGGTCTCCACAATTTCTAAATACCCCGTGCGGCTACCCGAAAAATAAAAACATATGTGACTGCTACATTGTGTGACCGTGGAAATACTGCGGCCACCCTATAATTGCTAGTGGCCGTAGATTTTATGGACCCTACGGCCGCCGAGCCAAATGTGACTGAAGCATTAGCAAAGTAAGGTACCTTAAATAAAACTGATGCGCTTCGATGTAAGCCAACATTTAACAAGCAATTTATTTATTTGTAACATGACAGCAATGGCAAAAAAATTTTCTTAATTGTGCATGAATTGCATGAGTTGATCATATCTGCTGTCAAAGCGTTATGTACAGGTAGATGTGCCCACATGAACTTATTCCCGGTCGTCATGAGTGTTCCGGCAGTTGTCGCCAAGTTTCCTGCAGTTGCACGCCTCAATGCATTCCATGCGAATTTTCCGGCAGCTGCAGCGTTGGCTGAGGCACCCCTTCATACAACCACATGAGGTGATCTCCCTGCAAGCTTTCGGCATTGGTGGCAGACGAGAGTAGAAAGACTTTCATTTGCACCTGTCCTGCATTTCCACTGAATCCATGTTGATATGGAAATGATAGTTGTGTCAGTGCGTGATACAGACGTGCTTCTTCTACTTCTAGCACACTATGACAGAATGCGCTGTTCATGTCTCTACATGAAAGCTGGGACGTCGAAGGCTCCAAAGTATTTCCCAGTACATGAAATTCACATGTTGCTATCTGCTGATCAAGTGGACACACTACTTGCCTTCCATGCCATCACCGGCTGTGATAGTGTGTCTCAGTTCAGTGGCCACTGTAAGGAAACAGCCTGGCAGGTGTTCCAGCAACATCACACTGATCTGATTGGCCTTGGCAAGGGCCCTCTCACCGAAAACATAGCGACATCAACAGAGAAATTCCTCTGTAAAATATATGGCGTGCCCGAGGTCGATACATGCAACAAAGCACGAGTCAAGTTGTTTTGTATCGGTCGTGCACAAGAGACTCTGCCACCAACCTCAGATGCAGCAACGTTTCACATCATGCGTTCACACTATCAAGCAAGTGTCTGAAACCAAGCACACTCACCATATCCTGATCTTCGTCCAGTGACCGAAATGGGATGGATGCACCTGGATGGTCAGTTAGTGCCACGACTACTCTCTCTGCCACCTATGCCGAAAGCGTGCAGGGAGATCACCTCATGTGGTTGTACGAAGGGGTGCCTCGGCCAACGCTGCAGCTGCAGGAAAATTCGCATGGAATGCATCGAGGCGTGCAACTGCAGGAAACTTGGCGACAACTGCCGGAACACTCATGACGACCGGGAATAAGTTCATGTGGGCACATCTACCTGTACATAACGCTTTGACAGCAGATATGCGCATCCGGTCCGGTCCGGAGAGGACGCTGGCGTCGCTTGCTCGCCGCTTCTCCGACTGGGCCATTGGACCATTGTCTTTAGCTTGCTTCTCTGGTGGTCGTGGCGGATTTTTGGCCATCGAGTCTGCCCTCTGCATGGTCCCGGCTCTGCTGCTAGCTTCGCCTGCCCGGCTCCTCCGCTGTTTCCTCGGGCCCGCTCCCGTGGGTTGTGGCCATTGTTTGCAGCGGTGGTGGTGGCGGTTTGCCGCCGTGATCTTGATTAGCGGCGGCGGTCGTTTACCGCTGCATTTGCCGCTTTGGCTCCTCCACCTTGGCCTCGTGCTCGTCTCTTCGCTCCTGTCTGCTCTCTGCTCGGTCCCGGCTCTGCTCCTGGCTTCACTTGCCCGGCTCCTTAGCTGTTTCCTCGGGCCCGCTCCCATGGGCTGTGGCCATTGTTTCGCCTCCTCAACCTTGGCCTCGTGCTCGCCTCTTCGCTCCTGCCTGGCATGGCTCTGCGGGACTCCGCTGCAAGGCTTCTTCTGCTTAATACCCGCTCCACCCCATCATGCATCTCTGCAATCAAATCCAATGGACTCCTGCGACGACCCAGGAACATTCACCGTGGCTCTGGTCGAAAGTTTGTTCATTTACAATCAGGTCACTCCATCCCCGGCCTCTGGTCGGCTCAGCGCACTCCCACTCATCGTCCCAGCCCACCTGGTCACAGCAACGCACACAATCGCACCTCCTGTCTGCGAACCCTGGCCAAATCACCTGAGTTCATCCCCGCCATACAAAACAACATCAAGCTCACCCTCTTCAATACCCGGTCCCTCAACAACAAATCCCTCATCCTCAACGACTACATCCTGGAAAATAAACTGGACTTTCTCTGTCTCACTGAAACCTGGCAACAACCTCTGGACTACTTCGCACTCAACCTCACCACACCCAATGGATATTCCTACATCAATAAACCACGCTCGGAGGGCCGAGGTGGTGGAATTGCCGTTATTCACCGACAAGACATCAGGACCAGCCTCATCTCCATCGCTTCTGCTCCATCATTTGAACACCTGGCTTTTAAACTCTCTGGTCACACACAGTCAGTCATGGCTGTTGTCTACCGCCCTCCCAAACCACACCCATCATTCCTGTCTGACTTCTCCTACTTTCTGACCCAGCTATGTTCCCTCTCCCCCTCAATCCTCCTCCTTGGTGATTTCAATATCCACATGGACTCCACTGACTCCACAATAACCACTGACTTCACTGATTTACTCACCTGCTTTAACCTCACTCAACCTGTCAACTTTCCTACCCATAACAGTGGTCACATTTTGGACCTTGTCTGCTCTACTGGATTAATCTTGCACCATCTCTCTGGCTCCGACCTCACCCTCTCTGACCACTTAGCCATCACTATGACCATCAACATCCCCACCCCAACACCAAGGCATTATCGCACTATCAACTTCCGTAAGCTAAACGCTCTTTCACCGACCTCATTCTCATCCACCCTCTCTGAAAAAATGTCCACTTCTCCCTTCGTTGACCTCCACACCCCTTCTGATCTCACTGACTACTACAACCACACTCTCTCCTCCTGCTTTGACCAGCTTGCGCCTATAAAAACCAAAACAGTTTCTTTCACCCATTCTGCTCCCTGGTTTACCCCTGAACTCCGCCTGATGAAAACTCGTGCTCGCCAACTTGAAAGACTCCGCAATAAAACCGGTCTCACAATTCACTCCCAAGCCTACAAGGACCACCTACAACACTACAAAGATGTCCTCTCCCGCGCCCGCTCCGCCTACTACTCTCAAATTATCCACTCTGGCTCCGGAAACCCAAAAGCACTCTTCTCGACAATAAACAAACTCCTCAGCCCCCTGGACACCACCACCCAGTCATTCACAGTAGACAACTGCATCTCCTTCCTTTCATTCTTCCAATGCAAAATTGACAACATCTACAACAGCTTAACCACCACCGCACCCGCGCCCCCTCAAAACACCTGCCCCCCCTTATCCTGCAAACCCCTGTCTCAATTCTCCCCAGTCTCCCCTACTGACCTCTCTGAACTCCTCATAGGAATGAAAACTGCCACCTGCACTCTGGACCCCATCCCCTCCAGCTTTGTCAAGGCCTCCCTTCCTGCTCTCTCTCCACTTATCACTGCAACAATAAACTCCTCCCTGTCTACAGGCATCGTCCCACCATCCCTCAAAATTGCTGCTGTTACCCCCATTCTGAAAAAACCTGGACTCAACCCTGACACACTAAATAACTTCAGACCCATCTCCAATATGCCCTTTCTGTCAAAAGTTTTGGAACGCGCTGTAGCCACTCAACTCAAACATCACCTCTCTGCCAATAACCTGTATGAAACATTCCAATCTGGATTCCGCTCCAACCACAGTACTGAAACTGCTCTCCTCAAAATCACCAACGACCTTCTCCTCTCCTCTGACGCTGGCAACCTCAACATTCTCATCCTCCTCGACCTCAGCGCTGCCTTTGACACCATCAATCACACCATCCTCCTCACCCGACTTGAAACCACCTTTAACATTACCGGCACTGCCCTCTCTTGGATCAAATCATACCTCTCTGACAGACGCCAGTTCATCTCCATCAATAACTGCAAATCCCCCACTGCTCCCCTCCCCCAAGGTGAGGGACCCACAAAACCTACTACAAAACCCCAAGGTTCAGTTCTTGGCCCCCTCCTCTTCATCCTGCACCTGTCCCCCCTTGGTCACTTAATCCGCCGTCATGGTCTCCAATTCCACTGCTTCGCCGATGACATCCAGCTTTTCATCTCCACCAAGTCCATCTCCACCGCCACCCACTCTATCCTGACAAACTGCATCACTGTAATAAAATCCTGGCTTCAAATTAACTTCCTCAAACTTAACTATGATAAATCTGAAATAATCATCATTGGCCCAAAAACGCTCATAAAATCCACCAATAACTTTGCCCTCAACATTGACGGTGTCCCAGTATCCACCTCCCCTCACATCCGGAATCTTGGCATCATCTTTGACCAAACCCTCTCCTTCGACAAATACACTAAACAGATCACAAAGACAGCCTTCTTTCACCTGAAAAACATCGCCCATCTCCGTCCATCCCTCTCCTCCATGGCTGCAGAAACCCTCATCCACGCCTTCATCACCTCCCGTCTGGACTACTGCAATAGCCTCCTCTATGGTTCACCCTCAACAATCACCAATAAACTCCAATACATTCAGAACTCCACTGCCCGTCTACTCACACATTCCCGGACCCGTGACCACATCACCCCCGTCCTTTCCAAGCTTCACTGGCTCCCCATCCCCCAGAGATTCCAATACAAAATCCTCCTCTTGACCTACAAAGCCCTCCATAACCTGGCCCCATCCTACCTGGCTGACCTCCTCTCCAGACACACTCCCAACCACAACCTCCACTCTGCTGGTACCAACCTCCTGACCCCCCCCCCCCTCCATCCGGACCAAATTCAGATCCTGGTGGGACAGGGCCTTCTCCATCGCTGCTCCCACCCTCTGGAACTCACTACCTCACACCATCAGAGACTCCTCCGCACTCACCACATGCAAAACATCACTCAAGACCCACCTGTTCAACACTGCATTCAACATTTAACCCACAGCATTTAACCCCTGACTATCTCTTCTCCTTCTTCCTCCTTTATGCTTTGTATATTTCACTATTGATTTCTGTTTTTTGCAATTGTTTTTATGTTTTACTATGCATTATGTTTTGCACTCTGTCAAAGCGTCTTTGGGCTCCCTGAAAAGCGCTATATAAAATAAATGCATTATTATTATTATTATTATTATTATTATTATTATTATATGATCAACTCATGCAATTCATGCACAATTAAGTAAAAAAAATTGCCATTGCTGTCATGTTACAAATAAATAAATTGCTTGTCAAATGTTGGTTTACGTCGAAGTGCATCAGTGTTATTTGAGGTACCTTACTTTGCTAAGCCAAAATGGGGTTTGCATCCCCAATATGTTTCCTGCCAACATTTAAATCATATGTTGTGTGCACCTGGGCTTAAATGGGCGGTCTGTGTTCCGGGTGGGGAGGGAGAGGGATGGGGCTTGTGGATCTTATCTGGTCGACGAATTATTCATCATTAAAACGACTATTTTAGAAATAAATATGAGTTTCAATCAATTTATTCACATTTTATTTCAAAACTGAATATGGCATTGGATTCCCCATATATGAAAACCTACAAAAGCACATTTCATTCAAGTTTCTACCTTGTTTAGTCAAAAAGATATGTACATAAATACATTTCAGCCCGGCGGTGGCGGCCATCTTGGATTTCTCAATTTTGAGGCATTATCGGCCATTTTTGAGCTGGGCATACAGCAGATTTGAGTTCAGCACCCCCTCAATACCCCGAAAAACCTTGTGTGCCCTAAATTATTAACACGATTTGCCTTCGGGGTTAAGATTTTTCGAAAATTGACCCAGTCTATATAATCCTCAGAGGTCACGAGACTTGTCTTGGTTTCAAAAAGCGTGTCTTTAATTCACGAAAAAACTGAAAAAGAAAAAAATACATCCATTCAGTACATGCTGTTAATTATGGCGGCATAACGAACTTGCTGTATGATTTACACAAAACCTACTACGATACATTTTGCATCCACACAATACTGTAGCGGCTACCGCTGGGTTTTCACAATCGCCTTGCACCTATCAAGGACGCGGAGCGATCACCATGCCGGGCTCGTCCAGGACGCCCGGGCAGGCCCGCGCTCAACTTGCCAGGCCTCGGTCGGGACGCCCGGGCATGCCCGGGCATGCCCGGGCAGGCTCGCCCTCAACTTGCCAGGCCGCAGCCAGGACGCTGGGCCACGCCCCCTCTCGCCTTTCCTGGGCAAACGCTCCGGGATAATATGTATATATATTGCTGCCCGATAAACGGGCTTTTCAGAGTGCCTGAGTGTTTAGTTTGATTAAAGCAACTCGGATGAATTCCAGCTTTTTGTCGCGTCCATTCTTCCGATCGACGTGGGAGCCCCAGCTCCTTCATTGGTGACCTACCGACATGGACACGGCAGTCGCCCTTAAACTGCCTACCTTCTGGGAGGCTCACACGGCGGTTTGGTTCGCACAGGCGGATTCCCTGTTCGCCCTGCGAGGCATCACGGCCGACGACACCCGCTTCCACCATGTGGTAGCAGCGCTCTGTTCGGCCACCGTGGCCCGCGCCCTGAGCCTCCTCGAGAGCCCGCCAGCCGCTGACAAATACGGCGCGATTAAGAAGCTTCTCCTCGACGCTTTCGCCCTCCCATCGGCGGAGCGCACACGGCGCCTGCTTGACCTGCCCGAGCTCGGCGACACGCGCCCTTCCGAGCGAATGGACTACATGCTTTCACTGCTCGGCGAGCACTCTCCGGCATTCCTGTTCCGGGAGCTGTTCCTCCGTCAGCTGCCTAACCCGGTACGCCTCGCCCTGGCAAGCACGACGATCACAGATCCCCGGGCCCTTGCCAGAGAAGCCGACAAGATCTCCGCCGCAGGACAGCGCATCGCAGCGGCGACATGGGACCCACCGCCGTCCGACGCAACACCCATGGTGCCCGAGCACCCGGCACGGTCGACGACCGAACTGCCGACGCAATTGGCGGCCGCTACACCGAGCCGACCACCTCCAGCACGACGACCGGGGCCTCCACCTGACCAAGCGTGGTGTTACTATCATGCCAGGTTCGGACAGAAGGCCCGGACATGCCGACCCCCGTGCACCTTCGGCAGGCCGGGAAACGGCCGGGCCGGCGTTCATTACCAGCCATGAGCGCCGGCCACACGGGCAACTTACTGTTCATCACGGATAAAGCGTCCGGACGGCTATTCCTGTGCGACACCGGCGCCCAACTGAGCGTCATACCCGCCTCTGACCAGGACAGGCAATCCGCGGTTTGCGGCCCCTCCTTGGTTGCGGCCAACGGATCGACCATCCACACCTTCGGCCCGCGCAACGTCACCCTCTGCTTCGGCGGCCAACGCTTTGCTTGGACGTTTGTAACCGCAAACGTGCCCATGGCTCTGCTAGGCGCCGACTTCCTCTGCGCACACGGACTGCTGGTGGACGTCCAACGGCGTCGTTTAATCAACGCCGAAACCTTCAGCTCCCTGGTATGCACATTGAGCAGCTCCGCGCCGACCGAGCTGGCATGCGCCGTCCCAGCAGCGAACGACTTTGCTCGCCTGCTCACGGAGTTCCCGGCCCTCACGCGGCCGACGTTTTCGGCCGTCACAGTACGGCATGGGATCGAGCACCACATACCAACCACGGGCCCGCCGGTCTACGCCAGGGCCCGCCGCCTCGACCCAGCCAAGCTCGCCGTGGCGAAGGCCGAATTCGACGCGTTGGAGCACCTCGGCATCGTGCGGCGCTCCGATAGCGCGTGGGCCTCGCCACTGCACATCGTGCCAAAGCCGGGGGGTGGATGGCGCCCGTGTGGTGACTACCGCCGTCTCAATGACGCTACCACCCCCGACAGGTACCCGATCCCGCATATCCAAGACTTCTCCACCCGTCTGGCGGGACGGGTCATTTTTTCGAAAATTGATCTCATACGGGGATATCACCAGGTACCTGTCAGGGCGGCCGACGTCCCTAAAACGGCAGTCATCACGCCGTTCGGCTTATTCGAATTCTTGCGGATGCCGTTTGGTCTCAAGAACGCGGCTCAGGCGTTCCAGCGCTTGATGGACGGCGTGCTGCGTGACCTGCCGTTCCTTTTCGTTTACCTGGACGACATCCTCGTCGCCAGCACGTCCCGGGCCGAGCACCTCCTCCACCTCCGAACACTGTTCGGGCGCCTCAGCGAGCACGGCCTCATCGTCAACCCGGCCAAATGCCACTTCGGCACGACGGCCGTTTATTTTTTGGGCCACCACATCACCAAGAATGGGGCCGTGCCGCTGCCAACCAAGGTCGAGGCCATCACCACGTTCCCGCGTCCCCGCACCATAAAGGCCCTGCAGGAATTCCTGGGAATGGTGAATTTTTATCACCGCTTCGTGCCCCGCGCTGCTCAACTCATGCGGCCCCTCTACGAAGCCCTCCGGGGCAAGCCGGCCAAGCACGACATCGCCTGGTCCGCAGCAATGGATGCGGCCTTCCAAAGCCCAAAGCGGGCCCTCGCCGACGCAACACTGCTCGCTCACCCGGTGCTCAACGCTCCCATCGCCCTCAGCACGGATGCCTCCGACTACGCGGTGGGTGCCGTACATGAGCAATGGGTGAACGGGGTTTGGCAGCCACTCGCTTTTTTCAGCCGGCAGCTCCGGCCGAACGAGCTCAAATACAGCACGTTTGACCGGGAGCTCCTCGGTCTACACCTGGCCGTCCGCCATTTCCGCCACCTCCTGGAGGGCCGACCTTTCACGGCGTTCGTCGGCCACAAGCCGTTGGTTTACGCCATGGCCAAGGTCACGGAGCCGTGGTCGGCCCGCCAACAGCGCCACCTCTCCGCCGTGTCGGAGTTTACCACGGACATCCGGCACGTCGCCGGCAAAAACAACGCCGTGGCCGACTGTCTTTCCCGGGCCAGCGCGAACGCGGTCCACCTGGGCGTGGACTTTGCGCTTATGGCGGCGGACCAAACCACCGACACCATGGTGCAAGCCCTCCGGGCGGCGGACACGGGCCTCCGCCTGGCCGACATCCCCTTCGCGGACACTGTCCTGCTCTGCGACGTCTCCCAAGGCCAGCCTCGCCCCATCGTGCCCGTCACCTGGCAACGCCGCATCTTCGCCTCCCTCCACGGCCTTTCCCACCCGGGCCGGAAAGCTTCCCAGAAGCTGGTGTCGGTGCGATTCGTCTGGCACGGCCTTCGTCGGGACGTCCGCGATTGGACCAGCACCTGCACGGCCTGCCAACGGGCCAAGGTCCACCGACACACCCAGGCCCCGCTGGCACCTTTCACTGTGCCCGAACGACGTTTCGACCACGTCAACGTGGATCTGGTGGGCCCCCTCCCCCCGTCACGGGGGTTCACACACCTGCTCACCATGGTGGACAGGACCACCAGGTGGCCGGAGGCCGTTCCCCTCGTCTCCACCACCACCGCCGACGTGGCGCAGGCTTTCATCGCCACCTGGGTCGCCCGCTTCGGCGCACCGGCGGACATCTCGTCAGACCGCGGACCACAGTTCCCCTTCGAGCTGTGGGGCGCGGTCGCCCGCAACCTGGGGGTCAAGCTCCACCATACTACGGCCTACCACCCCCAAGCAAACGGGTTTTTTTTTTTTTGTATACAAGATCGAGGCTCGTGAAAGAGCGAACATTAATCACACAGAAAGACAAACCGACACATAAAATATATAACATCGGGAGCGGTAGACAAGATGGGGAGAGGGGGGGAAGGACACAAACACAACATTTGAGAGCAGGGACCGAGAGACATGGAGACATCGAGAGATCTGAGAGAGGGCGAGGGCTTTGGGGGGGGGCATGGGAAGGGGGCGGTGGGAGAGGTATAAAACATATGGACACTGCCAGGACTTCCAGGAAAGAAGTTGGAATTTCAAACAAGGTGGATCTGGGGTGAATTAGTGGGGGTAGAAAAGATCAAGGTTTTGGATGGGGGAAGATAAGAGATGGTGGTGAACAGCTGTTTTAAAGACCTGGAGGGAGGAGTGGGATTGAAGGGAGTGAGGGAGTTTGTTCCAGAGGCGGGAGAAAAGAGGAATGAAAGAGTGAAGGTGAGCAGAGAGCCGAGATTTCGGCAGTTTAACCATCAGAGGGTTGCTGGCAGATCTTGTGCGACCTGTAGGAATATTTGGGGGACAGAGCACAGAGAGAGCTGGGGGTGCAAGGCCGGAGAGGAGTCGGTAGAAGACAGAAAGACCACCTACCTGCCTGCGGTGAGTGAGTGAAAGGCCCTCAGAGATAGCTTCATCGCGGGAGATTCCAATAATTCTGAAAGCTTTGGTTTCAACAGCGTGAAGCCGAGCTAGGTGTGAGGCAGGAGCACCGGCCCACAGGGGAGAACAGTATTCCATTGAGCTGCGGATGAAAGCCTTGTATGTGGTGAGGAGCTCAGGTGTGCCGAGGAAGGACTTCGCACGACGGAGGATGCCCAGTCGGCGACTGGCTTTGGAGGCCAGCTTGGAAATGTGGTTTTCCCAAGAAAGATCATGGCAGATAGTGAGACCCAAAATCTTTAGCGACAGGGTTGTGCGAGCGATTCCACCGCTCCATGAAGGCCGCGCTCATGGCTGGCCTTCAAGACGGCGGTTGGGCCGACCGGCTGCCGTGGGTCCTTTTGGGCCTCCGCACGGCCCCCAAGGAGGACCTCCAGGCATCCACCGACAAGCTTGTCTATGGCCAGGCGCTACGCGTCCCGGGCAAATTCGTGCCCGACGCTACCAGTCCCTGGTCCGCAGCTCACCAGCGCTCGGACCTCCAGGAGGCCGCCAGACGGTTTGCCCCCGTGCCAACATCCCACCACGGTGACCCCCAGTCCTACTTCCCCCCAGGACTTCGCACAGCGGAGTATGTTTTTGTGCGTCACGACGCACATCGGGGGCCACTCCGGCCACCGTACGACGGGCCCTTCCGGGTGCTGCGACGGGACAACAAGTCGTTCGTCATCGACATCGGCGGCAGGTCGGACCGGATTGCGGTGGACCGCCTCAAGCCGGCACACGTGGACGTCGACCACCCACCACGGGTGGCCCTTCCGCCACGGCGAGGCCGCCCCCCGTCCACGGTGCCCCCCACTCGACCGCCCACCACCACATCGGACCCCCTCCCACGACCCGCCAGGGGTCGCTTCAGCCGGGTCATCAGGACCCCCCTCAAATTGACCCTGCCGGTGCAAGTCGATTCTGGGGGGACGTGTGTAGCGGCTACCGCTGGGTTTTCACAATCGCCTTGCACCTATCAAGGACGCGGAGCGATCACCATGCCGGGCTCGTCCAGGACGCCCGGGCAGGCCCGCGCTCAACTTGCCAGGCCTCGGTCGGGACGCCCGGGCGGGCTCGCCCTCAACTTGCCAGGCCGCAGCCAGGATGCTGGGCCACGCCCCCTCTCGCCTTTCCTGGGCAAACGCTCCGGGATAATATGTATATATATTGCTGCCCGATAAACGGGCTTTTCAGAGTGCCTGAGTGTTTGGTTTGATTAAAGCAACTCGGATGAATTCCAGCTTTTTGTCGCGTCCATTCTTCCGATCGACGTGGGAGCCCCAGCTCCTTCAATACAATAATTTGCCTAAAGTTACTTCAAGAGGTTCAACAATAAATTGAGATTCAGCTTACCTCTATCCAAGGGTTCGGGTATTAAAGAGAGAACATCAAAAATGGAGCCGATCAATTCTTTCGTTCGTCGCAGACAAAACGGTATGGCGGGAAGAAGGCGGAAGCGCAAGAATGCTAATACAGCGCCCAGCCACCACAGGAAGTCATAATAATAATATTTGCTTAAACAGTTACAATAGACCACCAAAAAAGGGTCACAATCACAGAGGTCTATAAATAAACAAGAGTGCGCAGTTCGTATACCGCTAACGTTACGATCGTGTGCGCACATGTGGGCACGTCCGCCATTACCGAAGAGGGCAAAAATGGCTCGGATAACCCGGATGTACATGCATTGGCGTACGAGTTTGAATGTAAACAATACGTAAAACTGTCACTCGTGAACGGACCCGTACCTAGCTTTATCTTAGCCAAATTATGGAAATAAATAAGAAAAAAGTATTCCCTACAAATGCATTTGATAAAAGAGTGTATTTTCTTACCTTAAATTGACAATTTAGGGCTGAATGCCAAAGTACAGCTTTGAACAGAAGTCATTTGTATCGGCGACATACACAGTTATAATGCAGTGAGTTAAGCTTTACCTTGGTAAGCTAATACAGTCTATTCCATGCAGCAATCCGGGGTAACACGATAACAATCATTCTAAAATGGAAACAAAATCAGTTCAAATGTCTAATGAAGTATGCAATCCATCAAAGTACAGCATAATGATCCCTCAATTGTGAACTTGAGTTGGTGTGAAAAGTCCGTCGTGAGATTGCCGTCATGATGTACCTTTAGTGGAGCCTGAGGGATTCAGTGTCATGAGTGTCGGCCTATTCAATTCACATGATTCAAGTTCATGCATATTTCCAAATGTTCCTCAGTTACATTGATTGTAGCAATCCGTCATACGCAATAGGCATCCAGTAAAATCCACAGCCACATTCTGCTGATGCACACAATGTTCAGGCACTTCAAGATGTACCGCACCCAGGAGAGCATCACAACAGTGATGTAATTTATTGTCCTAAAAACAAAATAGTTTTTGTCAGTTGGTGTCTCCTTGATGGCTTATTTTCAGGAACAAAACGTTCTGTGTACAGTCTACCATGATGATGATGAAGAATAGTCCTAATGAATAAGGAGCTGATTTTCTTCATAAGCTGAGTGACATGATCATCTTATTCCATCAAGTATTGGTCAAGGCAGTGTTCATTCAGATCTGAGAAGACAGAACCATGCACGGTATTCAGGACTTCGAACTGAACTGACTTCAACAGATTGGAGGATGTCCTCATGGGCCCACCTTCAGTAGTACACAATGTTTTCCTAAAATTGAAAGATAAATAAACTTTTTTAAAAAAGTAAACCGAAAAGGCAGCGTGGACGTACTGCACAGTACATCAGTAACACGAGAAAACCTATGACCTTTGACCTCGACCTCACATTCACTATGCATTGGTTCACTTCCAAGATCGGTAGCCTGTCTGTCATTGCATGTTTTAGGTTGTGCAGCTATAATGTGTGCGCACTGTCCATGGAATTGCATCATAATATTTACGCGTGCAAACAAAAGCGGTCAAAAAGAAACGTATAGGTCACAGGTAGAGACGCGTTGTAGGTGAACCAAAGCATAACATGTATGCAATGTTGCTATACATGTACAGGTCATCATTTAGTGCAAATTCCATCAAAATACATCAAATCATGTACAATAAATGCTCAAATACAAATACTCAATGTACACGTTGAAAATGAATGACCGAATTTGACCGCTAACTGACTTTTCTTTTGCCTCCCCAATATCATTTCCTCTTTCCAAGGATCACTCTATTCAATTCAAGTTAGGAGCAATAATTTACCAATATGTGCCAAAAATTGATTGCCCCGTGGGTGTGCCATCAAATTCCTGAAACCGACTGAAATAGGCCTAAGCTCCTGCATCACGGTGTGCATTTGACTTACGTTGCGCTACCGACTATGTGCTGAAAAGTCACGAAGCGAAGTCAATTTTCACGAAAAAAAAAATTCGAAATACTCAGATGTGGTAAGAAATATTTATCCCCACTTTTCTTCTGTTGTAGCAACGCCAAACGGCACAGGAATGTGGCATTTTGTCAGCAATATTCTTGCAGCTTTAGTACATCGCATGCGGTAAAACATCAACATAACTGAACCGTTGCGGTGTTTTGAATGTCGCGGCCGGCTGACGTAAACAGCGCTGATTTTCCCTCTTTGGTAACGGCGGCTCAGTCTTCTAAACGTCACAGGGTCGCGTGATAGGTGCGCACTCTTCTTTATTTATCGAACTCTGTGGTCACAATGCAGGTCGCACCACACACAATGCAGGTACCGAAGGTATCTTGAGAAAGCATTTTACTCAATGAAAACTGTTTCTTTCATTGGTTGGTGCAATTAGACCTGTAGAAGTTCATATTAACACCAAATACATCTAAAGGTTGTGCCCAGAAAGACATACCTGCAAATGTCTGCTCCGAAAGAGCTTTCCATCACAGTGGTCTTGCTTGGCAAGGTAGCACGACGACGGGTTCTAAATGATTGCCTTGTGTCTTCAGCAGCTGTTAAGTATAAGCAGTGGCAGATTGCTTGTCAGATGGACCCATGAGGTTGTTTCGCAGAATGTGATGCCAGCAAAATGATATCGTTTCCTAAAAAGGCACTTAGATCGCTTTTATGAATGGGAAACAGGTGGGACTCCGAACACTCTTGTGGGGAGCACCAGCTTCCAAGGAAAGCGTGGAAGAGAAAATGTCATTAGGAGCTAAATGGTACTTGCATGAATGGAGGAGTCAAAAAGTCACAAAATGAATCAAATTTGGATGCCAGTTGTGGCAATTGTGCCATAAAGACTGGCATGACATCGAGATGGACAAAGAAACTGCCCAGACATTTCTATCTATGATCGAAGATGTCCATTCACTATTATTTCAACACCAGAAGTATGCCCAGCATTGAATTACCAGGATGAAAAGCCAACTGAAGATGCTCGGGTTGCCTGGGGCTGATAATTGCTTCAGTTGCTTATTAGATGTCTCGTTTTACTGGAAACCTATTAAGTTCGCTGGAGGAAAGCTCAGGTGGCCTAGAGAAGTGCATGTGCAGGAGACGTGGGGAGGCAAAGTGTTGTACAGGTGGCAGTGACTTGATTGGCTAAAGCCTTTTTCTCTACTGAATTGATGAAGGTTTGATTCCCATTGCATTCCATTTTGGGGTTCTTGTACAGCTGCTAAGCTCTCTATATGGGTTCAATTGTGCACTTTATGGTAAAAGCATGAAATCTGCCACATGTGTAACAGGGACCAAGACATTACCTTTTCAGATATGGGCCACTTCCTCGAGTGCCCAGGGTGGCCGTAAGAGGTCAATGGCCTTTGGCCCTATAATTTGCACACATTATGCACATACAGCGTAAAATGATGATATACTATGAACATCATGTTTGATACCTGAATGCAAAATTACACAAGGTTTTGTTATTTAAACTTAAATGTAGATATTTTACCATCATAATGTCATCTTAAGGTCATTTAGTGACCTTTGACCTACTCTGGACATTATCTAATCAGGCATCAGGCAAGCATAACCGATCGTGTCAAAGGTGTTTGTGTCAAACACATATCATGTTTGGTATCAAAGTGTAGCAAATACCATGCACATTGCAAAGATGTTACTTAAAATGAAATCTGTTCTTAAGTAAAAGTGTCACCTAAAAACCTACTCTAAATTATGTCATGTATTTTGTGTTGCAGATACCGTAGTATTAATGGAAAAATGATAATGTGTCAGTGAATTAGACTTTCTTTGAATTGCATTAATCAGCTTCAACTGATCACTTCATTTTTCATTGAAACTTAACTGGTATTTAACCTATTGCCACCTTTCCTTTGTACATTGCAGGTAATACTCACTGTCTTCCTCTCAAGCATCTGCACTCCCTCCTTCCATCAAGTAGAAAGTAGCATATAGATATCTAACAATAGAAATCATCTAACCCGATGCCATAAACATTTACCTGCTTTTAACATGGCTAGTCAGCGTTTCATTGTTGTAGGCCCGAATCAACCAAGCACATCTGAGCAACCCAGGGTAAAATCAGCTGTACTAGCCAATTGGGAACTGTGCATAATTTGTCAAGAAGACACAGGTGAGCCACTGCGTAGTCCTGTCAGATCAATACGAGAAGCAACCAAAAGTGGTTACAAAAGCCTTGCAGAGATCCTGTACAAATTTCAAGAGATAGATTCCATTTCGGAAGACCTGATATCCAGATTGGATGATGGAGCGGGTTTGGAATTCACTATGATGGCACACAGTGCAAAGTGGCATGGATCATGTCGTACGAAGTTCAGTCTAACAAAGCTGGAGCGAGCTAAGAAGAAACTAGACAAGGAATCGCCAACCACAGTACATACTCGCCGTTTAAGCAAAGCAAATGAAAATGAGCAATCCTCAGAACCAATGTGTTTATTCTGTGATAAACCAGCCGACCATGATGCGCTACATGAGGTGTCCACATACAATTTAGATGAACGTGTTTGCAAATGTGCTTTGCAGCTGAACAACACATCTCTCTTAGAAAAAATCTCACCAGGAGATATGATTGCTTCAGAAGCAAAACACCACAGTAGATGTCTCGTTAACATCTACAATAAAGCAGAGAGGGCAAACAAGGCATCTAATGATAATGAAACTGATGCCGAGCTGCACGGCATAGCAATAGCACAATTGGTGTCGTATATTGTATATACACTGCGGGGGTAGATCCTCCTCTTTTTTTTTTTCTTTCCGTTTCCGGTCCGGTCGTGAGAGGACGCTGGCGTCACTTGCTCGCCGCTTCTCTGACTGGACCATTGTCCGTATCTTGCTTTCCTGGTGGTCGTGGCGGATTTTTGGCCATTGAGTCTGCCCTCTGCACGGTCCCGGCTCTGCTCTGCTGCTCCTGGCTTCACCTGCTCGGCTCCTTCGCGGTTTCCTCGGGCTCACTCTCGTGGGTTGTGCCCATTGTTTGCAGCGGCGGTGGTGGCGGTTTGCCGCCGTGATCTTGATTAGCGGCGGCGGTCGTTTGCCGCTGCATTTGCCGCTTTGCCTCCTCAACCTTGGCCTCGTGCTCGTCTCTTCGCTCCTGTCTGCCCTCTGCATGGTCCCGGCTCTGCTCCTGGCTTCACCTGCTCGGCTCCTTCGCTGTTTCCTCGGGCCCACTCCCGTGGGTTGTGACGATTGTTTCGCCTCCTCACCCTTGGCCTCGTGCTCGTCCCTTCGCTCCTGCTGGCATGGCTCTGCGGTACTCCACCGCAAGGCTTCTCCTGCTTAAAACCCGCTCCACCCCATCATGCATCTCTGCAATCAAATCGAATGGACTCCTGCGTCGACCCAGGTACATTCACCGTGGCTCCGGTCGTAAGTTTGTTTATTTACAATCAGGTCACTCCATCCCCATCCTCTGGTCGGCTCAGCGCACTCCCACTCATCGTCCCAACACAGCTGGTCACAACAACGCACAAAATCGCACCTCCTGTCTGCGAACCCTGGCCAAATCACCTGGATTCATACCCGCCGTACAAAACAACATCAAGCTCACCCTGTTCAATACCCGGTCCCTCAACAACAAATGCCTCATCCTGAACGACTACATCCTGGAAAATAAACTGGACTTTCTCTGTCTCACTGAGACCTGGCAACAACCACTGGACTACTACACGCTCAACCTCACCACACCCAATGGATATTCTTACATCAATAAACCACGCTCGGAGGGCCGAGGTGGTGGAATTGCCGTTATTCACCGACAAGACATCAAGACCAACCTCATCTCCATCTCATCTGCTCCATCATTTGAACACCTGGCTTTTAAACTCTCTGGTCACACACAGTCAGTCATGGCTGTTGTCTACCGCCCTCCCAAACCACACCCATCATTCCTGTCTGACTTCTCCTACTTTCTGACCCAGCTATGTTCCCTCTCCCCCTCAATCCTCCTCCTTGGTGATTTCAATATCCACATGGACTCCACTGACTCCACGCTAACCACTGACTTCACTGATTTACTCACCTGCTTTAACCTCACTCAACATGTCAACTTTCCTACCCATAACCGTGGTCACATTTTGGACCTTGTCTGCTCTACTGGACTAATTTTGCACCATCTCTCTGGCTCCGACCTCACTCTATCTGACCACCTAGCCATCACTCTGACCATCAACATCCCCACCCCAGCACCAAGGCATTATCGCAAGATCAACTTCCGTAAGCTAAACGCTCTTTCACCTACCTCATTCTCATCGACCCTCTCTGAAAAAATGTCCACTTCTCCCTTCGTTGACCTCCACACCCCTTCTGACCTCACTGACTACTACAACCACACTCTCTCCTCCTGCCTTGACCAACTTGCACCTATAAAAACCAAAACAGTTTCTTTCACCCATTCTGCTCCCTGGTTTACCCCTGAACTCCGCCTGATGAAAACTCGTGCTCGCCAACTTGAAAGACTCCGCAACAAAACAGGTCTCACAGTTCACTCCCAGGCCTACAAGGACCACATACAACACTATAAAGATGCCCTCTCCCGCGCCCGCTCCGCCTACTACTCTCAAATTATCCACTCTGGCTCTGGAAACCCAAAAGCACTCTTCTCTACAATAAACAAACTCCTCAGCCCCCTGAACACCACCACCCAGTCATTCACAATAGACAACTGCATCTCCTTCCTTTCATTCTTCCAATGCAAAATTGAAAACATCTACAACAGCTTGACCACTGCCGCACCCGCTCCCCCTCAAACCACCTGCCCCCCCTTATCCTGCCATCCCCTGTCTCAATTCTCCCCAGTCTCCCCTACTGACCTCTCTGAACTCCTCATCGGAATGAAAACTGCCACCTGCACTCTTGACCCCATCCCCTCCAGCTTTGTCAAGGCCTCCCTTCCTGCTCTCTCTCCACTTATCATTGCAACAATAAACTCCCTGTCTACAGGCATCGTACCACCATCCCTCAAAATTGCTGCTGTTACCCCCATTCTGAAAAAACCTGGACTAAACCCTGACACCCTAAATAACTTCAGACCCATCTCCAACCTACCCTTTCTGTCAAAGGTTTTGGAACGCGCTGTAGCCACTCAACTCAAACATCACCTCTCTGCCAATAACCTGTATGAAACATTCCAATCTGGATTCCGCTCCAACCACAGTACTGAAACTGCTCTCCTCAAAATCACCAACGACCTTCTCCTCTCCTCTGACGCTGGCAACCTCAACATTCTCATCCTCCTCGACCTCAGCGCCGCCTTTGACACCATCGATCACACCATCCTCCTCACCCGACTTTAAACCACCTTTAACATTACCGGCACTGCCCTCTCTTGGATTAAATCATACCTCTCTGACAGACGTCAGTTCATCTCCATCAATAACTGCAAATCCCCCACTGCTCCCCTCCCCCAAGGTGTCCCCCAAGGTTCAGTTCTTGGCCCCCTCCTCTTCATCCTTTACCTGTCCCCCCTTGGTCACTTAATCTGCCGTCATGGTCTCCAATTCCACTGCTTCGCTGATGACATCCAGCTTTTCATCTCCACCAAGTCCATCTCCACCGCCACCCACTCTATCCTGACAAACTGCATCACTGAAATAAAATCCTAGCTTCAAATCAACTTCCTCAAACTTAACTGTGATAAATCTGAAATAATCATCATTGGCCCAAAAACGCTCACAAAATCCACCCATAACTTTGCCCTCAACATCGACGGTATCCCAGTATCCACCTCCCCTCTCATCCGGAATCTTGGCGTCATCTTTGACCAAACCCTCTCCTTCGACAAATACACTAAACAGATCACAAAGACAGCCTTCTTTCACCTGAAAAACATCGCCCGTCTCCGTCCATCCCTCTCCTCCGTGGCTGCAGAAACCCTCATCCACGCCTTCATCACTTCCCGTCTGGACTACTGCAATAGCCTCCTTTATGGTTCACCCTCAACAATCACCAATAAACTCCAATACATTCAGAACTCTGCTGCCCGTCTACTCACCCATTCCCGGACCCGTGACCACATCACCCCCGTCCTTTACAAGCTTCACTGGCTCCCCATCTCCCAGAGAATCCAGTACAAAATCCTCCTCTTGACCTACAAAGCCCTCCATAACCTGGCCCCATCCTACCTGGCTGACCTCCTCTCCAGACACACTCCCACCCGCAACCTCCGCTCTGCTGGTACCAACCTCCTGACCCCCCCCCCCCCCATCCGGACCAAATTTAGATCCTGAGGGGACAGGGCCTTCTCCATCGCTGCTCCCACCCTCTGGAACTCGCTACCTCACACCATCAGAGACTCCTCCTCACTCACCACATTCAAAACATCACTCAAGACCCACCTGTTCAACACTGCATTCAACATTTAACCCACAGCATCTAACCCCTGACTATCTCCTCTCCTTCTCCCTCCTTTGTGCTTTGAATATTTCCCTATTGATTCTTCTTTTTTTGCAATTGTTTTTATGTTTTGCTATGCATTATGTTTTGCACTCTGTCAAAGCGTCTTTGGGCTTCCTGAAAAGCGCTATATAAAATAAATGCATTATTAGGTTTACTCTCCATGAAATGGAGAGTAACCTATTATTACTGCTAGAGTTTTTCTTATTATTCTTCCACCCTATTTTGCACCTCCGAAAACTTCATAATTAAGTTTCTCAGCAACCGCTGGTCGGATTGACAGGAAATTTTCATCAAATGATCGGCTAGGCTCGTAGATTTTTTTAATGCTAATGATGACGTCATAGGTCACGTGGTATGGGCGCCATCTTGTAAAACACCTTAAACTTTGCCCCTCTGTATCTCCGAAACGGCTCAATGGAAAAATTTGAGGAATGGCTCATTCTAAAGAACTCTGCAATCGGAACAAAAAACATGTGTATTGAGTATATTAAAAATGCTAACGTTAAGAGGTTAGAATTCGTCAAACACAGTTTTTCTCCCCCGAAAAAGAGATTTTTCCCCCAGATGCTTAGTTAAAAAAAAACTCAGAATGCGAAAATTTTCGAATTCATACGTCACATGGTTCGGCCGCCATCTTGTTTTCCGTGAAAAAACACAAAAAACCCTTTTTCTCCGCAACGGCTGAACGGATCGAGCCTAAACTTGGCATGCGTATTCGGATACCCATGACAAACAAAAAAGTCAGCGAGCACGACGTCATCCGACACGTGGTTTCAGAGTTATGACGTTTTAAAATCTCAAACTAGAAATGGAATCACCTCCATAATTTGTGGAGGTATCGAGTGGAAACTTTACACAAATGTTCCTCATGGGGGGATGTTTAATCGTTACTTGAGACGTTTTTTTAAGTCACATGGTTTGGCCGCAATAAATAATGGAAGTTAAATTTTTAAAAGCTTGTAACTCTTGAACCACGTCATGGATCGACTTGAATTTTTAATGCAATGTAGCTCTCATCAGGTGGAACAAGTGTACAAAATTTCAAGATGATTGGATGTACGGTCGCAAAGCTAAAGTCTTTATTGTTGAAAGAAGAAGAAACACACCATTTTGTCCTCCCAGGCCACGACATCATCCGACATCAGTGCGATTGCCATTTTCAGTTTTAATTTCCTTTAAAAAACATTTTCTCTGCAATAATAGGGCCGATTGAGATAAAATTTTCACCATAGGAGGGACTCGGTCTGTAGAATATTTTAATGGTAATTATGACGTCGCAGGTCACGTGGTTCGGCCGCCATCTTGTTTTTCGTGAAAACACGAAAACCCCTTTTTCTCTGCAACGGCTGAACAGATCGAGGCCAATCTTTGCACGCAGAATCGCATGCCCATGACGAACAAAAAAAGTCAGCGAGGGCGACGTCATCCGACACATGGTTTCAGAGTTATGACGGTTTAAAGCATGAACCTTTAAAACGTAGCTTCTCCCTCATTTTTGATCCAATCGAGGAGAAACTTCACAGATCTGTTCAGCATGTCAGTCTACTAAAATGTCATTTTAGAATTTGCGATAGGTCACGTGGTTTGGCAGATATCGTTAATTAAACGATTGATTTTTAAAAAATGGATATCTCTTGAATCGCTTTATTGATCGACGTGAAACTTCATACTATAGTAGAAGTCATGAAGAGTAACAAGTGTGCAAAATTTCAAGATGATTGGATGTACGGTCGCGAAGCTATAAGTCTTTATTGTTGAAAGAAGAAGAAACACACCATTTTGTCTTTCCATAACGTGCTCACGATAACGCGATCTCCCGCGGTCATTTGAACTTCAAAAAAAATTATAATTGCAGATTTGTCAATAGATGAGGCATATTAACAAACAAATGAAACAGATTTGCTCAAATTCTGACTATTTTTAACTCGATCGTATTCACTGAAAGTAATGAGGGACTGAAGAAGAAGATGTCCATCCAGGACGTCATCATTATAACGCGATCTCCCGCGGTCATTTCAACCTCCAAAAAAATTATAATTGCAGATTTGTCAATAGCTGAGGCATATTAACAAACGAATGAAACAGATTAGCTCAAATTCTGACTATTCTGACTTGTTCTCAAACTCAAATGGCAGTTCTAGCGCGGAAGGCGCCGCCGGTAATATATGATAATTTATGCAGCACGACATGGTCATCACGGGGAACAAGGCGCCTTTGCGGCGCAAAACGGCTCTCTCAGGGTCAAACTCGGTATCGTTGTCAGCGCACGGTTAAGCCCTGCAAGAAAAAGTTTATTTTGTAAAAATCGAGCCACGCGTTCAAAATATATGACT
>NC_136267.1:176418338-176523338 GCF_964187855.1 Myxine glutinosa
ATACATTTGGCCCGAGCAGCACAAGTAGTCAGGAAAGAAATCTTTGCCAGCACATATTCTTTCAATGTATGGGTTGTATACCATCCAGATAGTCCGAAAGCAACAACCAGGCAGAAGAGAGGCACAGGTACTAGATGAAGAGTGGCTCCAGGTGTAGCTGTTCCAAAGAACTGGAAACAGTTCCTACGTATTGATGAAAATAAGACAGAATTGTTCAGCTTCCTCTCGCAGCAACTTACCCACTTAGAGATTGAAAGCAAGGAAGTATTATTTTGCAACTGATGGTTGTGAAGCAATGAGCTCTTCCAGTGAATCGGACCTAACAGGACTAGCCCCTTGTTTTCAAGAAGAGGCCGATACCCACCTGTTCCTGCATGTTGCAGATGCTGTCAGCAAAGGCCACTCAACAGTATGTGTTCGCACAGTAGACACCAACGTTGTCGTAATAGCGGTAGCCATCTTCGATGCCATAAATCCTGAGGAACTTTGGGTTGCATTCGGCACAGGCGCAAGTTTTCGATATGTAGCCATCCACGAAATGGTTGTAGCCTTGGTTCCCAGGAAAGCATCTACTCTTGGCCTATTCCATGCTTTAACAGGGTGCGATACCGTGTCTCAATTTGCAGGAATTGGGAAGAAGACGGCATGGGCAACATGGAACTCCTTTCCCGAGGTTACTGAAGCATTTGATGAACTTGCACAGATGCTTGCACACATCAGTGAGAAATCTATGGCTCTCATTGAGCGCTTTGTTGTCCTCTTATACCACAGAACAAGTGAGTTGACTGAAGTCAATGCCACCAGAAAGCAGCTATTTGCTCAAAAGGCACGTGCTTTAGAAAACATTCCTCCTACACAGGCAGCACTCACAGAACATGTCAAACGAGCTGCCTACCAAGCCAACTGTTGGAACCAGTCACTAGCGCTGAACCCAGAGCTTCCAAGTCCATCAGACTGTGGTTGGACCAAAGACACCGGTGAGTGGCAGCCCCTGTGGACCAAACTTCCAGAGGCATCTCGAGTCTGCTATGAACTTATCAAGTGTGGTTGTAATGTCTTGTATCATGGTAATTGCAAGTGCACAAAAGCGGCCATCGCTTGCACTGATCTGTGTACCTGTCCACGTGAAGTCTAATGTGTTCCTGCAATGTACATTTGAGCACAAGGGCTGCAGTGCATCGACTACTTGAAGATATAGTTAATACAGTTTGAACCTTGACCAAGTTAAGAAGTAGCATACTCGTGCCCGAGTATGAATGGAAGAGGTTGCAAGCTATCAACTTCATCTCCGAGTAGTACAACTTGGACTGTGAATGCCATGCAGATACACTTTGGTTTTAAGACAACTGATGCATATTTCAGTAGATGAAGACTATTTATGCTGTGTCTACATGCAAATTAAAGCAAGTCTATGCACACTTAAATATTAAGTTTCTTTCATGATGGAGGAAGCACAAATTAGTCAAAAATGTAACATATCAGATTTTGTTATTTATTGTTATTCATGTGAAAGTTTTACCCACTTTTAGGTAAAATTTAACCAAAACTGTTTTTTACTTACAGCATGCACCAACTACAGATTGAAATTAATGGTCTATTAAATATTTAGGTATCATAGCTTTCTTCTCAGAAAAGGTGCTTTATATGACGTAAAAAAAGAAGAAAAAAATGAGGTAAAAGTATCCCAATTTTGGATAGAAATGAACTAAAACTGTAGGAGTCTTGTTTTTACTATTATTTCTAGTGTGTACCTACTACAGATTGAAATAAAGGTTCTAAAGTATTTAGGTACGGTACCATAGCTTTCTTCACAGAAAAGGTGCTTGAAATGATGCAAAAAGAAGAAAACTTGAGGTAAAAGTTCATTGACCCCTGGCGGCCATTAGGAATAGGTACAATGTGGCCCATATCTGAAAAATGTTACAAATGGTCAATAATAACACTGAGGAAAATTTGGTGCTTTTACCATAAAGTGCACAATTGAGGTGCTTAGCAGCTGTACTATTATATTATTAGTGCCCGTTGGACTTAGTCTGAGACAGGGGCTTATGGACTGGGTCTCTTCCATCCGTCTGTGCGTCAGTGCGTCCATCCGCAACAATATCTCACACACAATATGGACCGATTTCGTTCACACATGGCACAAAGACAACACATGAAGATATACTGTACATACACACATCATGTTATTTCGCGATGCAATCAAAAATGGCCGACTGGCTGCCATTTTAGTTGTAAGAAACCCAATGTTGACCATTTCCTCAACCATTTCACAGACATGCATTTACCGATCTTATTTTAAACTTGGCTCACAGATAATAGTCCATGGGCCAGGATCCCAAATTTCCAGTATCGGTACCACCCGGGGTGACTAATTCTCTTTGGTGTTTTTAACTTGCTATATGTCTCTAGTTTGCATTTTGATATGATAGCCCTTGCACGCTCACAGCTTTTAGAGTTTATCACTTCTTGCAATGGACATGCCCTATGGATGAAAGGTGCGAACACACACTTTACCACTATCCTTTATTCTCACACCGCAATCTTTCTGTTAAGAATTAGTTCAGTCACAGACAAGCATAAAATACCACGTAGGGATCCTTTCTTACCAGTATCACGAATGTAGGCAGTCATTCTCGTACATAAAGGCAGATTTTGTAGATGAAGTGAGTTGTTTTCAAAAAAATTCGAACTTAACTTAACAAAATATTTATGCAAGTTGAACAAAATATTTATGTTTTTGTCAAGTCACACCCTGTGACAAATCAGACTCTAGGTTTCCTGTTTTAAGCAAGGTCTTTGATTCAGTAGAATCAACATGCATCCATGACACTTTTTCTTTGGCTCTTAACATTATGAAATGAAGTACAGTTTCACGTTTCTGTTTGTGCATAATTATGCCACCAAGTTATTCATCATCACCGTCATCCATATCAGAGTCGGTTAATTCCTCTTCTGGCTCTTCTTCACTGGCTTGGTTGCTGCACGTTTGTACTTTGCACATGTCTGTGCACTTCAGGCCATTGCTGCGGCAGTTACATGCTGGTAGTTTGCATGACCGCACACATTTGCAGGAGAGCAGCTGCAGCACAGCATCTGGTGCAGGCGAGCCATGCATCCACTCAACAGCCAGCTTCCCATCCTCATCAGTTGTCCAACCACAGTCCTTTGGGCTTGGAACATAGGGCTGGCTCTGCAGACATCTCCTCCAGATGGCAGCTTGATAGTTTGCACGGCGAGCATGCATGAATAGACAGTCCTCACAAGGAGGGGGTTGACTTGACTCAACTTCTCCACGTCTGGCACAGAACAGTTGGTATCGAAGCTTGTTGACTTCAGATGTGCGGCTAGAAGGCATGTACATATGGCAGGTGATCTGTAGCTTCTGGAACAGTTCTGCAGATACTTCCCATGAACGTCCAAGTTCCATGAAAGCTTCCTGGTAGGTCGTGTCACAGACTTCACCTGCTTCAAGGTCGTCATCTTCCCACGGCCAGCGAATGCACTGACTGTATCACAGCCCGTGAAGGCATGCATACCAATCAAGGCATCACAGACAGTACCTCCCAGTGCATGGCTTAGCTTGGTGATGTCCAGGAACCTTGTCCGGTTCTTTGTTCCACATTTCTGGTACATGGGACATGGGATGTTGCTGCTGACCCCCAGGCAGATAACCAAGATGTCTGTATCCTCAGCAGTGATGACAACAGACTTGTAGCCAGATTCTGCTGCATGAAGAGCATGGAGTAGTAGGCGAGTATCAGCTTCTTCCTGTGAGGATTTTAGCTCTGTGGCCTCTTCCCATTGTTCTTTGGTGATCTTGAAGCAAAGCTGCTCACAGGTAACATAGAGTACCTTGTCCTCGAGTTTCTCTCTCTGTCTTGGCCCCTTCCATTCATCTACCAGAAACTTGATCAGGCTTGTTTTGTTCGAAGGACTGCTGAGCAGTTTCCTCCATTGCTGGATGTTGTGCCCAGGTGCAATGTTCTGGAATTGGATTCCAGTGTCTGCACCCCTGTTGGCTCTTTCTGCATCTTTAATGGACGTTTCCTTGTAAACGTCAAAGATGACATCGATGCGATGGCTCTTGGCACCTTCATGGAGAACACTTGACAAGGCTGATTCTGCAAGCTGTGAGAAGGTCTTGTCATTCCCTTTCAGTTTCTGGACCAGGCTCATCCCATCAATGACAGTTGCTGATGGCTCTGGGAGGAATTCTGCTGGAGAAACGTTCTCTCCAACTCTCTCGCTAGGGCTGCTTTGTTGGTCTTACGGAGAGAGCCATCACCATTGGCGAGAGCCCATGGCAAAGGCCCCAGGGGATGTGCCAAGACATCGCTCATGTGTAGCTTTCTGTTTTCCACAACAAGGATCATCTGGCCAAACAGTTTCCTGTCAGCCTGTAGGACCACATCTTTGGCACGACCTTGGTTGCGTGGCTTCTTTCTGATGTCAGAGAACGTTTTCAGTTTCTTCTTCGTCATCTTGTCATGGAACTGGGTAGATGGTGCACTTGCGTGCATGCGTTCCTGCTTGAAAGTTTGATATGCCTCCTCTCCTATCCTGCGGGCCTCCAGAAGGTCCTTGGCCACTAGTTCTGGTGGTGCGGCTGTAGCAGTTGACAAGCTGACAAGCTCTCCATGATCAGGGTTGAAAGGATTCAGCCAACTCGCGTCCATCAGCTGAACAAGGGACTGGACATCAGCCTCATCTCTTCTGATCCTAGGCAACTGTAGGTCTGGATGACTGAAGTCAGAGTCATGTTGACCTATCATGCCCCTCAGCTGCCTTAAGTACCTGCTGCGGTACTCGGATGTCAAATAGTGTCTAGCCACAGCTCCACCTTTCAGGCTGAAACTTTTCGTACCTCCAGCTGTCTGGGTGTCTTTGTTCACAGTCTCCTCGATCGTCTGGTCCACAGGTATCCGTCCAAAGGGATTCTGGCTCCCAATCTGGACTGAAAAGCCACCCTGCATGAAGTGGGCATGCACTTCAGGATGTTCAATAGGCAGCCGAGACATCGTGGCATAGTAGTAGGTCAGGAAGCGGGCGTAGTTTACCTTGTCATAGGCAAAACACCATGGGATCATCTCTCAGATTGCTGCAAGGTGAAGCATCCAGTTGCCCTCTCTGGAAGCTCGAATCAGGCCAAGCATGATCTCAGTCATGTCCAGGTAAGACATCCAGAATGCTGATAGGCTGTGTTCACCTCTGAGGGAGTCTAGATAGACTTGAAACAGCTTCAGGATGCGTGTGCATGATTCATTTTCAAGCAGCTCTTCGAATGATGCCTGACAGACACTGCTGTGGAAGCTGGCGATGCTCTTCAGGGTTTCTTCCAGGTGGTGAACTTCTCCTGCATGGTTGTCCTCTATCCAGGGAGGGAAGCCTTTCCAGGCAAGCCTCATCAGTGCCTCGTACACAAGCTTTTGTAGTCTAACTGCTCTGTTGTATTTGCGACCTTCCAGCAGCCCAGCCACTGAGCCTTCTGCAATGACACCCGATTCAACACACAGATCCCTGAGCCCTGCATCCTGAAAACGCTTCCCTATGGTGGAGAGGAGATTGCAGATTGTGTGGAAGGCCCCCATTCTGATGATGATGTTCTTGAATTTGTCTTGTTTCCACACTATCTCTGCAACCTTGGCATAGAGTGCTTGGTCAAACACACAGACGATCTTGTTGAGCTGTAAGGACTGCATGATGCAAAGTGTTTGCTCCAACACTTCATTCACAGTGGACATTTCTGTTGCAGGAGCGCTGATAGTGGGCAGGTAGCTCACAGTGTCCTTGATCACTGTGGTGTCACTGCGGATCTTGATGTTGAACCCAGTCCAACTACTGATGCTCTGGTTCTCAGAGTCTGACATCCGAGTCAGGAGCCAGACATGGTTCTTGGTCTTTGCGTCTTGGACCTCTCTGGTAGTGTCGGCATCTACAGTCTCAATCTTTGGTCGCCCAGCTCTCTTCCCAACATTGTAGGTTGGCAGCATTAATGGGGTAGAACTGATGCTTCTTTTCTTGGACTTTGTAACTGCAGGCAGGACATTCTGTGACATGGGGCCTGCCACTTTGGGCTGGACAGCAATGCCGTTGACTCTGAGAAGTACCTGCTCCACTCAGTGTCTCTTCAAGACTGTCAATGTTGTCCCAGGCCAGGGTTGTGAACACACCTGGGTAGATGTTTCCTGGCAGTGGGATGTCATCCTTTGAGAGTTCCAACTTCTGGATACAAAGTGCTGTGTCAATCTCCTCAACCTGTGAGTAAGAAACACAGTGGCCAAGGCGATTCAGAGTTCGAATCATTTCTGTGTTTCCTGTCAAAGACTTCACAGCAAATGGGAGAAGTATGTGCTTGGGTGGCTTTGTCTTGCCACGGGTGACAGCAAAGACCAAATCACTGCCAAAAGAAGTGGCAAGACGTTGGACTCTCTTGGAGAGATTTGCACAGTCACACTCTCCAGTCAGCAGGGTATACAGGAATTCCTTGACCAATTCAGGAATGACACTCTGCTCTGTATTGGGTGGCCATGCTTGACTGACGTCTTGCTTCTTGATCTGGTTCCTCAGCTACATTGCTGCTTTGGTTAAGACATCTTCAGAGCTGGCAGTCCTTGCTTCTTTCAGATCCTTCTTCATGTTAACCTTAATTTAATTAACCTTGACCTTAATTAGAACTGCAAAAGATAACTTACATAGCCAGATATCTCACCAGTTCCATCAAAGGAGCTGAAAAAAAGCTTACAGCTATCCGCAATTAACTCTTCCTAGAAAAAAAGCTGAACGTGAGTACACAATTATCCAATAAGAAAGTACAGACAAATAGGAAATGCATTTATTTTGCTCTGATGTTTAATAATTACAATATAGTAGCATTTCTCACATGGTTTTAGTTCTGTATTGACTGAAATTAGATGTGATGTTTGCATACCGCAAGATTTAAATGAATTACGCAATGCCGCTATTGGGTGAATTTGAAGTTTTTACAAAAAACTGACAAAGCTGCCAGTGTGGAAAGGCTATCACATCTTAATGTACTTATATTGACCCAATAAACATTTTAGTACCACTTAGGGTTGGTCACCCCAGGTGGTACCGATATCTGGCCTGGCCCATGGACTATAAGGAATGTTGACTTACACATACACGTCATTTTGTTTTGAGAGCAGATCCAAGATGGCCGACTGGAGGCCATTTTGTTATTTAAATGTGGCCCCAACCATTTCTTGAACATGCATGGTCCGATTTTGTTCAAGCTTGACAAAAGCAGAGTACATGATGGCGTACACGTGCACTTCACATTAATTTTACGATCTGATCAAAGATGGCCAACTGGTAGACTGGCGGCCATTTTAGTTGTAAAAAAAACTGATGTTGAACACTTCATCAACCATTTCTAGGACATGCATTTACAGATCGTGTTCAAACTTGGCAGACATAAGGAATGAGGGCTTACATATGCACGTCATTTTCTTTTGAAATCAGATCCAAGATGGCTGACTGGTGGCCATTTTGCTACTTAAAGTGTCCCCGACCATTTCTCAGACGAGCATGGTCCGATTCTGTTCAAACTTGGCACAAAGACATTACATAAGAGTATACAGGTGCAGAAGATTTTGTTTTGTAATCCGACCAAATATGACCGACTGGTGGCCTTTAACTCCGTACAACAAAGGTACTAAAACCACAGGGGTTATGACGTTTTATATCTTTTTCTCCTTGTTTTGTCTACATTTATGTGTGAACAATAAGGGCCCCATGGTACTTTTTAAAGCATTGGAATTTGATTGCGTACCATGTATTAATATTTTAAATGGTATATATCAAATTTCTATCTCAATGAATGTCTGTCTTTGTCATTCTAACAAAGAAGTGGTACGACCTGGTAGGACAATGTAGCATCAACACTGCCAAGACATCATGATGGTATTGAGAAACGATATTGTCATTTCTGATTATACATGATTTCTGAATATACTGGTTGGTTATTACTTCTCCCAAATGGTACATCAAAAGTCTTACGTCCTCATATCTTGCCAATAAAGCTATTGTGCCATCAAACTCTTTCTGTGAATTGTTTCAATACAACCTAGTGTACAGACTCTTTAAAAACATTGGGGAATCAAGCTGCATTTGTGAAGTGGTTAACTTCAAAGCACAGGTACCTCTGAATAAAAATAAACAAGCGTTATGCCTAGGTCCCCCGTCGGTGAAGTGGTGAGTTGACAAAGTGGAAGACGCAAGGCGGCCATCTTGGATTTTGACCTGGCGACCCAATTTTCAATAGCGTTCTCCCTTATGCGTAGATACACCCACACACCAGATTAGAAGTTAGTAGTTCGTTTATTTTTCAAGATATTTCGCTCACAAGGTTCAGACATATATATGGCGGCGGCCATCTTGGATTTTGACGTGGCGACTCAATTTTCAATAGCGTTCTTCCTTATGCCTAGATACACCCACACACCAGATTAGAAGTTAGTAGTTCGTTTATTTTTCAAGATATTCCGCTCACAATGTTCTGACATACATGGCGGCGGCCATCTTGGATTTTGACGTGGGTTGCACCCGCACACCAAATTAGAATTCGGTCCTCCGCTTACGCACGCACGCACGTCCGCAGGCATGCACACACGTCCGCACGCATGCACATCCGCACGCACGGATGCACGCACGCACACACGGACTGAGGGGAAAACCATAGGCCCCCTTTCGCTCCGCGGTGCGACGGGGGACAAAAAACTCAACCAGACCGAGTGGTGTAACGTGACATTCTGATGTGACATCCAGACCATAATGACACATAATGTGACATCCAGACCGGGTGGTGTAATGGGTAGAACATCTACTCTGCGTTTGGGAGGTCGGTGGTTCACACCCGATGGTTCACAGAAAAAAAGACTTAAAACTGTTATGTGCTGCTTCATTGCTTGACGATTAGCATTAAAAAGGATAGGGCACAATTGGTAATAATAGTCCAATCAAAATATGAAAAAATGGGTCAACCCAAAACAAAGTGCAACAGAATCCATTTTACCTGCATTTAATTTGGAATAGCTCACAAAACAACATATTAAAAGTATAGGAAAATCGTAGTTGTGGAACAGTGCCTAATTTGCAGAAATTCAAAATGGCCACCATTCAAACTACTTTTGCCTATATCTCGGGATCTGAGACTCGAGGAGACTTAATTCTGGTGTCTATACCCATGTTTTCAGGGTCAAGGAACATGTTTATAACAGTATTTATAACATTGGGTCATTTGTTCGCACCTAATTTGCATAAATCCAAAATGGCCACTGTGACAAATTAGCTTAACCCATATCCTGTAACTAATAATGGTTTAATTCTGGGTTTGCACTTGCTTTTGGGTCAAGGAACACAATGAGAACAATGTCAATAATCAAAACTTGTTGTCATTAAGCATCAGCACAGGCCCAATTAGCATAATATCAAAATAGCCTCCATTCATAACAATCAATCAACTATATTTCAGGGCAATGAACAAATTATGAATAAATGAAGATGCTGCCAATAACATTGTAGTGATTGGTGGTGGATTTTTTCTTGTCTCTTGATTTCAGATTAAACAACGATGGATGAACCCCAATGTACCCTCTGCCGTCAACCCATATCCAAAGACCAAGAAAGTTCTACTCTCACTCAAAAAGGGTGTGACGGGATCAAAAGAGCAAGTGAAGAGAGGCGTGGACACGAGTACCATACCTGGACAGAAGGTTCACAAGAAATGCCGACGAATACACTGCAACGCAAACTGTATAGAATCATACAAGCGCAAGAGGGAATGTGAGGCTGAAGGTCAAAACCAGGCAAGCCATACATTGAGATCTACAGGTTCCCCATTTGAGTATAGTAAACACTGCCTGTTCTGTGCTACAGGTGACAAATATGGTGGGAAAAGGGTGGACTTTAAATTGATACCAGTCAAAACATTCGACTTTCAGACATCAGTATTACACACATGCACAAAGAGGAATGATGAGTGGGCCCAGAAAGTTAAAGCTAGAATAGACTTCATCAATGATCTTCATGCAGCTGATGCCGTCTACCACCAAGGTTGCAGTGTAAATTTCCGAACTCAAAAGCAGATTCCTCAGAAGTATCTTCCTAGTGATGGTAGATCTGCAGAAGCATGTCAAACTGGGAAGACCACAAGATGAAGTACAAGCAGAAGCGTTCATGAAAGTTGTTGAGTACTTGGAGGAAAATGACGAGGAGAAAACCACTATACATGACCTCATAAAAATGATGGGCGACTACGTAGTTGACACTAACGGTGAGCCCTATAGCTTTCCCCATATGAAGCAACAGATCCAAAAGCAGTTTGGTGACAAGATAATAATAACTGAAATAGATGGGAAGCCAAACGTTGTCACCTTTTGGAGCAGTGCACAAAGTATAATTAATGAATTCCACTCAGACCAGGGACATCCAGAGAGCTGCGAGGAGGAGAAGATGAAAATAATACAGGCTGCTGCAAAGCTGATCAAGAATGACATGAAATCTGTCATCCCGCAGAAAGACTGCTATCCTAAGTACGAGGAAATGGCTTCAGTAGAAGAAGCCAACTCAATTCCTACCAGCATCATTGAGGATTTTCCTCCAAGGTCTACTACTGTGTTCAAAAAGTATCCGACCTTTATTTTTCGTGCGTAAAAAAAAAGAAGCTAGGGAGGCGTTGATCGGTGCACGTATGTAGGCGATCCTAATGCGCACGCGTGAATTTTTTCCCACCTGCAGAAGCTGTCATTCGACGGCAGACCGCCGATGAGTGAGGACATGTAAGTGAGCGCCGTCGGATTTTCGTTTTTGACAAAATGACGGAAAAACTTGAACAACGCTACTGCATCAAATTTTGTGTAAAGCTTGGCGATTCCCAAGTGGAAACGATCCGCAAGATTCAACACCGTTCATTCCATTATGAAAGAGGATTTGGGCTTCAGGAGAATCTCAGCGAAGTTCGTACCAAAGCTGCTAACGATTGAGCAGAAGCAACTCCATTTGGAGATCGCACAGGACATGCTGGAGACTGTGAACAGCGATCCCAGCTTCCTCAACACAGTGATCACTGGCGATGAGTCCTGGGTTTATGGGTACGACCCAGAAACCAAGTTGCAGTTTTGATGCAAGTTTGATGAAACACGTATTTGCGTGCAAGTTTGCCCATTACGTATTACCAATTACGTATTTGCAAGTACAGATGCAACGCAGAAGACGGCCTCAATAGGTCAAGCGATGTTCCAGGCAGCTCGTCCCCGAGCAATATTGGCACCACTTCAAATAGGCTTAGGAGTCCAGCTGCATCACCACTTTGCTTCCAAGTTCCTCATTGACACACTGCATAAGCATGGTTTTACCTGCAGCTACCAAGAGGTCACAACGTATGAGCGCAGTGCAGCTGTCAACAGTGGGGTAGAGATTCCCAATCTGACACCAGACAACTTCATACAATATGTTGCAGACAACGTAGATCACAACATCCGTACCCTAGATAGCCACAACACTTTCCACGGAATGGGAATAATAGCCACAGTAACTCCAGGTACATTTGGTACAAAGCCTATTCCACGAGTAACTGTCACTGCAGAGGAAATTGCTGCTGCCGGTCGTATAAAGATCAAGCATTTTATACCTGAATGGGATGGTCTGCAGTCACAACGATATGGAAAGCTACACCATCATCTTGCTGAGGATGTTGCTGCAAATGTCGATCTCCTATGGAGCATATCTTTGCCTCTCCGATCACCTCGGCCTCTCTGGTCTGGTATGATGCAGTTAGTTCATAAGGGTGTTCATAAGGCCATTTTGAATGTATGCAAATTAGGTGTCAACAAATGACCCAATGTTATAAATACTGTTATTATTGTATTCCTTGACCCTGAAAACATGGGTATAGACACCAGAATTAAGTGTCTACGAGTCTCAGATCCCGAGATATAGGCAAAAGTAGTTTGAATGGTGGCCATTTTGAATTTCTGCAAATTAGGCACTGTTCCACAACTACGATTTTCCTATACTTTTAATATGTTGTTTTGTGAGCTATTCCAAATTAAATGCAGGTAAAATGGATTCTGTTGCAATTTGTTTTGGGTCATTTCATATTTTGACTGGACTATAACAGTGCTGGCTTTCATGGGCATAATGGCTGGCATCCTCCTGTGTCAAAGTCCTTGAAAGGAAACGATTATTATTGTTAGGGTACCACTAGCCTTTCGGGCACTAGCTAGCCTTGCTCCGCCACAATTTTCCCGGGTGTTTCCCCCTTTAAAATTCATTTTCTCTGCAACCGTTGGTCCGATTGCCACGAAATTTTCACCAAAGGAGCGACTCCTCCTGTGTTAATTCGGCCTTCTAACCTTGTATTTGTGTATTCAGCTTATGATCACGTGGGTTCTGATGACGTCAGTTCTAATGGTGGTAATTATCAATATATGTAGGCCAATAAGTGACTTATGATGAGGTGAACAATTAATTTGGAAGATGCCATGTTTTAAGTACCATATTCGTTTGGGATTCCGCAGGAGATAACTCTCCTACACTGTACATAGGGATAGAGAGTCATCTTGGTGAGTGGAAGTGACCTTCCACATTCCCCGGTTTTTGTACTTTTGGACAAATACATGATAAGAAGACTCTCTAACTTTAAATTTAGATTACCAATTTACTTTAACTCGGGCATACACCGTACAGATGCGACAAATTGATCGCTGCAGTGTGTTCGTTTGTGTGTTGAATACAACCGTCGTTGATAGTTCCGCTTGCTGCAATGTTTATACAATTGATTCGATGTTTGATGTAAAGCTGTGAGGTTGTCTGCAATAACTGGAAATGTTGTGCCACCTGAAAGTTTACCATACAAGATTCAACTAGATGCAAATGCTTCCAATCATCATTTAGCAGTACAATCATTCCTGCAAGCAAATTTCACCTCTTATGAATCACAAAATATTTCAGTTCAGAATAAAAGTTATCACTATTTCTTTCTTCACTCCTCTGTATCCAACAGGGAGGCAATGATCACTCATATGGTTAAGGAATCAGGTGTTGGTGACCTTCTTCTAGTGCTTGCAGTGTGCAAGTGACCATGTCGAGGCAATACACAAGCTAATGTGCGTTGAGTTTCCAATATGGTTGAAGATAGGCGGATGCATGGAGTGAACTTGCGCAATACATAGCCTCATTGCCGTTCTGACAGCAAGCTTTAGCAGATCTTTATCAAAGCTGCTGATGTTGCAATCGACCTGCCTTATCAAGCAGAGTGCATGAAAAGAAACACTGCATAATCTTGGTCCATCAGGATTCCGCCAAAGTGTGGGTGAGGTGTGGACCAGAGAAAGATGAACGATGTAATGATAACGTTAGGACCAGGGTATCCAAGTGGTCCGTAGTCCGCACCAGGGACAGTCGCCGGAGTCATGGAGGCCCAGCGTAGAGGTATCCAAGTGGTCCGTAGTCCGCACCAGGGAAAATCGCCGGAGTCATGGAGGCCCAGCGTAGAGAAAATATGCATGGCCATCCAAGTAAACTCCATGCTGGTCAGCAGCACAGCCCAAGGCAAGGCTCACCACCATTTGGCAGTCACCAGAGCAGCGAAGTCAAGCTGAAACATCAGGCAAGAGCTACAGACAGCCAATTTCCATGTCGACGAGAGAGACAACCTCGGCTGTTGATGCACACTCCAAGATAGCCGCCATTGGAATGAGTGTTTTGTCGTTGAATTGCAGGTGGTCACTTTCAACCCCACTCACTCAATGCTGTGGTTCAGGTGAATGGTCGCTTGAAATTCCTTTGTATCCATGATTATTAATCTGCCAGAGGTAAGTGGTTTGCCATATCTTCAAGGGTGTATGCCCATACCCTCAATTTAGGCCAAAATATCTGAATATAGTCTTCAACATCTCTTCCAAACCAATCATCACTCCATCCTTATGAGTGGGATGATATTTCTTCCACTCAGCCATATCTGAATCTGCTTCCGGCACGCTCTGGGTCAGAATGAGCATATCTCAACATGAAACTACCATATTTATATAACTCATCCTATGAATAATCACCCAATTACATTGCATCTTATAACAACTTCCCATCTACCAGTTCACTCAGAAAATTTGAAAGATTTTTTTTCCCATGCATATCACCGAACCATGAAGCATAAATCAGGTATGTCCATGTTTTAGGCATAAACATAAACCAGGTATATAAGAGTTGCATGAAATTTTGGTCTCAAATCAACCTCTTCCGTTTATACAAAACTGGAAGTAACACTCGACGTACACATGAGTAGGCATGTGAAGAAATAAAATCAGTTTGCAAATTGTTTTTCTATTCTTACAAGACCAAGCTTCAGATGTTTAACAATTCAATAAACATTTGAAGATTATATAATCCTCTCAATTACGAGCTGAGGAAGAAGTGGGTTACTTTGGTAAGTTTTTGTAACCACTATTTAATAGCACAAGAGAGTATCTCATGCAGCTCACAGGTACTTAAATCAAGCATTAAAATACAATTAATCAGTAAATGGTTAATAGTATATAATTGTGGTCAAATCTCTTGACCAGGTCCAAAATTAACCATGCAAATCTATATTACTACAGGGTCCTTACTCGGTGATAAATCAATGGTTTGGAGCCTTTAAAACTTCCCTGGGTGGAATTGATTCCCAAACATCATAATAGAGGGTGTGAGTTCTGCATGTGTGGTTTTCGATGATTCTTTATGGTTTCATCTGTAGCATTATTTGATTCATCCTCCTTATCTCTCAACCAGGACTAGGACTAGCATTCAATATGCCCACGGGCTGACATTTTAAGAAAAATAAAGTCAGTCTTTCACAACTGTGCTTTTGTTCATCACGACAAAGCACCAAATGCTCAACAACCCAGGGATCTCAACCCTTATGATTCATTGATTAACAATTTAGAACATTATATGGTCCTCATAATACAAATCGAGGAGGAAATTACTCGCTATATTTATTTTTATATCAGCAATTTTCCTATCATTATTACCAAACAAGTATAAAATTAGTGCTATAATCACGTCTCAAAACAAGTATAAAATCGGACCTACTTCTTCACGTCTCAACGTCAACGTTATCCGTATCAGAGATTATGGTTGAAGAAGGCTGGTGAAATACGAGGAAGCCAACAGACTGAAACATGTCGTTGAATTTGTAAAGAGACTATCTGAAGCCATGAACGACCCGGAATTTGCTGTGCTGCTGGATGGTAAGAAGAAGGCTGATGAAGTCAAGACACAAAGTCACGGGTACAAGTCAGCCAACGGGTACGTCACACAAAGGAGAGTTACGTCACACAAAGCTAATGTGAATGATAACAAGACCACATCAGACAATAAACCAATGCTGACCATATCAGATCACTTCAAAAAGCACTTCAGCTTTTTTGACCACTTCAAAAAAAATGTTGACCACTTCAGCAAAGGCACTTTCGGCTCAGACTGTCCAGGAGAGCCGGAACACCTGTTCTGGAAGTGCTCCGAGTTCGCGGACAAGCCGTTCAGGGAGAGGTTTGAGGTGGTCGGGTGCCAACTGCTTGAACTGCCAACTACTCTGTTTCAACTGATTGAACTTGGAAAATTGAATCATACAATGGTGAAGAATTGTCCCATGCCGAAGGAATGCCGAGTTCCTGGGTGCAAGGCTGCAAGGAGGCACTACACTCCACTGCATCCTCCTGATGGTGTGGGAGATGGAAAAGCAATCAGTGGCAAGGAACACGTTGTAAGCAATTGTACGGCGTCCTCTGATGATCCGGTGTTCTTTCATGTATTTTCAGTTAAGGTGTATAGCAACATAAGTGGAAGCAGTCTGAACACTTACTGTATGCTGTGGTCAATTCGTGTTCTTCCGTATCTCTCTGTTCAGAGAAGCTCTTGGAGGAACTATGGGTCCTCAATAATCCACAGCCATTGAAATTGAAGATTGCGCATGGATGGGGAGAGCGACAGAGCACCTTGACATCGTTACAAGTCTCAGACCTGAATGGTGAAGGATGTGTCAGTGTTCTTAGAGTATACTTGTGGGAGGAAATACCTGTGGACAGTTGGCGCATTCCTTGTGAGTCTGTGTGGTCAAGTTACAACCATCTTAAAGAACTTCCCATTCAGCACGTGGGTCGAAAGAAGGTGCAGCTATTAGTGGGAAGTAAAGCACCCAAAGCACATGTCCAGTTGGAGTGCTGTGAGGGAAATGATGGAGATGCTGTTGCATTCCGAAACGTATGGGGATGGAGCATCCTAGGAGGCACTGGAAGGAACTGCGAGAAAGTCTGATCGGGTCACCTAGCTGAACGAGCTCAGACAGATGTTAAAACGACTTTAGGACTTTGAGTATGTAGGCACAAAGAATGTGTTTGATAAGCCAACATCTGTGGAGGATGTGGTGCCAAGGAGATCCTTCAAAACAGGACATACTGGTGTGATGAATGATACTACGTACTGATACCACTCAAAGAGAGTTACGCCAACCTACCCAATAACCGAATGGCCGCGCAGAGAAGACTGAGGAGTGATACGAAGAAGTGCAAAATGGCGCAAGTGAGCTGGTTGGGTGCCATGCGGGTCATGCTGGCTGACGACAGTCCGGTTCCTGGGCTCCCGAAGGCCGGTCCGACGAGCCAGTGCCATGGGAGCCCCTTCGTGGAGCAGTTGACGATGAACAAGCGACGCAGAGCCGAGCAGGAATCTGAGGCGAGCGGGCCGGGCCCGGGTGGATCTCTGGTCCCATACCTGGGTAACGGCAGCGTGCCGCGGGCCTGCTGTGGTGAGGCGAGCAAGAGACGTCGTGATCGGGACAAGGACAGAGACAAGGGTGAAATCTGCGACTGGAGAATACGATCGCCCCATCAATAAAATCTGCCTGCTGGAGGCAGCCAGCGAAGGACAATCAGTGTGAAAGGCTATGTAGTAATTAGCCTGAGACTCTTAATGTCTCTTTTTTATGTTTTGACGTGTAACCTTTTTTGTTTGTGCCATCAACTTATGGTAATGTGGGTTCTGATGACGTCAGTTCCGTTTGGTGAAACGGACGTACTTCTTCACGTGAACGAGCGGTGAAGCTTAATGAAGCTATTGCTATTTAGACTCCAGTGAAGCATCCTGTGGAATGAATCTATAAAGTGCAAATGAATATTCGGAGGGTGAAGGGATAATAGTTGTACGTTGAATGCAAAAAGTTTCATTTGAATTGCCGCTAATTTGGTTTCTGGCCTATGCGGCTAGGCCGTGTGCACATAATAATAATAATAATAATGCATTTATTTTATATAGCGCTTTTCAGGAAGCCCAAAGACGCTTTGACAGAGTGCAAAACATAATGCATAGCAAAACATAAAGACAATTTCAAAAAAAGAAGATTCAATAGGGAAATATTCAAAGCACAAAGGAGGGAGAAGGAGAGGAGATAGTCAGGGGTTAGATGCTGTGGGTTAAATGTTGAATGCAGTGTTGAACAGGTGGGTCTTGAGTGATGTTTTGAATGTGGTGAGTGAGGAGGAGTCTCTGATGGTGTGAGGTAGCGAGTTCCAGAGGGTGGGAGCAGCGATGGAGAAGGCCCTGTCCCCCCAGGATCTAAATTTGGTCCGGATGGGGGGGGTCAGGAGGTTGGTACCAGCAGAGCGGAGGTTGCGGGTGGGAGTGTGTCTGGAGAGGAGGTCAGCCAGGTAGGATGGGGCCAGGTTATGGAGGGCTTTGTAGGTCAAGAGGAGGATTTTGTACTGGATTCTCTGGGAGATGGGGAGCCAGTGAAGCTTGTAAAGGACGGGGGTGATGTGGTCACGGGTCCGGGAATGGGTGAGTAGACGGGCAGCGGAGTTCTGAATGTATTGGAGTTTATTGGTGATTGTTGAGGGTGAACCATAAAGGAGGCTATTGCAGTAGTCCAGACGGGAAGTGATGAAGGCGTGGATGAGGGTTTCTGCAGCCACGGAGGAGAGGGATGGACGGAGACGGGCGATGTTTTTCAGGTGAAAGAAGGCTGTCTTTGTGATCTGTTTAGTGTATTTGTCGAAGGAGAGGGTTTGGTCAAAGATGATGCCAAGATTCCGGATGTGAGGGGAGGTGGATACTGGGAAACCGTCGATGTTGAGGGCAAAGTTATGGGTGGACTTGGTGAGCGTTTTTGGGCCAATGATGATTATTTCAGATTTATCACAGTTAAGTTTGAGGAAGTTGATTTGAAGCCAGGATTTTATTTCAGTGATGCAGTTTGTCAGGATAGAGTGGGTGGCGGTGGAGATGGACTTGGTGGAGATGAAAAGCTGGATGTCATCGGCGAAGCAGTGGAATTGGAGACCATGACGGCGGATTAAGTGACCGAGGGGGGACAGGTAAAGGATGAAGAGGAGGGGGCCAAGAACTGAACCTTGGGGGACACCTTGGGGGAGGGGAGCAGTGGGGGATTTGCAGTTATTGATGGAGATGAACTGACGTCTGTCAGAGAGGTATGATTTAATCCAAGAGAGGGCAGTGCCGGTAATGTTAAAGGTGGTTTCAAGTCGGGTGAGGAGGAGGGTGTGATCGATGGTGTCAAAGGCGGCGCTGAGGTCGAGGAGGATGAGAATGTTGAGGTTGCCAGCGTCAGAGGAGAGGAGAAGGTCGTTGGTGATTTTGAGGAGAGCAGTTTCAGTACTGTGGTTGGAGCGGAATCCGGATTGGAATGTTTCATACAGGTTATTGGCAGAGAGGTGATGTTTGAGTTGAGTGGCTACAGCGCGTTCCAAAACCTTTGACAGAAAGGGTAGGTTGGAGATGGGTCTGAAGTTATTTAGGGTGTCAGGGTTTAGTCCAGGTTTTTTCAGAATGGGGGTAACAGCAGCAATTTTGAGGGATGGTGGGACGATGCCTGTAGACAGGGAGGAGTTTATTGTTGCAATGATAAGTGGAGAGAGAGCAGGAAGGGAGGCCTTGACAAAGCTGGAGGGGATGGGGTCAAGAGTGCAGGTGGCAGTTTTCATTCCGATGAGGAGTTCAGAGAGGTCAGTAGGGGAGACTGGGGAGAATTGAGACAGGGGATGGCAGGATAAGGGGGGGCAGGTGGTTTGAGGGGGAGCGGGTGCGGCGGTGGTCAAGCTGTTGTAGATGTTTTCAATTTTGCGTTGGAAGAATGAAAGGAAGAAGATGCAGTTGTCTATTGTGAATGACTGGGTGGTGGTGTTCAGGGGGCTGAGGAGTTTGTTTATTGTAGAGAAGAGTGCTTTTGGGTTTCCGGAGCCAGAGTGGATAATTTGAGAGTAGTAGGCGGAGCGGGCGCGGGAGAGGGCATCTTTATAGTGTTGTATGTGGTCCTTGTAGGCCTGGGATCACGAGATCACACATCACGGGTGTTTGCCTGAAGTGGCACGCGGGTTTATGTTATTTGACTTTAGATTTTGCTATTATATTGCTCTTTCCTATTAGCTGTAGTATTTACCATTTTTGTGCCGTTCATTTCTTAATGTTCCTTCCTTTTCATTTCTTTAACAGTTGACCATGTGGAACCATACCATGGAAGATGACAATGTGTGTTGAAATAAAGTCATCAACTTTCACGCATGCGTATTACAACCCAAACCCCAAGAGTTGCCCTCAGAACTTACATCCTGTAAAATTTTTATTGCTAATTATGACGTCAAAAGTCATGTCGTATGGGCGCCATCTTGGAAAAACCGAAAAAAAACTTTGCCCCTCTAGATATCCGAGGCCGCTCAATGGAAGAAATTAAGACATGGCTCATTGTAAATTACTCTTTATGGGGAATAACATATGAATAACATAATATCCATTACGACGTCATATTTCGACAAGTAGAACGATTGATCCCATGAATATGTCATTTTTGTAGCATAATGTAAGGACAAATTGGTCGAGAAAAAATAATTATGACATCATCGGTCACGTGGTTCGGCCGTCATATTTTTTTCCCCTGAAAAACGCAAAAGAAACCTTCTCCAAAACGGCTGCACAGATTGAGGTGAAACTTTACATGCATGATCGCATACCCATGATGAACAAAAAGTTCCACGACCATGACATCATTACGTACGTCTATTAATTTTGTACTATCGGAATGTACCTTTCGACATTTTGGACAGCTGAAACTCATTGGACCTTTGAAGAACCTTTAAGACCCCCAAGACCCTTAAGACCACGAAGAGGACCCAAAATAACCTGAGGACTCAGAAGACCTAAAAGACCCCGGTGAGCCAAAATACCCTATGACTCTGAAGACCCACAAAGCTCATGTAGAATTTACAATTAACCCCTAGGAAATGTGGAGAAAAGGGGTAAGAAAACCTTTCTACCCTTCAGCAACGCATTTATGGACACGCTGTCCCACTACACAAGGGAAAATAGCTACTCTGACCTTACACTACAGAAATAACTACACTAAGACACCAGTATGGTGGTTGCCATTGCCTCAGAGTGGTTTTTTTTTGTATACAGAGTCGAGGCTCGTGTAAGAGCTAACACATTAAACACGAAAACATGCACAGACACATAAAACATACAATAAAGGGAGCGGGAGACAAGAGGGGGAGAGAGAGAGAGGAAAGCATACAAGCACAACAACAGTAGACAACAGGGACGTCGGTAGATCTGTGGAAGGGAGAGGGCTGGGGGAGGGAGGAGGGGTACACGGTATAAAGCAAATAAACACTACTAGGAATTTCAGGAAAGAAATTGGAGATAGAAAGAGGTGGATTTGAGGTGTTTTAACGGGGGTAAGGAAGATCAAGGTTTTGGATGGGGGAAGATGAGAGATGGTGGTGAACAGCTGTTTTAAAGACATGGAGGGAGGGGAGGGATTGAAGGGAGTGAGGGAGTTTGTTCCAGAGGCGGGAGAAAAGAGGAATGAAAGAGTGAAGGTGAGCAGAGGTGAGAGTGGTTTCCTAAAACTGCAACAAAATATAAAGCTCTTTCTAACCACTGACTGACTGATTGACTGATATTAATGTTTGGTACCTTCCGGGTGACGTAGAAATCTCAAATTTGGTATGCCGATGGACATCGAAGCTGGTACAGTGGGAAAAATCACAGAACTGTCGGAAAGCATCCGTAAATGAAAATTTCTGTTAAAATCCATAAAGCATCCATTAAAATAAAACCTGATTCAATATCTAGTGTTTGAAAATTGTATTTTCTATCCTATAAACTGTGAAATAAAACCCTCAATGAAAACTTACGTAAAAAAATGTAAACGCGTCTAAAAAAAGAAAAAACAAGATGATATCTAGCAAGAGGCCGTTGATGCTTGCCTGTAATCATAAAGCTTCATTTATTATGTACCTATGTGCTTATTGCTTACAAGGTGTAAGCATACCTCAGTTATATATATATGTATATATATATGTATATGGACACGCTGTCCCACTACGCATAGTGGGATATAATATAACATAATACAAGACCATACGCATACATGTATACACATTTCAGGCTGCGAAAGGGTTAAATAGTAAGGTTTTTTTTTTTAAACCACTCAGCACACCCCAAGTCTCACCAATGATAGCAATTTTCATGGATTACCTGTGAAACTCATGGTTTTCTGCATTTATCAAGGTGTCAGGGGCACGCAATGGATAATCATTGATTTCTGTGATTTGAAACAGAAGTTCAAATCCTCACCAAAAGGAAAGAGACCGGTGACTGTTTCCTAACAATAAATGAGTCTGATGTCACGGTAATGTGATTTGGCAAAATTATGAGCGAGACATCATCGATGGACACACAGTCAAATAATTTCCTACCGAGAGAAGAGCAACAAGGGAGAGGTACATGTGAGAAGCAACAAAGGAAAGAACAATGAAGGAAAGAGAAGCATTGAGAAATGGATTCTGTAAACTTTCAGCCTCAGTGAGCTCATCAATTCAGTTCCATCATATGGCATTGATATAAGGATGTCAGTGCATGTGCTTTTATATTTTGCACAGTTTGTTCTTTTCACATTAAAGTGGAAAAAACAGGGATTTATGACCCGATGATTCTCTACAAAACAAAGCTTCACAAGGACAACACCAAACACAACGATGGAAACAGAACCGTGAAATATTTCATGAAGTGAGCGGAACTCTGTGTCGGTAAAGCATTTACAACTGCAGAAGTTCTGTTCCGAGAAGTCATAGCTGAGCATAACCTGCCTACAACTATAGAGGACAATTTCACCAAACTTTCTTCTTCCATCCTGTTTCCAGACAGCAACATTTCGCAGCAGTTCAAGCGTAAAGAACTAAGCTGACACAAAGCATGAAGAAGACCATCGATCCCAAAGTTACCCAGCCAGTGATAGATACAGAAATGGACCATAAGCATGATCAATGAGTCCGTGTCCAAGTAATCAAAGACAAGACGTAAAGTAAATAATTTTGCTGAAATTACTTGCGGATGATGGCGCATGGAAGCAGAATTTTGGACGCCCCCATTTTGTGTAATAAATTGGACCAGCCAAGCCGTCGTTCGCAAAGGAAAAAAAAAAAAAAAACTGAACAAAACTTTGAGGTTACAAAAAATACACATTGCAGTTGAAGTTTTCTGCTGTGCCTTTTGTCAGTGTCTTTAGACGTTCATCTCGGTTTTAATGGCTGTCATTCAAGTAAAGTCAAGACTATTCGTTAGATCACGAGGTATATTTCTTTTTTTCTTTTTTTTTTTAACCCTTGGATGCAGTGATTAGGCCTTGGAGGCCCACAAGATTTTTTTTTTGTTGCAAAAACTATGCTGTACAATTTTTTGGGGGAATTTATAAACATTTTCACTGACTTTCATGTTGTTGCACAAAATTCAGTGACATTAAAAAAAAAATCATTATGGCTCATGGGAAAATCTTGATTGTTCACTCATAACCCGAAAATCCGACACTAATGCAGGCCTGGGGCCTTCGAGGCCCCGCACAAATGTTGTTGTACTACTATGTTATATCATTATTTTCTTGATATGAGCCTCATTATATGCTCCTATAACTTGGTTACAAATAATTTAGTGACAAAAATATGAAAATTAAAAAACTTTACACGAATACATTCGTGAGGCCTCCGAGGCCCAATGGCTGCATAGGTGTAGGATTTTTGACAGTTGTGAACATATACATTCTAAATAAAAGGATTAGTGAATCATATTTTTGAGCAAATACTCCTCCATGAGCCTCAACCTTTTAGAGAAAAAAAGTTGAAAACCCAAGAACAAATTTTTTTTTTGCAAAAAACAAAAAGATTCATTACTTGTATGGGATTCTTTCAACTAATAGGATCAATGATTCGCATTTTCTGAGCAAATACACATCCATGAGCATCGACTTGGATTGAAAAAGGATATGAAAGAAAAAGAAATCTATAAAAAAAAAAAATTACACGAATACATCCGTTGGGCTTCGGAGGCCCAATGGCTGCGTTTATGTAGGATTTTTGACGCCTGCATCTAAGAGTTAATACAAGATCGAGGCTCATGTAAGGTTTTTGATTATACGTCTCAGTTGTTTGTCTTTCAAAGTAAAGAAATAACTTGATTTCAGCGGAGATGAAAAAAACCCAAAACACACATACATGAATATGTATTACCCTTCATTGGAACCATACATGAAAGATCACGTGTAAAATCGTTTTTATAACAAAGTTACAGTGAAACAATCAATCATGCCAGGCAATGGGATAGGGTAAAACAAATTCAAAAAATTAATTCCCCCAATCCTAAAAGAAAGAAAAACAAACACACACACACATACAGTAGTATATATGTATTACCCTTTCTTTGAAGCAGATATGAAAGATCTTGGGTAAAAACGTTTTTATAACAAAGTTATAGAGACATAACCTGAGGCCATAAAAGACCCCCGATTGCATTATAGGGGTTATCTTGAGAAATTGCATCCTTGGGTTAAGAATCTCATCGATTGACGAACTAGTCATGCTGGTGAAGGTTAGTGCCGACCTGCACCGACAGACAGGTACAACAATGGATGAAATCATCAGATTGGTCTCTCTTTCTTCTACGACCCCCTTTATGGTATTGCACCCTCTGCTCTTTCCGTGCTTCCTTCCCCTCGCCGCCAGGTTTCTGCAGGGCCCATGCATTCCAAACCCGCCCAAAATCCAGGATCACTGCTCACCTGCAATCATTTGCACCTCTTTTTCCCACCTGTTGAACCAACTTCCACATTCTCTTCAATCTCATTCTTCCTTCCAAGTTTTCAAAACAGCTGTTCACCACAATCTCAGATCGATCCCCATCCAAACTGATGATCATTTCGACCTTCGTTAACACCTGCCCCCAAGCCTGAGAGTTTTCTTCCTTATCTATCCGTCGAGTTATTTATCCATCTGTTGAAAGTTCCGTTGCATCCTCATCCATTCAGTGTTCCAGTTCTTCCATGAGCCTCGACCCTTTACACAAAAATTTTAAAAACAGAATGTTCATCGAGGTATTCCATCCCCATTGGAATCAAGGAAAAGGTGAAGTTTTAAGTGTAAATAAATCCTTGCTTCCCATAAATGAATCAACGTCCTGAGGAATCTCTTACTCAGCCTTCAATTAAAAGCCGGCCTTCTAATTGAGTTGATTTTACCTTGCATTCTTCTTATGGACAGAGGTGACCTTGGTCACCTTCCAAGCAAGTAGAAGGAAGCACAAAGTGAAAAACCTGCAGAGGAGAACAAACTGAGATGCTGGTTTGGCAGAGGTAGGTTAGTGGAGGTGTGTATTTATATATTTAGGTGTGTTGTAGAGTCATTATCAAAGACTGGGAGATACCTTAACCTTCCCAAGTGAAAACATTATCCAGGTAATATTAGGAAAGGAGAGGGGCAAAATGGGATTGGGAGGGTTGGATTGGAGACTCGTATGTTGGTGGAAAATCCCAGGTCTAGACGTTTTAAAAATTCTGCTTTCTTGCCATTTGGAGGGAGAGGCAATGGGAGAAGAATAACCAATGACTAAGTTAACAAGGAAGGTCCCATCAAGACCTGGAAGAGGGAGAAAGGTGAAATAATCCAACATTCTTCTTCTTCTTTTGTATGCAGCACACGGCTGCGAGTGGCATCATTGCCTAAGGGCTGTGCTATTGATGCAGTGCCCCCTGTTGGTTAGGCAGGAATTTATAATTTGTTCAGAGTGCCGGAGATAGCTCGCTTACTCTTCGCAAAGGAACCAAATGGGACAAAATTATGGGTTAAAAAAAAGTATATACAGTATATCGATATATATTTCAATTATCGATATTACACTTGAACACCGAATAAATATATGTCCATCAAACGGGAAATACTATATTAACAATCAGAAAAAGCAATTGTGTAAATGAAATAATAGTCATCAACAAGGGGCTAGAAAAGACTGAACGCCATTAGTTTACCTGTAAGTGAGAACACATCGATGACGTTGACGTCACTGTTATTTGATGTCGCTGTCGAGGAATTCGCCATCAGCAAGCCATGGTGAAGGCTTTTGTGATCTACCTAACATCAAACAGGTAATGAATGATTTATTACCGCTAATTAATTATGTGTTGATTACATATTTATGTGATACCAGCAGGGGTACCCGCGGTGTTGACATGTAATCCCAGGTCCCTCCTCCCACCCCACCCACTCCTTCTGAACTCCCATCCGACCCCTTCTCCTCTCTCCTCACATTCCTTCCCCTCCCTCCTTCCACCCCATACCCCTCCCTCCAGACTCTCACCCCTCCCTTTTTCCCTCCTTTCCCCTCCTGTGTGTGTTTGTGTGTGTTTGTGTGTGTGTGTGTGTGTGTGTGTGTGTATGTATGTTTATGTTTATGTGTGTGTGTGTGTGTGTGTGTGTGTGTGTGTGTGTGTGTGTATATGTCTGTGTATATATGTGTATGTATGTGTGTGTGTGTGTGTGTGTGTGTGTGTGTGTGTGTGTGTGTGTGTGTGTATGTGTGTGTGTGTGTGTGTGTGTGTGTGTGTATGTGTATGTATGTGTGTGTATGTGTGTATGTGTGTGTGTGTGTGTGTGTGTGTGTGTGTGTGTGTGTGTGTGTGTGTGTGTATGTATGTATGTGTATGTATGTGTATGTGTGTATGTATGTGTGTATATTTGTATACATGTGCATATATATGTATGTGTGTGTGTACTGTGTATGTGTGTATGTCTATCTGTGTGCCTGCATGCGGAATGTTTTTGTGTAGTTCTGATGGAGCTTTCTGACGTGGAATTTATGATTTGTGTAGTTCTTCCGAAATGATTGTTCTGATCTCCTAAGTTAATTCCGCTAATTAACTACAAATAACCCGGAATTCCCGTGACGAAATTTATGTGACGAAAGCATGGTTTTTACTGTCGCACTTGGAGTGTTTTATAATAAAGCAAAATTTATTAAAATCCTCTGAGCGTTGGTAAACTGTCTGGAACTTTCCTTCTTCAAAATAATCTGGACACGAGGGGCGTCCCAGGATATAATCGAAAATCCAAAGGGGAGGGGGTGGGCACCCCCTGCACCAACCCTCTGGATCCGCCAGTGGTTGATATCGGGAACGGATGGCTTGGCAAGCGCTAGCAAGCTGCTTGGGAAGTGAAACACCCCTGGACATCTGGACAGTACACAGTACATACAAAACGTACACAAAAGGACAGTTTTTTTTAATTAAAAGTTTGAATATTAATCATGACTATTTTCCTTGTAATGAAAACTTAACCTGTCCAGTTCTCAACGCAGTTTGACTTTTTTAAATGTACATAAACTCTGAGGGGATGTTGAGTGTACGAAAATGGACACATACATTTCAAAGTGTACGTGGACATAAGTTCTCTAAAGACTAAAATATACGTGTACATAATAATTTGTAAAAGAAGAAGTAAAAAAAAAATCTCAGGAATGTCCCCGACCTCCCGACAAATTAATTAAATACTGTCACGTGACTCCCCTTGGTTAATACTGGGGAAATCACGGATAGCCAAAGCCAGCTTTAACTCCAAAGACGTTCAGTTCAATTAGTGGATTTCACTAATTACTTCACTAATACGTGGGCGGAAGAAAGAATAAGGGGCTGAAGCTTACCTGTCGCGATCGCAGGTGCAGTCCTCAAACCTGCAGGAAGTAACTCACACGAAAACGGGTTTAAAATGTACAGGGAAAATAATGAAAGGATTTATTTACACGGATGCGATAACAAGAAAAACGCAACGCTCAAACTAAATTCCTATAGGATCCTTCACACCAGATTTAAACACAGATGGAGGGATAAAAGAACGTTGGAAAATAAACATGTAATTCTTGCACTTAGCTCAACCAGCTCGGGGTCTCGTCAGGGTTCATAAAACTCGAGCTCGCAGTCCTGACGCGGCTCTGGTGTTGGCAGGAAACGCCCAGTCGTTGGTGCATCTCTCGATCCCGCTCTGCTAGGCCTCCGTACGCCACAGCGGCAAGCCACGCGTCCGCGCGTCGTCCGCTCGGAGAGCCGCAGTTCCCGTTGCCTCTCCTGGTTTCCCGGTGGCGTCCTCGACACGGTCGGTCCAAGCACAAGAATGCGAGGGAGAAGGACAAAGGAACAATGGAGAGGAAGGTGAAAGCGAAGGCAATCGATGAGGGCAAGCGAAACAAGAGTCCAGGGCAAGCGAGCAAGGGCGGAGGGCAAGAAGAAGAAAGAGAAAATGTCGGCCATACAGTTCTTTTATCGGCAGGGTCGTGACATCATCAGTGCCTCTCCGCCAATCAGCGCACCACTTCTTGCTCGCCCCTGACGTCATCAGTTGTCTTCGCCAATCGGCACGCTGCTTACTGCTCCTCCTTCTTTCCCCAATCGGTGAGTCCTTTTTGCTCCACCCTGGCCAATCAGCGAGTCCCTCCTTAACCAGGCCTTCCGGTTGGTTGACTCCCGCCCAATAGCGAGTCGCGTCTTGCCCTGCCCTGGCCAATCACAAGTCTCCGGGGCGTGTCTTCGGCCTGCTTGAGCTATGTGTGCTTGCCAGGCGGGATTGTTTGCCCTGGTGCTTGATGCCTGGCTTCCGGTTGGGTTTTATTGTTGGTAATAATTAATTAGTGTACTAATGGCGATGGATTCCTCATGTCTATGGTGCGCCTTGGTGCGGTGCCAAACAAGACAAAGGATAAATCACATAGGGTTAAGACTTACAACGGATAATTTATCCCTATGCCCTAATCTAGTTTAAATGCCCCGCCCCCTTGTGATGGGGACGAATATACAACTTAATCCGACATTTGGCTAAATAGAGCTCATTACAGGTGATGGTTCTTACCAGACATCCGGAGCATGATACCTACACAAATCTACCTGACTCTACATATCGCTACCCCCACAAACATAACAATACGCAAGCATTTCACATCCAAGTCGATTTCCGGTTGCTTTTATTTAGTGTTATAATTACTCGCCCGTTATTGCTTGGCTGGTGGTGTGTGTAGTGCATTGTCATAAAGAACAAAGGAAAAATCACAGAGAGGGATTTTATACACAGGGGATTTACCCTTAACCCCTAACTAATTAACATAGCCCCACCCCTCGCCATGGGGACAAAGATACGACCTTACAGGACATCCGGTCTAACGGATTCCTTTCTTAGGTACATGGAGGTTTCTTCTTCTTCACGACAGTCGTAGCACACTACCTATAAAATCCTACCTGGCCGAAGGTACTTCATTGCCTACCTCACATAAACGGAACAATATTGAGAACTGTGTTGTCTGTCCGTGTGTCCATCTGTCTCCCGTTTACGGCAGCCGTTTCCCGAGTTGCCTTTGAAATTCTCAACATTCACTTTTGTAATGATAGAACAGGCATGAATAATGTTGATACCAAATTTTATTTCGCAAGCCAGATATATTGCTCTCTTTTTAGCCAAATCCAATCTCCGCAGCCTCATGTTGTTGCATCACCATTTTGTGGTGGGTGGTAATTTCCTTTTCTTTTCCCATCACTGGAGGCAGGTACTTTTCCTAGTTGATTTATAACGTATCCACATAGGAATAGAACCTACACCCCTATTCGCTCTACCTGGAGGTGCTTGTCTGCTTACCCCCTGTATCTAGTCCCACCTGAGATCCTTCTGCCGACCACAGCAGAAAATCTGAGAATGTCAAAAAACATCTAACACCAGCTTAAGGACAATATTGTGGTGAGTTAAACAATACACAAGGCCAAGCTAACACTCCAACCAGGGTATCAGTTGAAGCATTTCCACGTTTCTTTTTTTGAACCACCCAGCTCAGCCGAGGGTTACCTGGGCTTAGAGGCTCGGCAAGATAGTCTCGGAATATAGGGGATGAATTCCCTACATCACAGAGCACGGCTTTACAAAAGCAATTGCTTTTTGTGATGATATCAGATGTAGAAGTGATAATAGACTAGTTGTGCACTGAAGGTGTAGTGTGCGCAGTCGGCCTGGATGAAAGGACACACTGTGGTTCTTAAGCAGCTCTCTGATTACATCGACTGAAATTGATATCTTCATAATGACGGCCCAATGGCACCAGAGATGGAGCAGTAACTGTGGGAGTAAAAGGTGGGCATTGGCATGCCTATTGACAAGGATAACATGTTTGTGGAGATACAAATTGGATAGTTCACTGATTAGTTAGGCCTGTTGCCTCGAGATGCTATGGTGGCTTTCAGCTTAATTGATGGCTGTGCGACCTGATTAATCCTGGGTGTATTCCCTCGCCTTTCTGTGTACTTCCCCTGCACCCTACACACTCAAACCTTCCCCTGCACCAGACACACCACTGCACCACTGCACCATAAACATTCCACTGCTCCTATTACCTTAACATACACTATCCTTTCCGATTTCCATTTCCTCTCCTCGTTTCAAAAAATCGGAACAAACAAACAAAAAGACTTCACATTTCATTCCGTAACGATTCTCTTTTCTATTGAATTTCTCATTGCTCCTGGGCCTACATCCCCCCACCTTCTCTCCAAGCTGAATCTACATTACATATGACGCTTCTTCTTCTTCTTCTTCTTCTTATAAAAAATATCATTTTAAGAATTCATTTCAATCCTTGCATCCCCTTTACAAATGCTACACGTTTTCCTCTTCTCCACCATGATAAATGTCGACTTCTTCTTCAAACGCAATTATTTTCTGAGGTTTTTGTCTGCAATGCGCCTTGTCCACAAACCTCACTCCCTTCCACCCACCTCTGGTCGTGCAGTGCAGTGTTTCTCTGTGCGTTTAACGAGCATTCTTATCTCCCAGCTCATGATCTTTACCTATACTTGTCAGAGCAGTTACACGTATCGATCACTATAAGACACACTATAAGACAGGTGCTCCAAAATATGGAGTCAGGAGAGGCATCCACTCTCACCCCCTCCGAGCTCCATGTCCCCGCTTTCTGCTTCTTACCAAAACTTCCCAATACTTCTCCCTCTCCCACCCACTAAATGCTTCCCATTCACCTCACCCTCGAAAACCTTCAACCACACCCTACACCCTCAAACATTGTCCTGCACACCACACACACACAAACCTTTTCTCCTGCACCCTACACCCTCAAACCTTCCAATGCACTCTACACACTCAAACCTTCCACTGCCCCCTACACACTCAAACCTTCCACTGCACCATACACACCCAAACCTTCCCCTGCACCCTACACACTCAAACCTTCCACTGCACCATACACACTCAAACCTTCCACTGCACCATACACACTCAAACCTTCCACTGCACCATACACACTCAAACCTTCCACTGCACCATACACACTCAAACCTTCCACTGCACCATACACACTCAAACCTTCCCCTGCACCCTACACACCCAAACCTTCCCCTGCACCCTACACACTCAAACCTTCCACTGCACCATACACACTCAAACCTTCCACTGCACCATACACACTCAAACCTTCCCCTGCACCATACACACTCAAACCTTCCACTGCACCATACACACTCAAACCTTCCCCTGCACCCTACACACCCAAACCTTCCACTGCACCCTACACACTCAAACCTTCCCCTGCACCATACACACTCAAACCTTCCACTGCAACATACACACTCAAACCTTCCACTGCACCATACACACTCAAACCTTCCCCTGCACCCTACACACCCAAACCTTCCCCTGCACCCTACACACTCAAACCTTCCACTGCACCATACACACTCAAACCTTCCACTGCACCATACACACTCAAACCTTCCCCTGCACCATACACACTCAAACCTTCCACTGCACCATACACACTCAAACCTTCCCCTGCACCCTACACACCCAAACCTTCCACTGCACCCTACACACTCAAACCTTCCACTGCACCATACACACTCAAACCTTCCCCTGCACCCTACACACTCAAACCTTCCACTGCACCATACACACTCAAACCTTCCCCTGCACCCTACACACTAAAACCTTCCACTGCACCATACACACTCAAACCTTCCCCTGCACCCTACACACTCAAACCTTCCACTGCACCATACGCACTCAAACCTTCCCCTGCACCCTACACACTCAAACCTTCCACTGCACCATACACACTCAAACCTTCCACTGCACCATACACACTCAAACCTTCCCCTGCACCCTACACACTCAAACCTTCCACTGCACCATACACACTCAAACCTTCCCCTGCACCCTACACACTCAAACCTTCCACTGCACCATACACACTCAAACCTTCCCCTGCACCCTACACACTCAAACCTTCCACTGCACCATACACACTCAAACCTTCCACTGCACCATACACACTCAAACCTTCCCCTGCACCCTACACACTCAAACCTTCCACTGCACCATACACACTCAAACCTTCCCCTGCACCCTACACACTCAAACCTTCCGCTGCACCCTACACACTCAAACCTTCCCCTGCACCATACACACTCAAACCTTCCCCTGCACCATACACACTCAAACCTTCCCCTGCACCCTACACACTCAAACCTTCCACTGCACCATACACGCTCAAACCTTCCCCTGCACCATACACACTCAAACCTTCCACTGCACCATACACACTCAAACCTTCCACTGCACCATACACACTCAAACCTTCCACTGCACCATACACACTCAACCCTTCCGCCATACCTCTCACACTTAAACCTTCCACTGCACCATACACACTCAAACCTTCCCCTGCACCCTACACACTCAAACCTTCCCCTGCACCATACACACTCAAACCTTCCACTGCACCATACACACTCAAACCTTCCACTGCACCATACACAGTCAAACCTTCCACTGCACCATACACACTCAAACTTTCCACTGCACCAAACACACTCAAACCTTCCACTGCACCATACACACTCAAACCTTCCCCTGCACCCTACACACTCAAACCTTCCACTGCACCATACACACTCAAACCTTCCCCTGCACCCTACACACTCAAACCTTCCACTGCACCATACACAATCAAACCTTCCCCTGCACCCTACACACTCAAACCTTCCACTGCACCCTACACACTCAAACCTTCCACTGCACCATACACACTCAAACCTTCCCCTGCACCCTACACACTCCAACCTTCCACTGCACCATACACACTCAAACCTTCCCCTGCACCCTACACACTCAAACCTTCCACTGCACCATACACACTCAAACCTTCCCCTGCACCCTACACACTCAAACCTTCCACTGCACCATACACACTCAAACCTTCCACTGCACCATACACACTCAAACCTTCCCCTGCACCCTACACACTCAAACCTTCCACTGCACCATACACACTCAAACCTTCCCCTGCACCATACACACTCAAACCTTCCACTGCACCATACACACTCAAACCTTCCACTGCACCATACACACTCAAACCTTCCACTGCACCATACACACTCAACCCTTCCGCCATACCTCTTACACTTAAACCTTCCACTGCACCATACACACTCAAACCTTCCCCTGCACCCTACACACTCAAACCTTCCCCTGCACCATACACACTCAAACCTTCCACTGCACCATACACACTCAAACCTTCCACTGCACAATACACAGTCAAACCTTCCACTGCACCATACACACTCAAACTTTCCACTGCACCAAACACACTCAAACCTTCCACTGCACCATACACACTCAAACCTTCCCCTGCACCCTACACACTCAAACCTTCCACTGCACCATACACACTCAAACCTTCCCCTGCACCCTACACACTCAAACCTTCCACTGCACCATACACACTCAAACCTTCCCCTGCACCCTACAAACTCAAACCTTCCACTGCACCCTACACACTCAAACCTTCCACTGCACCATACACACTCAAACCTTCCCCTGCACCCTACACACTCAAACCTTCCACTGCACCATACACACTCAAACCTTCCCCTGCACCCTACACACTCAAACCTTCCACTGCACCATACACACTCAAACCTTCCCCTGCACCCTACACACTCAAACCTTCCACTGCACCATACACACTCAAACCTTCCACTGCACCATACACACTCAAACCTTCCCCTGCACCCTACACACTCAAACCTTCCACTGCACCATACACACTCAAACCTTCCCCTGCACCCTACACACTCAAACCTTCCGCTGCACCCTACACACTCAAACCTTCCCCTGCACCATACACACTCAAACCTTCCCCTGCACCATACACACTCAAACCTTCCCCTGCACCCTACACACTCAAACCTTCCACTGCACCATACACACTCAAACCTTCCCCTGCACCATACACACTCAAACCTTCCACTGCACCATACACACTCAAACCTTCCACTGCACCATACACACTCAAACCTTCCACTGCACCATACACACTCAACCCTTCCGCCATACCTCTCACACTTAAACCTTCCACTGCACCATACACACTCAAACCTTCCCCTGCACCCTACACACTCAAACCTTCCCCTGCACCATACACACTCAAACCTTCCACTGCACCATACACACTCAAACCTTCCACTGCACCATACACAGTCAAACCTTCCACTGCACCATACACACTCAAACTTTCCACTGCACCAAACACACTCAAACCTTCCACTGCACCATACACACTCAAACCTTCCACTGCACCCTACACACTCAAACCTTCCACTGCACCATACACACTCAAACCTTCCACTGCACCATACACACTCAAACCTTCCCCTGCACCCTACACACTCAAACCTTCCACTGCACCATACACACTCAAACCTTCCACTGCACCATACACACTCAAACCTTCCACTGCACCATACACACTCAAACCTTCAACTGCACCATACACACTCAAAACGGAGGGTCTGTCTCTGAAGTCTGAGTCTGTCTGAGTCTGTCTCTGAAGTATGCTCCCCTTCCATCCCTTTCCTCTTCAAATGGCAAAATTGCCCTTTTTTTTCCTTTTTTTTTGTATACAAGATCGAGGCTCGTGTAAGAGCTGACATTAATCACAGAAAAAAACAAACGGACACATAAAACATATAATAAAGGGAGCAGGGAACAAGATGGGGAGAGAGAGTGAAGCACACAAGTAATACATTTGAGAGCAGGGACATCGGGAAATCTGTGGGAGGGAGAGGGCTTGGGGGGAGGAGGCATGGGGATGGGGGGAGGGGTGGAAGAAGTATAGAACACATGGACACTGCTCGGACTTCCAGGAAAGAAGTCGGAATTTCAAAAAAGTGAATCTGGGGTGAATTAACGAGGGTAGAAAAGATCAAGGTTTTGGATGGAGGAAGATAAGAGATGGTGGTGAACAGCTGTTTTAAAGACCTGGAGGGAGGAGTGGGATTGAAGAGAGTGAGGGAGTTTGTTCCAGAGGCAGGAGGAAAGGGGAATGAAAGAGTGAAGGTGAGCAGAGAGTCTTGATTTTGGCAGTTTAACCATAAGAGGGTTGCAGGCAGATCTTGTGCGACCTGTAGGAATATTGGGGGGACAGAGCACAGAGAGAGCTGGGGGAGCAAGGCCGGAGAGGAGTCGGTAGAAGACAGAAAGACCACCTACCTGCCTGCGGTGAGAGAGAGAAAGGCCCTCGGAGTTAACCTCATCGCAGGAGATTCCAATGATAAATGACAAAGCCATTACTTTGCTTGTCGAGCATTCTGGGGCGGATTACGACTTTTTGAAAGTTCCATATTAGTTTGAATTCATGTCCATGGTTCCCCTACTGATCTGCAATTAATATATGTAGCAAATTTTACACAATTAAAGTTAAACGATCAGGTCTGTAGTTGTCTTCTGAGGTATGCTGATGATACCACGCTGTTGTGAGAAAGTAAAGAGGACTTCATGTGACTTCTGCAAACAATTAACGAAAGTGAAAAAAAAAACGGCACCTAAAAACGACTAAAGTCTTATCCACTGGGAACATCGATGTGTTCAGACTGGGAGACGATCATGTGGATATATTGGAATGTTTAATCTTCCTGGGTTCGAAGATTGAAGTGAGTGGAGAATGTAAAGGAGAAATTAATTCAATCGAAGTTAACATTGAGGAGAAGAGCAATGTCAGGATTGACAAAGATCTGGAAAGGTAAAGCTGTGACAATAGAAACCAAGAGGAGGCTGGGGACTGTTCTGGTATTTCCAGTTGTAATGTATGGATGTGAGTCATGGACAGTGGAGAAGAAAGAAAGGAAGAAGATTCACAATATTGAAATGTGGTGTTGGAGACAAATGTTGAAAATTCAATGGACTGCAAGAAGAACAAACAAATCGGTGCTTGAATAAATTAGACCACCATGATAAAACAGAAACTTTCATACTTTGAACACATCATGCATGGAAAAATGAAAAACCTGGAGAAATCAACTGGGTATGATTGAGGGAAGAAGAGGAAGAGTTATACATTGTATGTGCGGGATAGATGGGGTAAAGGAGCTTCGGGAAGCAGTGTAGGATAGGGATGTTTGGAGAAATATCTAATCATGAAAGTCACCAGATGTCGAACACGACCTGACGGAACTAGATAACTATAAGACAGGTGCCTTCCTCTCTGCATCTTTTCATAGCGGTGTTAAATTTGCTGCTCTCGCTCCAATCCACCGCTACCTGTCCTGACTCCAATGAGCTATAAAAGATAACCGCTCACATCCCTCTTATCTGTTCTGACACCTTCCTCAAAACGCTCGTGTGAATATTATCTTGCCCTCCCTTTGCTTATCTCTCTTTGCTTTTCTAACTGTTTCTTTACTTCCTTTACTGCTATCTGGAATTCCTCTAAAAGCTCACTCGTCACAATATTGATTTTCAATGCATGTAACAATGCAGTAAAAATACATGATTATGATTAATTATCGAAACTGGAATGATAAAATACCTTGAAAGTCATTCTACATGCATTAATCTGCCTTTAAATTCCAGGTGAAATTTGAGACACACTCATTACATGCAAGACAATAACATTTGGAAACATAAATTTACTTTTATAGAACTAGCAATGGTACCTGCCCTACGGGCGGGGCTTCAATTGGGAGGCCCAAATGAAAAGGCAAAATATCAGAAATTGAAGGCTTTTTTTATTTTAAACGATTTTATATAAACATCCGTTAAATCATACCACATGCAAATCATCAAAATCTAAACAGTATTTGTAGAATTTCAGTAAAAGCCACATCACTGTTCATATCGGTAAATAGTATTCCATCGTGTTTGGAAAAACTGGAAAATTGGAAAAATTGGAAATTGCAAAAATTGGAATATTGGGGAAAAAATGGAAAAACAATATAGCCTATTTTACTCCAGGGGGTCCCAGGACTACCCACCCAAAATTTTGTTGCGATCGGTTCAGCCGTTTTCGCGGTACCTGGGGACAGACAGACAGACAATTGGTGAATTATAGTAAGACGGGCAACGGTACCCGCCCTATGGGCGGGGCTTCAATTGAGAGGCCAAAATGAAAAGGCAAAATATCAGAAAATGAAGGCTTTTTTATTTTAAACGATTTATATAAACATCCGTTGAATCATATCACACGCAAATCATCAAAATCTAAACAGTATTTGTAGAATTTCAATAAAAGCCACATCACTGTTCATATCGGTATATATTATTCCATTGTGTTTGGAAAAACTGAAAAATTGGAAGAATTGGAAAATTGGAAAAAAAATTTGGAAAAACAATCTAGCCAATTTTACTCCAGGGGTACTAGAATTACACACCCAAAATTTCGTTGCGATCGGTTCAGCCGTTTTTGCGGTACCTGGGGACAGACAGACAGACATTTGGTGAATTATAGTAAGACGAGCAACGGTACCCGCCCTATGGGCGGGGCTTCAATTGGGAGACCCAAATGAAAAGGCAAAATATCAGAAAATGAAGGCTTTTTTATTTTAAACGATTTATATAAACATCCGTTAAATCATATCACACGCAAATCATCAAAATCTAAACAGTATTTGTAGAATTTCAATAAAAGCCACATCTCTGTTCATATCGGTAAATATTATTCCATTGTGTTTGGAAAAACTGAAAAATTGGAAAAAAAATTGGAAAAACAATATAGCCTATTTTACCCCAGGGGGTCCTAGGATTACCCACCCAAAATTTCGTTGCGATCGGTTCAGCCGTTTTTGCGGTACCTTCGAACGGACAGACAGACCGACGGACATTTGATGAATTATAATAAGATGACAAGGACAATAAAGAGCAATAAATTAATATAGTAAATAGATCTTGAACCTGGGATCGGAGACTATCAGGTGTACTATGATCATATGTGAAGGTAAAACAAGCCAACCAGGATATATTACCTTGGATATCGGGCAGAGTTACGATTCTTATGAGGTGCATTGGTATACCTGTATCTGTGGCAATCATAGTGAATCAATGATGGAAGTAACAACAAGCGCAATCCTCCGCGAGACTGACCAATTTACGTTTTGTCTCCACTGATAGTCCGGATCTGGATCCAGACTTGAACCAAAATCAAATGGTCTTGTTATTGTCACCTACCAAACTCGTCCACCAAGTGTTGTCAAAATCTGTCAACAACTTTTTGAAATATCCTGCTCACAGACAAATATGGCTGAAGGCATAACCTTCGTCCACCTTCAGTAGTGGAGATAATTATTAGCCCCCGTTGGACTGAAATGGGGGCTTATGGATTGGGTCTTGTTCAAAGTTGGCACACACATAAGGAATGATGGCATACATAAATATTCCCATCATTCTTTTTCGATATCAGATCAAAGATGGTGAAGTGGCGGCCATTTTGTTACTTAAACATGTCCCCAGCCATTTGTCGACATGCAAGGACCGGTTTTTTTTCAAACTTTGCTCAAAGACAATACATGAGTGTATACATATGCAGAAGATGAATCAGAATCGTTTTGGAATCCAATGAAGGGAGGAGGGAGGGGTACACGGTATAAAGCAAATGAACACTTCCAGGAATTTCAGCAAAAGAGGTCGGGGCTTTAAAGAGGCAGATTTGGGGTGTTTTAACGGGGGTAGAAAAGATCAAGGTTTTGGATGGGGGAAGATAAGAGATGGTGGTGAACAGCTGTTTTAAAGACCTGGAGGGAGGAGTGGGATTGAAGAGAGTGTGGGAGTTTGTTCCAGAGGTGGGAGTAAAGAGGAATGAAAGAGTGAAGGTGAGCAGAGAGTCTTGATTTTGGCAGTTTAACCATAAGAGGGTTGCAGGCAGATCTTGTGCGACCTGAAGGAATATTTGGGGGACAGAGCCCAGAGAGAGCTGGGGGAGCTAGGCCGGAGAGGAGTCGGTAGAAGACAGAAAGACCACCAACCTGCCTGCGGTGAGTGAGTGAAAGGCCCTCAGAATCAGCTTCATCGTGGGAGCTTCATCTTAACAAGATAGAATCAGCTTCATCCTTGTTAGCATTATAATGATAATTATGTTACAATGTTATAAATGAAAGGGAGGTTTACTGTACAGACGTTGTTTGGGAAGATTCAACTCAAGATGCTTAAATGTCACAAAAATGACTTGGAACCAAAATTTCAGGTGAAGACAATAATTCAATGAATTTGGCAGTTGCGTTTCAAGAGATTCCTCCAGTTGCGATGGTTATCATTTCTCTATTCTTCATCATATACCCTTTCCTCTTCATAATTTCTCCCGTGATGATGTTTGCATTCCGCCATTGCTGTGCCCTTTGTCCTAGCATCTTCTTTTTTTTCCTTTTTTTCTTTTTTGTATAAAAGATCGAGGCTCGTGAAAGAGCTAACATTAATCACACAAAATGTCAAACCGACACAAACCGACACATAAAACACAAAATAAGGGGAGCTGTAGACAAGATGGGGAGAGAGGGCGAAGGACACAAACACAAAATTTGAGAGCAGAGACATCGAGAGAACTGTGGGAGGGAGAGGGCTTGGGGGGAGGTGGGAGAGGTATAAAACATATGGACACAGCAAGGACTTCCAGGAAAGAAGTTGGAATTTCGAAAAGGTGTATCTGGGGTGAATTAGCGGGGGCAGAAAAGATCAAGGTTTTGGATGGGGGAAGATAAGAGATGGTGGTGAACAGCTGTTTTAAAGACCTGGCGGGAGGAGTGGGATTGAAGGGAGTGGGGGAGTTTGTTCCAGAGGCGGGAAAAAGGGGGAATAAAAGAGTGAAGGTGAGCAGAGAGCCTTGATTTTGGCAGTTTAACCATAAGAGGGTTGCTGGCAGATCTTGTGCGACCTGGAGGAATATTTGGGGGACAGAGCACAGAGAGAGCTGGGAGAGCAAGGCCGGAGAGGAGTCGGTAGAAGACAGAAAGACCACCAACCTGCCTGCGGTGAGTGAGTGAAAGGCCCTCGGAGTTAGCTTCATCGCAGGAGATTCCAATGATTCTGAAAGCTTTGGTTTCAACAACGTGAAGTCGATCTAGGTGTGAGGCAGGAGCTCCGGCCCAGAGGGGGGAACAGTATTCCATTGAGCTGCGGATGAAAGCCTTGCATGTGGTGAGGAGCTCAGGTGTGCCAAGGAAGGACTTCGCATGATGGAGGATGCCCAGTCGGCGACTGGCTTTGGAGGCCAGCTTGGAAATGTGGTTTTCCCAAGAAAGATCATGGCAGATAGTGAGACCCAAAAGCTTGAGCGACAGAACTTCTTGGAGAGGATTGTTGAGAAAGTAGATGGGAGGGTTTTCCAGTCGGTCTTTTCGGAGAGTCATGGTAAGAGTGTGAGATTTATCAGCATTGAAAGACCTGTTCCACTTGTTTGACCAGTCTGTGATTTTGTCCAGGTCTGCAGAGAGTGAGGAGGCCGCAGACTGCCGATCTGAGGGATGAGGAATGGAGCAGCAGAGAGTGGAGTCATCAGCAAAGAGATATAGAGGATTTTCCAGAGAGTCGGAGAGATCATTGATGAAGACCACAAAAAGCACAGGGCCCAGAACACTACCTTGGGGGAACTCCAGCCAGAACAGGAAGGGGCGATGAGAGAAATCCATTCAGGGCCACACGTTGACTATGACCAGAGAGGAAGTCCGCAAGCCAAATGTGGAGATTTCCATGGATACCATAGGAGGAGAGTTTGGGAAGCAGAGCTGGGTGCCAGTCCATATCGAAGGCACGTGATATGTCAAGGGAGACAGCTCTGATTTCCTGTTTGGCATTTAGGACCTCCATCCATTGTGGAGACAGCAGAAGCAACATGTCCAGAGTAGAATGACCTGGTCTGAATCCAAATTGATGATCGGAAATCAAGCCATTGGAGAAGAGGAAGGATTTGATATCCGAAGCAATGACGGATTCCATGACTTTGCTGATAATTGGGAGCAGGATGATTGGTCTGTAGTTGCAGGGATCTGTTTTTGCACATTTTTTGTGTAAAGCGGCAATGTTTGCTGATTTCCAAGATGCTGGCAGATGACCTTGAGCAAAAGAGAGGGTGAAAGGAACAGAGAGAGGGTGAGATACAGCGGCAGAGCAGGATTTTAGGACCCATGGGCTGATGCTGTCTCGTCCAGTTGCAGAATCAGAGTCGAGGTTTGACAAAAACTTCTCCACCTTGTCAGGAGGAAAGGACACAGAGTCCAGGAGCAGTTGGGTTCGACTGAGTAAGGTGGGAACAGAGAAAGATAGGTTTGGGACACAAGATTTTGAGGCAAACACAGAGTTGAGGCATTCGGCTTTGTCACGTGCGGTGTCAACTGTGTAGCCATTTGAGGTGAGGGGGGGGGGGGGGATGGAGAGGGAACAAACGCCAGAAACGGATTTGACCAGATGCCACCAGGATTTGGAGGAAGGAGACAGGTTTGAGAGTTCATTCTTGAGTGTGGGGAGATAGTGCTTCCTGGCACTCCTGAGGGTAGACACATACTTGGTCCGAGCTTGGTGGAAGGAACTGAGATTGCCTTCAGTTGGATTTGCCTTCCAAGAGGCAAAGGCACGTTGTTTCAGGGCAACTGCCTCACCACAAGATTCAGTGTACCATGGACGGGAGGAAGGGTAAGACAACTGAAGATGAGATGGTATAAATCTGTGCATGAGAGAGAGCAGTTTGCTTTGGAAGAATTCCCAGGAAGAATTGATGTCAGAGGCAGTAGAGATGGGAGACCAGTCCAGATGATTGATGGCTGCTTGCAGACCGTGCCAGTCAGCCTGAGTGAAATGCCAGACTCGTCGGTGCTGAGGAGGCTCTCTGAGAATGGCCAGAGAGATGTCCACTTTAACAAGCACATGATCAGAAGAACCGACTGGAGCAGAAGAAGAGCAGCAGACATTTGCAGGGAAGTTTGTCATAACCAAGTCTGGAAGAGAAGATACTCCATTGACTGAGATCCAGGTCGGGAAATTGACAGATTGTGTCAGTCCCAATGTGTCACAGAAGTCCTTTGCTGAGGTGCCATGACTGGTGAGAGAGGAATCCGCACCCAGCCAGCTGGCATGATGACAGTTGAAATCGCCACATGTGAGGAAGAGGGAGTTGGGATGAGTTGATAGAAGTTGGTCCATGTTGTCAGACAGCGACATGCAAATGGAGTCATCACTGTTTAGAGGACGGTACAGAACACATATGAACAAAATGTGGGAGCAGAGAGGAAGCCATAGCCAAAGGTACTCCTGGGGGTGGGGTGGAGAGAGGACAGTGCAAGGAGTGTGAGGAAGAGAGTTTATGATAAAGATAGGCTTCCAGGTGGGTAACCCCACCACCAGGACGAGGCTCAGGTCTATCATACCGGAGGAGGGAGTAACCAGGAAGATATATTAAGGAATCAGAGACATCTTGAAGGAGGAAAGTTTCTGTTAAGCAGATCAAGTCTGGATCAGATCAAGTTGATCAAGTTGAAGTTAAGTAGATCAAGCTAGTTGAACAAATATAATCAAATGGGTCAACAGGCCTTGGTGGCCTTTACATGTGCTGTGCTGGCATGGGGCCCCAAGTAGAAGTGGTGAAGCAGCTCTGGCAGATGGGCAGCGTGAGCAAGAGCAAAGATCCTGCAGAGACAAAGTTGTTAAACAGCAAGTGATTAGTCTGTGGCTTGTGGTACAGTTGACATTCATAAAGTACAGTATCTTAGGAAATGAAGCAGTGGATTCGTGTGTTGGATAAATAGGTGTTTGCATCACCTCTGTATTTCATTCGAATTGACCGGCCTATTTAGTCAACTTCAGGACAAAGACCTCCCTCAAAATAGTCTCTCCTGTTCTATTCAATGCAATTTGATGAAATTGTACTCCATTAAAATTTTCAATTTAATCTCTCCATCCATCTTAGGTCCTTTGCTTCCTCCCCGACCTGTCTCCAAAGGTCAAAGGTCAATGTTGCGTAAAATCGCCAATTTCCATCCGATTGACCTGAAATTTAAAGAATTTGCATATTGGGTCACTGAATTGGATCATCAATGAAAAACTACAAGCCCATTGTTTTTTTTAGATCAAAAGGTCAAAGGTCAAGGTTGCGTAAAATCACCAATTTCCACCTGATTGACCTGAAATTTAAAGGTTGCATATCGGGTCGCTGAATTGCTTCATACTTGGAAAAACAAGGTTGCATAGGTCAAAGATCAATAGGTCAAAGGTCAAGGTTGCATAAAATCATCAATGTTTGTCCAATTTACCTGAAATTTTAAGAATTTTCATATTAGGTCAAAAAATTGGTTCACCAATCAAAAGTTAGAAGTTGATTATTATTTTAGATCTAAAGCTCAAAGGTCAAGGTTGCATAAAATCATCAATTTTCATTTTGTATTATTTTTAAAACTGTTTTCATTCTTTTGAGCATACTGAAGAAGAAGAAGACGTTTGCAAACAAACGGACGTGGACGGGCTTTGCATTTTCAGATACTTTATAATTGTTGTCCATTTGTTGCCTGTTCTTGCTTTGTGTCGCTCATTTCAATATCGTTTTTTTCTCATAAAAATAAACTCAAGGTATTTGGTTTTCTGTCTGATCCCTTCGTTTCTCTTTTTCACCCTTTTCGTTGTGCCAAGACAGCATCTTCCTACACCTCTTTGCTTTATGATCACTTTTTGTTCCACCCTCTTCAACGAAGACCATATTTCACTCCCCTGCCATTGCTGGGAGGACACACAAGTTGTAAACTTTCCTTTTCAAGCAAAAGTAAAATGCTGTTCATGAGTTTTTTTTTCTTTTCCAAATGTTGCTCATCCTGCTCCAGTGTATCTCTTCATTTCTTCAAAGTGATCCGTCATTCCGTATACATTTGTACGAGTTGTACAAAGTAAATTAAGTTGCTAGTTTCTTCAATATTGCAACGAACACTTTGAATCTCTTCCTTTTTGCACAGTTATTAAACATCATCAATTTTGACTGTCATATTAATTTTTAGTCTGATCTTTTGACTCTCCAAAATGAGCTCCTCCATCATGTTTTTCAGTTTGTTAAAGATCGTTTGAAATTGAAACGATGCTATATGTGAATTGTAGGTGATTTAGTCCTCCGTTAATTCCTCTGTTTTCCCAACGTAGCTGTTGGAAAACTCTGAGACATTCAGTGAGAAATAAGTGACTTTTTGAAAAGAGTTATTCCATCCGTGAATGCTCAGCACCCATGTGCAATACCCCCAGGAAACATCGGCGTTCAGGGCATCATAAAGTATATTGTGTGCTGGAGATAAGTATTGTCACTTGGAATGGCTCATCAAGCTTCTGAAATAAACTGAAAATACTTGGAAAAGTACTTGACAGAAAGAGTTGTACCTCTGAAAAACTAAAGACTTGGATCACTTTCTCAGCTCGCCGAACGGGAAGCTGCTCGTACTGCAAACTCCCGACAATGTGGACGGTGCAAGGCCTGAGTGGACGGCCTGCACTACACAAACCCCTGATGAATTGCTACAAGTGAATGGACTGTTTATCTGGAGTATATATTTCTAAACACCAATGGGGACATATCTGGGGCTTTTGAATGTACAGAGTAAGCTTAAAGTGATATTTACTATTAATCATGTTAGGAGGGGTGAGGGAGGTGAGAGCTACGGGGCCTGCGAGGGCTGTTGGAAATATATTGTTTGTTTGGTTGTGGGACCACAAGAGAAATTGTAATCGATTTTGCATCTATAGTTTAAAGTTAAAGCGTCTCTGTGTGTTTTTTTTTAATATACAGTATATTCACCTGGCCCACTAATTGTATGAGCAGGAAATAAGAGCAAATCAATACTTATCAGTCAAATCAATACATGGATATTTCTCATATTCCTATATTTCCGTGAGTCCGATTTTCATTCAGGAACAGAATTATGTTTTAGCACTATTAAATTTTCACTCTTTCGATGAAATGCTGATAATTATGTTGGAAAGACGATTTGAATCACACATTTTGCGCGTGCCCGGTGAGCCAAACCGAATCGGTGTAAACACACAAACAGCGCATGTGCAGAAGGCCTCATTTAGCGTTCATACATCATTTCAAATGTCACGTATTGTGGTGAGATCGTGTCTCCTTGTTTGGCACTTTTTTCAATATTGATCTTGCCACCCTTTTGTTGAAGTTTCAAAGTCACAGTTCCATCATTGTATCCCTCGCATATAGTCAGGGCCCTTAGGGATATTTTGGTTCAAATTCTTCCAAAAGTATCAAATTTGGCGCAGATGTTGCCCATGCCATACTCTTTCGATTTTTGACGGACGCCAAGGGCGGTATGATCCGGGGACCATACCGGTCCATCCCCCCATGTCACCTGACCTATGACGTCATAATTAGGATATGCATCCAATCACATGGCGTACTATAAGTGGTCAAAGTTCAAAATGAATCGATCGAAAAATGAAGGCAGGGATCCATTTTTAAGGTTTTCATAAAATCCAATATGGCCGCCAGGTCACATGACCTATGGCGTCATATTTATGACATGTATACAATCATGTATACATGAACCCGGATCATAATCGCACAAAAATTAAACACAAGGATATGACATACAGTTCATAAAACATCAAAATCCGTACCTTTATAATTAGACTGATGAACTGCATATGCCTGAAAATTAGGAAATAGACATGTAAATATTTCCTCTAATTGTCAAAAATAAGGTCAGAGTTTGATTACCCAACCCAGAAACATAAAATGGTGAACCTCGCATAAATCTTGACAAAAAACTAAAAAAACCGACATGTTTGACTCAAAAATGACCTTTAAGATGACCTTGAGGGTTGACCTTGACCTCGAATCATCAAAATAACATCATAATTGGATTCCTCGACCTCGAAAACCCCCGAAAAGTGGTATCATACATGATTCCAACCCTTTTGGTTATTTAACTGATTTTCCTCTAATCCGGGTGGCGGCCATTTAGTATTTCGCCAATATGGGGCCCCCGGGGGGGGGTGGGGGGGCGCCCGTCTTGGCGCCCGTCAAAAATCGAAAGAGTATGGCATGGGCAACATCTGGGCCAAATTTGGTGCTTTTGGAAGAATTTGAACCAAACGGCCCCAAAATATCCCTAAGGGCCCTGACTAATATTGATGTATCTGGAATTGACATTCAGGAGACGTAGAGCTTGTTTGACTGAGTTTGTTACCACACTGTGGTTTTTTTTGTGGCTAACATGTTTTTTTCATAATCAATTTATGTGAGACAAGAAGGAAGGATGTATTCTCTTGATTTTTCGAGAAGCTGATTTATTGTATGAAGGTGATCCATTGTTGAGTGTCCACTTCTCAAATCCGCTTCCTCCTGTGCTTGGTTATTCTCAAGTTAAATCCTGAATGTGTTATTGATAACTTTTGTGAAGAATTTGTAAATAATCAAGAGAGGGCGAAATTGGATTGCATGGTTAATGGTTATTCTTTGAATCCATCTTATATCTATTGATGTGGATCAGTACCAGCTCAGAATTATTCCAGGTTATGGAAATTTTTCCATCTTTCAAGCACTTAGGATAAGGTTTTGCTCATAACTGTGCAGCAATTCAGCACCATGTTTGATTGTATTCAAAAACAATTTCATCATCACCTGGGGACTTCCTTTTTTCATGTTTATTTTTTTAACGCAAACTGGATCTTGTCCGTAGTTATTGGTTGGATGGCTTTGTTATTTGCTGTTTAACATACCAATGAAGGAGCTGGGGCTCCCACGTCGATCGGAAGAATGGACGCGACAAAAAGCTGGAATTCATCCGAGTTGCTTTAATCAAACCAAACACTCAGGCACTCTGAAAAGCCCGTTTATCGGGCAGCAATATATATACATATTATCCCGGAGCGTTTGCCCAGGAAAGGCGAGAGGGGGCGTGGCCCAGCGTCCTGGCTGTGGCCTGGCAAGTTGAGGGCGAGCCTGCCCGGGCATGCAAGTTGAGCGCGGGCCTGCCCGGGCGTCCTGGACGAGCCCGGCATGGTGATCGCTCCGCGTCCTTGATAGGTGCAAGGCGATTGTGAAAACCCAGCGGTAGCCGCTACACACGTCCCCCCAGAATCGACTTGCACCGGCAGGGTCAATTTGAGGGGGGTCCTGATGACCCGGCCGAAGCGACCCCTGGCGGGTCGTGGGAGGGGGTCCGGTGTGGTGGTGGGTGGTCGAGTGGGGGGCACCGTGGACGGGGGGCGGTCTCGCCGCGGCGGAAGGGCCACCCGTGGTGGGTGGTCGACGTCCACGTGCGCCGGCTTGAGGCGGTCCACCGCAATCCGGTCCGACCTGCCGCCGATGTCGATGACGAACGACTTGTCGTCCCATCGCAGCACCCGGAAGGGCCCGTCGTACGGCGGCCGGAGTGGCCCCCGATGTGCGTCGTGACGCACAAAAACATACTCCGCTGTGCGAAGTGCTGGGGGGACGTAGGACTGGGGGTCACCGTGGTGGGATGTTGGCACAGGGGCAAACCGTCGGGCGGCCTCCTGGAGGTCCGAGCGCTGGTGAGCTGCGGACCAGGGACTGGTAGCGTCGGGCACGAATTCGCCCGGGACGCGTAGCACCTGGCCATAGACAAGCTCGGCGGTGGATGCCTGGAGGTCCTCCTTGGGGGCCGTGCGGAGGCCCAAAAGGACCCACGGCAGCCGGTCGGCCCAACCGCCGTCTTGAAGGCCGGCCATGAGCGCGGCCTTCATGGAGCGGTGGAATCGCTCGCACAACCCGTTTGCTTGGGGGTGGTAGGCCGTAGTACGGTGGAGCTTGACCCCCAGGTTGCGGGCGACCGCGCCCCACAGCTCGGAGGTGAACTGTGGTCCGCGGTCTGACGAGATGTCCGCCGGTGCGCCGAAGCGGGCGACCCAGGTGGCGATGAAAGCCTGCGCCACGTCGGCGGTGGTGGTGGAGACGAGGGGAACGGCCTCCGGCCACCTGGTGGTCCTGTCCACCATGGTGAGCAGGTGTGTGAACCCCCGTGACGGGGGCAGGGGGCCCACCAGATCCACGTTGAAGTGGTCAAAACGTCGTTCGGGCACGGTGAAAGGTGCCAGCGGGGCCTGGGTGTGTCGGTGGACCTTGGCCCGTTGGCAGCCCGTGCAGGTGCTGGTCCAATCGCGGACGTCCCGACGAAGGCCGTGCCAGACGAATCGCGCCGACACCAGCTTCTGGGAAGCTTTCCGGCCTGGGTGGGAAAGGCCGTGGAGGGAGGTGAAGATGCGGCGTTGCCAGGTGACGGGCACGATGGGGCGAGGCTGGCCTTGGGAGACGTCGCAGAGCAGGACAGTGTCCGCGAAGGGGATGTCGACCAGGCGGAGGCCCGTGTCCGCCGCCCGGAGGGCTTGCACCGTGGTGTCGGTGGTTTGGTCCGCCGCCATAAGCGCAAAGTCCACGCCCAGGTGGACCGCGTTCGCGCTGGCCCGGGAAAGACAGTCGGCCACGGCATTGTTTTTGCCGGCGACGTGCCGGATGTCCGTGGTAAACTCCGACACGGCGGAGAGGTGGCGCTGTTGGCGGGCCGACCATGGCTCCGTGACCTTGGCCATGGCGTAAACCAACGGCTTGTGGTCGACGAACGCCGTGAAAGGTCGACCCTCCAGGAGGTGGCGGAAATTGCGGACGGCCAGGTGTAGACCGAGGAGCTCCCGGTCAAACGTGCTGTATTTGAGCTCGTTCGGCCGGAGCTGCCGGCTGAAAAAAGCGAGTGGCTGCCAAACCCCATTCACCCATTGCTCATGTACGGCGCCCACCGCGTAATCGGAGGCATCCGTGGTGAGGGCGATGGGAGCGTTGAGCACCGGGTGAGCGAGCAGTGTTGCGTCGGCGAGGGCCCGCTTTGAGCTTTGGAAGGCCGCATCCATTGCTGCGGACCAGGCGATGTCGTGCTTGGCCGGCTTGCCCCGGAGGGCTTCGTAGAGGGGCCGCATGAGTTGAGCAGCGCGGGGCACGAAGCGGTGATAAAAATTCACCATTCCCAGGAATTCCTGCAGGGCCTTTATGGTGCGGGGACGCGGGAACGTGGTGATGGCCTCGACCTTGGTTGGCAGCGGCACGGCCCCGTTCTTGGTGATGTGGTGGCCCAAAAAATCAACGGCCGTCGTGCCGAAGTGGCATTTGGCCGGGTTGACGATGAGGCCGTGCTCGCTGAGGCGCCCGAACAGTGTTCGGAGGTGGAGGAGGTGCTCGGCCCGGGACGTGCTGGCGACGAGGATGTCGTCCAGGTAAACGAAAAGGAACGGCAGGTCACGCAGCACGCCGTCCATCAAGCGCTGGAACGCCTGAGCCGCGTTCTTGAGACCAAACGGCATCCGCAAGAATTCGAATAAGCCGAACGGCGTGATGACTGCCGTTTTAGGGACATCGGCCGCCCTGACAGGTACCTGGTGATATCCCCGTATGAGATCAATTTTCGAAAAAATGACCCGTCCCGCCAGACGGGCGGAGAAGTCTTGGATATGCGGGATCGGGTACCTGTCGGGGGTGGTAGCGTCATTGAGACGGCGGTAGTCGCCACACGGGCGCCATCCACCCCCCGCTTTGGCACGATGTGCAGTGGCGGGGCCCACGCGCTATCGGAGCGCCGCACGATGCCGAGGTGCTCCAACGCGTCGAATTCGGCCTTCGCCACGGCAAGCTTGGCTGGGTCGAGGCGGCGGGCCCTGGCGTACACCGGCGGGCCCGTGGTTGGTATGTGGTGCTCGATCCCATGCCGTACTGCGACGGCCGAAAACGTCGGCCGCGTGAGGGCCGGGAACTCCGTGAGCAGGCGAGCAAACTCGTTCGCCGCCGGGACGGCGCATGCCAGCTCGGTCGGCGCGGAGCTGCTCAATGTGCATACCAGGGAGCTGAAGGTTTCGGCGTTGATTAAACGACGCCGTTGGACGTCCACCAGCAGTCCGTGTGCGCAGAGGAAGTCGGCGCCTAGCAGAGCCATGGGCACGTTTGCGGTTACAAACGTCCAAGCAAAGCGTTGGCCGCCGAAGCAGAGGGTGACGTTGCGCAGGCCGAAGGTGCGGATGGTCGATCCATTGGCCGCAACCAAGGAGGGGCCGCAAACTGCGGATTGCCTGTCCTGGTCAGAGGCGGGTATGACGCTCAGTTGGGCGCCGGTGTCGCACAGGAAGCGCCGTCCGGACGCTTTATCCGTGATGAACAGTAAGTTGCCCGTGTGGCCGGCGCTCATGGCTGGTAATGAACGCCGGCCCGGCCGTTTCCCGGCCTGCCGAAGGTGCACGGGGGTCGGCATGTCCGGGCCTTCTGTCCGAACCTGGCATGATAGTAACACCACGCTTGGTCAGGTGAAGGCCCCGGCCGTCGTGCTGGAGGTGGTCGGCTCGGTGTAGCGGCCGCCAATTGCGTCGGCAGTTCGGTCGTCGACCGTGCCGGGTGCTCGGGCGCCATGGGTGTTGCATCGGACGGCGGTGGGTCCCATGTCACCGCTGCGATGCGCTGTCCTGCGGCGGAGATCTTGTCGGCTTCTCTGGCAAGGGCCCGGGGATCTGTGATCGTCGTGCTTGCCAGGGCGAGGCGTACCGGGTTAGGCAGCTGACGGAGGAACAGCTCCCGGAACAGGAATGCCGGAGAGTGCTCGCCGAGCAGTGAAAGCATGTAGTCCATTCGCTCGGAAGGGCGTGTGTCGCCGAGCTCGGGCAGGTCGAGCAGGCGCCGTGCGCGTTCCGCCGATGGGAGGGCGAAAGCGTCGAGGAGAAGCTTCTTAATCGCGCCGTATTTGTCAGCGGCTGGCGGGCTCTCGAGGAGGCTCAGGGCGCGGGCCGCGGTGGCCGAACCGAGCGCTGTTACCACATGGTGGAAGCGGGTGTCGTCGGCCGTGATGCCTCGAATGGGCGAACAGGGAATCCGCCTGTGCGAATCAAACCGCCGCGTGAGCCTCCCAGAAGGTAGGCAGTTTAAGGGCGACTGCCGTGTCCATGTCGGTAGGTCACCAATGAAGGAGCTGGGGCTCCCACGTCGATCGGAAGAATGGACGTGACAAAAAGCTGGAATTCATCCGAGTTGCTTTAATCAAACCAAACACTCAGGCACTCTGAAAAGCCCGTTTATCGGGCAGCAATATATATACATATTATCCCGGAGCGTTTGCCCAGGAAAGGCGAGAGGGGGCGTGGCCCAGCGTCCTGGCTGCGGCCTGGCAAGTTGAGGGCGAGCCTGCCCGGGCATGCCCGGGCGTCCCGACCGAGGCCTGGCAAGTTGAGCGCGGGCCTGCCCGGGCGTCCTGGACGAGCCCGGCATGGTGATCGCTCCGCGTCCTTGATAGGTGCAAGGCGATTGTGAAAACCCAGCGGTAGCCGCTACACCAACATATTTTGTTTTCTCACTGCAGAATTGTTCAAGTAATCATTCTGCTGCTTAATGATCCGATTTCTGTTTGTGATAATACGTACTCCTATTTTCTTATTTTATAGAAAAAAACCCCCAGTGCGTCGTGCCATCAGACTCAGCTTGGAATATTTTACACTTCTGTTGTTCGCCATTATTTTTTCAATTTCTTCCATGTTTAAAAAGTTTTGTAAAATATTTTTATTTAGAGACATTCAATTGACGGTATTGATTAAACTTCTTCCCTCGCTGTTGTGTTCCCTCGTTTCATTTCATTTTTTTTATTGATTAACATTTTTCATTACTTAAAAATATATATTTTAATTTATTTTTATTTTTATTTAAATTTTCAATTATTTGTATAACTTGTTCTTCTGACTACCTTTTCCTTTCTTTGCTATTTCTGAGGTTTTGCCCTTTAACACTTTTGGTTATTGATGGTTGCATTCATCGGCATCATGTATTTTTCTTCTCCCTGGTAAAATCTGCTCTTCAGCTCAATTTGGAATTCTCTTTTTTGTTCTTTCAGCGTGAATGCATCAATCCTTGATTGGGCCTTTCTCATTGTTCTTCCTGCTGTTTATTGTTTTAGGTTCAGTACAACTTTGCACCTTTCCAATCAATGGTCACTGCCCATAATGAAATTGCTTCGCAGTGTCTCATCTGTGGTAAGAATCTTTTGGTTGACCAAAATGAAATCATTGTCATGTTTACCCCGCGTATGTGAAGCAAAAAATAGATGTAAGCAATTTGTTAACTTCTGTCTGTCCACAAATGATCAAGGAACAGCTTAATTTCAATTGAATGTTATATATTTAACCCAAATCGGAAAATGACCTAGTAGTTTAAAAATGTACTTTGGCTCTTAATTCGTACCGCTCGCACGTTCACAAAGTGAGATTTTCTTAAGAAGATTTTTTATTTAATTAAGATTTAAGTAAGTTTTTTTGAGACCTATCTCTTAAGCCTCTCTTTAAGAGAGGGGAGTGGTGAAGCCGCTTCAATATTTGATTATGTCCTTTTTTTCCATCCGTCCATCTGTCTGTCAAAAATGAAGAAGAACCTTTCCAAAACAATCGTGTTTAATTCTAAAGCGTTCTAAAGGGTAATTCTAAATGTAATTCTGAAGTGTAAGTCTAGTGGGTTCTAAAGGGTAATTTTAAAGGGTCCTAAAGCGTAATTATAATGGGTTCTAAAGTTGTCAGCATCTGGAAGTCCTGTAACTTGCATACATTGCATGCATACTACCATGCATACTATCATGCATACTACCAAACAGAACTGCTTCCTTTGGACCCGGGTGGGACCTTTTCCTGTACCTGCCTGCCGAGCAGTCAAACAAAATTGAAAATCATTCCAAACAGGAACCTTACTGTTTTAACAACGTCATAAAGGACACAAACAAGAAGTATGGAAAAACGAATGTAACGTGTTTAAAAAGGTGCTGTAAAGGCCGTGGCATCAACGGCATTAAACTTCCGCAAAAAAGTATATGTCCTTTAAAATAACTTTTATTTCAATGGAAATCCAAGGCAGTGGAAACCAAGGCCGACAATATGAATGGAATCTCCCACGATGAAGCTAAGTTTATGGGCCTATTCCTTTCCCATTGCAGACAGGTCGGTGGTCTTTTGGTCGGCAGCGGTTATTCTTTAAGCTTCTGCTGCATGGATTCCAATTCTGTTTCAGGATCTTCTTGGTGAAACCATCTTTTTTCAGCAGTTACCATACAAACAATAAAATTGGTTGGATCTACAATGAACAGTTGGACAAGTTCTCAACGTGGTCAGTCATTGCTGTCTATCATGAGTACCGGACTCTCCGTTAAATCATCTTGTTGAGACCTTAACATTCTCATGTGTTCATGATGATGGTGAAAACGCTGACTTGAGAAATTCCAAGTTATGTGTATATTTAGGGACCTTTACATGATGATCTTACATGATTAGGGCTTCGAAATGAGCAACAGTTTGTGGGCTGGTCAGTGGTCACATCTGCATCCCGTTGTTGCCTTGGGTCATCTTCAAGGGTACGTCTGAAAAATCATCGAAAAATACAGGGCTGGGCCGATAACCCCCAAATTTTGATTTGTGTCGACTGGATATTGGCAAATCTGGGTGGGGAAAGCAGCAAATTTAAAACTTTCAATTCCTCTGTTCTGGTCCTTTTCTTTTCTGAGGTTGCCATTTGAGGTTACCAGGGTTGGTGGTGTTTGAAAAAGACATTGCATTTGGAGCCATTTTAAAAGAATATGACAGAGATCTCGGCCATATACAGTATTACAATCTAGCAGGGTTACTTGGCGGGGGAGGGGGGGGGGGGACTGAGAATGGGAGGGCAAGACAGCTGGCGAGTCAGGGGGGGGGGGGGATGGCAGAAGGGTTTATTTAAAATGGTGAGTTGAAGTTATGCTGGATTGGGTTTATTTAAGAAGTGGGTTAAGGCGATGCCGGTTTGGGTTTATATAAAATGGTGAGTTGAGGCAATTCCGATGGGTAAAGGCATCTTAAGGGATCTTTGGGGTCTAAAGGGTCTTCCAGGTCTGAAGGGTCTTCAAAGTCTTAAGGGTCTTGAGGCTCTTTGGGATGTTAAGGGTCTTTGGCGTCTTAAAGGCCTTGGGGGTCTTCAAGGGCCTTAGGGAAATTTGGGGTCCAAAGGATCTTTGGGGTATTCGGATTTTTAAAGGGTCTTAAGGGTATTAGGGTCTTCAAGGGTCTAAATGGTATTATGGGTCTTTGGGGTCTTAAGAGGTCTAACCTCCCAAGCATGTAAAGAGGAGTTTTAGGGGTCTTTGAGGTCTTTAAAGGCTGAGGTGGTGGATGAAAATACCCTTAGGACAATCCCCGGGTCGGACTTGGACTGTGTGCCAAATTTGGTGGTTGTTGGTCCAGCGGTCTTTGCAAAAAACACGAACAGATAAACAGACATCCGATTAATTTTATTTATTAGGAACTAGTGGGGCAAAAGGGGGAAACCCCCGGGCATAGACGTGTATGACATTTGGACATGCTGCACGGTGTTTTACAAAATGGGTAAAAACCTCACTCTCCACTTCTCCCCCCTCCCTCCAACCTCACTCCTCTCCCCCCATCACTCCTCGCCTCCAGGTTACCATTCCCCCTCTCCCTATATTAAAATATTCGTTTCACATGTTTCAAAAAAAAACTTTCCCTGAAATTCACAGCAGAATAATCGGTTCACATTAATATTGCGCTTTAATAACGGCGACAAAACGTTACGATTTTACAGATCAGTTCCTTAACACGTGGAAAATGTTATGGCGTTGTTCCCGCTGAACTATAGTGCCTTCAGCAAGTATTCACACCCCGAGACGTAATGTCAAAATGGATTTTTTTTAAAGAATTTTTTACAAAACAATTATTCATGAAAAGCTGAAATGTGTGGAGTCAATAAGTATTCGACCCCTTTGCTGTGACACTCCAGATTGAGCTCAGGCACATCCAGTTTCCTTTGATCATCCTTGAGATGTCTCTACAACTTGATTGAATTCCACCTGTGGCCGATTCAATTGATTAGACATTCTTTAGAAAGAAACACACCTTTCTATATAAGGTTCCACAGTTGACAGTTCATGTCAGAGCAGAAACGCTACCATGAAGTCCGTAGAACTCTAAGATAGAATTGTGAGGAGGCATAGATCTGGGGAAGGGTATAAAATAATTTCTAGAGTGTTGAAAGTTCCCAAGAGCACAGTGAGCTCCATCATTAGGAAATGGAAAGAATATGGAACAACCCAGACTCTTCCTAGAGCTGGCCGTCCGACCAATCTGAGCATCTGGGCAAGAAGGACCTTGGTCAGGGAGGTGACCAAGAACCTAATGAGCACTTTGCTAGAACTACAGAGTTCCTTGGCTGGGATGGGAGAACCTGCCAGAAGGACAACAGTCTCTGCAGCACTTCATAAATCAAGGCTTTATGGGAGAGTGCCCAGGCGGCACATGACAGCATGCCTGGAGTTTGCAAAAAGGCAGGTGAACATGAAACTCTGAAAACATGAGGCAAAAGATTCTGTAGTCTGATGAGACTAAAATTTACCTAGTTAGCCTGAATGCAAATCTCTACTTCTGGAGGAAAACCGAGCACAGCTCATCACCAATTTAACACCATCCCTACTGTGACACATGTTGGTGGCAGCATCATGCTATGGTAATGCTTTTCAATGGCAGGGACTGGGAGACTTGGAAGGATAGAGGGAACAATTAATGGAGCCAAATACAGGCAAATCTTTGAGGGGAATCTGCTTCAGAGTGCAAAAGACCTTAGATTGAGACAACGGGGCTTTGTCACTGGGGCACGGGGGCTTTGACATTGTATGTCTTTTGCTTCTTGTTATAGATGTGTAGATATGAGTGGTGTGTTGTATTTATCAGTGGGGAATTAAAAAAGCATTTTCAGAGTGCATTGGGAGAAAGAATATGGTCAAAAGGTGTTTTACATCACACAATTATGAAAAAGAAATGTTTATAAATGAATTAGAGAAATGTGATTGAAATACAAATTACAAAAGAGGATCATTAGCTGCTTCAATTACGCATGGAAAGTGAGTTTCTTGACAGGTGTGTAAATGTATGGAATTGCTTTTCCGGTAAACAATTGATTTTTTGATTTTTTCTGTACTCATCCGAGTTTCACATTTACCTATGATTTCTCATGTGATCTGAAAGGAGTCTGAGAATTATCGCATGAGCATTTTCGTAAAAGGTGCGGTTCAGATAGCAATCTCTGGAAGAAAAAAAGCAGAAGCGAGGCAGCTGATCAGGCCGTTCAACTGCAGGCAACAGGCCAAGGAGCAGAACGTTAGTATAACTGGATTGTTGCATGCAACAGGAAGTATAGCACGTGTTGTACAGCAGAATATGGCGAACAAACAGCCAAATGATAATATGATGGTAAATGTCACCATTTGCTGTCACCATTTGTCACCATTTGCTTGGTCCGTTTCCGGTCTTGCTGGCGACGGTTCGTTTTTTCGCAGGTCTCCACGCTCTCCATCGAAATCGAAGTTAAGTCATTGTTCCAATTTGTATTTTCGTTATAACTGTATTTCGTTTATGGTGTATGTACGTTTATTGTCCCGTCAAAGATTTTCGGTGCAAATCTTTCATACCTGTATTGAAAATCGCGTTAATTCGTGTCGTCTCGAGGTCTTGTACAGTGTACACTGTACAACCTTGAGGCTTTGTTTTTCTCTCAGCGCCTGTCGTTTGTGATCCAATAACTTTCGTTCTCTGTTTTCGCAGTCTTTCCACCCCAAAGCCTACTTCCTTATGTAAATCTCAACTCAAAAAAAACAAAAAAAAAAGACTACCTTCTCTGTGCTCATTCGTTTATTCATTCTTATTCGTTCGTTCGTTCTTCGACCACGTGTTTCTCCCCCATTTCCCCAGATAGATTGTCAAATTTCAATTCGTTATTTTATCGTCCATGTGATATTGTTTGATTATAGTTAGTTTTGGTTTGAATTTCCTGTAACTCGTAATTAATGAATCGTTTTCTGCCCTTGTGTGTGGCCTTGTAGTTGTACCCCCGTCGGTGTTTTGTTAACTTAAGTGTGTTTTGCTTGGCTCTTGGTTTTTTCCCTTCTACCCCGAACATAATACTGTCTAACGTTCTAATTCCCCACCCCCCCCCAAAAAAAACAAACAAAAAAAAAAACATTTATTTTCTTTTCTCCACGTGTACTGTTGTCTCATCCTGTATTTTCTGTCCAGGTGTGCTGTTCGCCCCACCCCCATTATCTCCTTGCCATCCACCGTTTGCCCTGTTCACGTGACTCGTGGTGGTCCCTCTCGGCTCTCCCCCCGTTGGTATTTTTGTGCATATAAGATTGTTCATAGTTCTGTTTAAATATTTTTAAATATGTTTAACCTTTCCCCTTCTGTTTTTTATTCAGTGGTATATTACAACACGCTGTTTTTCTTCCTATTTAAAAGGCTTTTCTCAATTTCCTCTCCAACTCATTCCACTTCAAAAAAAAGAAATTCAATATCTTATACGTCTCCCTCACTACATGGTCTAAATTCACATTCATTCCATCCCTCCTCCATCATCCTGAACCGGATTGCTAACTTGAAAATCACAACAAACCCAATTTGTTATCAATGTTCGTCTTTCATTAATCATCCACTTTCTAAACTCCCCTCTTGCCCCTCCCATCCAAATCCCCCCCCTTGCACCTACACTCCGAAACTTCCCCCTTGCCCCTCCACTCTTAAACTCCCCCCTTGCCCCTCCACTCCTGAACTCCCCCCTTGCCCTTCCCCTCCTAAACTTCCCCTTTGCCCCTCCCCTCCTAATCCCCCCCCCTTGCCCCTCCACTCCTGATCTCCCCCCTTTCCCCTTCCCTCCAAAACTCCCCCCTTGCCCCTCCCCTCCTAAACTCCCCCCTCACTCCTCCCCTTCAAAACTCCCCCCCAATCCCTCCCATTCAATTCTCCCCCCATACCATTCCTCTCCAATTCTCTCTCCTCCACCCTCCTCCTCCAAGCTGCCTCCTCCCCACTTCGTCTCCCTTCTATCTCATACCTCCACCCCCCCAAACCTTCTACTTTCCTCTGCCCCCCCTCAAACAACCCCTCACTGTGCCGCATCCCTTCACCAGCAAACCTTTCATCCTCCTCATCCTTCCCTTTCTTGGAACTCTTCTGCAACATCTGAAACACTATCAACTGCTCTCCCTACCTCCCCCTCTCATCCTTCATCTTACCCTACTCCTCCCCTCCCCTGTCCTGTACCCGATGCTCCCCCTCTCTCTTCATTAACGGTATGGACCTCAAACATCCGGGGCCTTCGCTCAAACCTGACTGATCTCTCCATACAGGTTGCTTCTGACAATCCAGACTTGATCTGCTTAACAGAGACTTTCCTCCTTCAAGATGTCTCTGATTCCTTAATATCTCTTCCTGGTTACTCCCTCCTCCGGTATGATAGACCTGAGCCTCGGCCTGGTGGTGGGGTGGCTATCTTTGTCAAAAACTCTCTTCCTCACTCTCCTTGCACTGCTCTCTTTCCTCCTCACCCGCAGGAGTACCTCTGGTTACGGCTTCCTCTCCGCTCCCACCTTTTGTTCATATGTGTTCTGTACCGTCCCCCAAACAGTGATGACTCCATCTACATTTCAATGTCTGACAACATGGACCAACTTCTATCCACTCATCCCAACTCTCTCTTCCTCATATGTGGTGACTTCAACTGTCATCATGCCACCTGGTTGGGTGTGGGTTCCTCTCTCACTAGTCATGGCACCTCAGCAAAGGACTTCTGTGACTCACTGGGATTGACACAATCTGTCAATTTCCCGACCCGGATCTCAGCCAATGGAGTATCTTCTCTTCTAGACTTGGTTATGACAAACTTCCCTGCTAATGTCTGCTGCTCTTCTTCTGCTCCAATCGGTTCTTCTGATCATGTGCTTGTCAAAGTGGACATCTCTCTGGCCATTCTCAGAGAGCCTCCTCAGCGTCGACGAGTCTGGCATTTCACTCAGGCTGACTGGGACGGTCTTCAAGCAGCCATCAATCGTCTGGATTGGTCTCTCATCTCCACTGCCTCTGACATCAATTCTTCCTGGGAATTCTTCCAAAGCAAACTGATCTCTCTCATGCACAGATTTATCCCATCTCGCCTTCAATTGTCTTACCCTTCCTCCCGTCCATGGTACACTGAATCTTGTGGTGAGGCAGTTGCCCTGAAACAACTTGCCTTTGCCTCTTGGAAGGCTAATCCAACTGAAGGAAATCTCAGTTCCTTCCACCAAGCTCGGAACAAGTGTGTGTCTACCCTCAGGAGTGCCAGGAAGCACTATCTCTCCTCACTCAAGAATGAACTCTCAAACCTGTCTCCTTCCTCCAAATCCTGGTGGCGTCTGGTCAAATCCGTTTCTGGTGTTTGTTCCCCCTCCATCCCCTCCCTTACCTCAAATGGCCACACAGTTGACATCGCACGTGACAAAGCCGAATGCCTCAACTCTGTGTTCGCCTCGAAATCCTTAGTCCCAAACCCATCTCTCTCTGTTCCCACCTTTCCCAGTCGAACCCAAATGCTCCTGGACTCTGTGTCCTTCTCTCCTGACAAGGTGGAGGAGTTTTTGTCAAACCTCGACTCTGATTCTGCAACTGGACCAGACGGCATCAGCCAACGGGTCCTAAAATCCTGCTCTGCCGCTCTATCTCACCCTCTCTCTGTTCTTTTCACCCTATCTTTTGCTCAAGGTCATCTGCCAGCATCCTGGAAATCAGCTAACATTACCGCTTTACACAAAAAAGGTGCAAAAACAGATCCTTGCAACTACAGACCAATCAGCCTGCTCCCAATTATCAGCAAAGTCATGGAATCCATCATTGCTTCGGATATGAAATCTTTCCTCTTCTCCAATGTCTTGATCTCTGATCATCAATTTGGTTTCAGACCAGGTCACTCTACTCTGGACATGCTGCTTCTGCTGTCTCAACAATGGATGGAGGTCCTGAATGCCAAACAGGAAATCAGAGCTGTCTCCCTTGACATATCAAGGGCCTTTGATACGGTCTGGCACCCAGCTCTGCTCACCAAACTCTCCTCCTATGGTATCCATGGAAATCTCCATGCATGGCTTGCGGACTTCCTCTCTGGTCGTAGTCAACGTGTGGCCCTGAATGGATTTCTCTCATCTCCCCTTCCTGTTCAGGCTGGAGTTCCCCAAGGAAGTGTGCTGGGCCCTGTGCCCAGATGATCTCTCTGACTATCTCGAAAATCCTCTCTATCTCTTTGCTGATGACTCCACTCTCTGCCGCTCCATTCCTCATCCCTCAGATCGGCAGTCTGCAGCCTCCTCACTCTCTGCAGACCTGGACAAAATCACAGACTGGGCAAACAAGTGGAACATGTCTTTCAATCCTGACAAATCTCACACTCTTACGATGTCTCTCCGAAAAGACCGACTGGACAACCCTCCCATCTACTTTCTGAATAATCCTCTCCATGAAGTTCTGTCACTCAAGCTTTTGGGTCTCACTATCTGCCATGATCTTTCCTGGGAAAACCACATTTCCAAGCTGGCCTCCAAAGCCAGTCGCCGACTGGGCATCCTCCGTCATGCGAAGTCCTTCCTTGGCACACCTGAGCTCCTCACCACATACAAGGCTTTCAACCGCAGCTCAATGGACTACTGCTCTCCCCTCTGGGCTGGTGCTCCTGCCTCACACCTAGCTCGTCTTCACGCTGTTGAAACCAAAGCGTTCAGAATCATTGGAATCTCCCGCGATGACGCTATCTCCGAGGGCCTTTCACTTAATCACCGCAGGCAGGTTGGTGGTCTTTCCGTCTTCTACCGACTCCTCTCCGGCCTTGCTCCCCCAGCTCTCTCTGTGCTATGTCCCCCAAATATTCCTGCAGGTCGCACAAGATCTGCCTGCAACCCTCTTATGGTTATCTGCCAAAATCTAGACTCTCTGCTCACCTTCACTCCTTCATTCCTCTTTTCTCCCGCCTCTGGAACAAACTCCTTCACTCTCTTCAATCCCACTCCTCCCTCCAGGTCTTTAAAACGGCTGTTCACCACCATCTCTTATCTTCCCCAATCCAAAACCTTGATCTTTTCTACCCCCGCTAATTTCACCCCAAACCACTTTTTTGAGGTGACTTTTGACTTCTTTCCTGGAAGTCCTTGGTGTCCTTGCGTTTTATACCTATCCTGCCTCCCCCCAGGCCCTCTCCCTCCAAAAACATCTCCCGATGTCCCTGCTCTCAAATGTTGTGTTTGTGTGCTTCCTCCCCTTCTCTCCCCATCTTGTCGACCGCTCCCCTTTTTATATACTTTGTTTGCTTGTTTGTTTGATTTGTTTGTTTGATAAATGTTAGCTCTTTCACGAGCCTCGACTCTGTACACACAAAAAAAAAAAAAAAACCCTTGTGGGGTATATAGATTGCAGTAGATCTTCACTCAGTTATTTAAGTAAAACTTACCTCACGGATGTTGGGATTCCTCCAAATGTCTTTATTTAGTGTTATAAACAGCATTAGCGACTGTTTAAAAAGCTAATCACACGTTTTTGTGGTTTATAATGTTTTTACCTCTGGTGGAGGCCGTTGGGCCGTTGCTCCCACGAAAACGCCATCATAAGCTATTTATAAATGTTGGCTCGAGATTTGTTCAAGGAGGACAAACCCCTTGGGGAGGTTGGGATATTATTGGTATCGATATTGTTTTGTAATAACATCAATACTAGTACCAGACTGCAAAGCCGCAATGAGCCGGCGAAGCTAAAGCCTCTTGCCACTATTTTACCCATCACGATGGCATCAGTGGGTTAGGTAGTTGGTAGTAGGTAGGTGTAGTAGGTACCGTACCTGGTAAGACTTGGTAAAAGAGAAGAGCAGACAGTCCTCCCTAATACCTGCATACAATAAATGTCACAAGAAGCTTAAGGAAGTAACTATACAATGTGCTAGCTTAGGGCCTATTTTAAGAAATTTTAACTGGGCTTAATATACGTTTTCACAGTATGTGTGTTGTCTTCTAACTCCAGTCGCTGTCAGGACTGGTTCTCTCCGGGCACTGCGGCTTCCTCCACCAGAAGAAGTTAGCTTGCAGTAAGATCAGTGCCGACAGATCAGACGATAGCGCCGTTTCAACGGCAATGTGTGACTGTCGTTAATCAAACCGTGTCGACGGCGCTGATTGGCTGACCTAAGCTGATCGCTGATTGGTCAGCTCACAAAATTTCGCAAATTCAGACCTAAAATGACACCATTTGCATTCTGGATGAGATTAAAATTGATAAAACTTACTTCTTGATTAATTCGGTGAATTACGTCTCAACTTCGGATATTTCCGGCCGTGAAAAACTATCCCCTACGGCCGCGAGATTTCTAAAAAATAATTCTTCATCGATTTTAGAATATTTGACGCCGTTTTCAGCCTACAAAACGCGTAATAAGCTTTTTTGAAGTATTTTTTCAAATGCTCGAATCTCATTGGTTCCAGTGTTTGGTGACGATTTTCGTTGAGGATAACGAGGTTCGTCTTAAAGTATTTTAATTACAAATTAGAGGTGCATTAGATTGTGAATCAAACAAAGACGGGTGAAACAAACTCCTATTGAACTTTTTCACAATTTTGTTATGCATACTCCCGCATCCGGAAGATGGCGGCCTCCATTGATTGATTTGGTTTTTGAAATATTTTTTCAAATGCTCGAATCTCATTGGTTCCAGTGTTTGGTGACGATTTTCGTTTAAGATAATCAGGCCCTGGCGGGCCGAGGTTGGTCTTAAAGTATTTTATTTACAAATTAGAGGTGCATAGGATTGTGAATCAAACAAAGACGGGTGAAACAAACTCCTATGGAACTTTAAAAAATTTGTTATGCATACTTCCGCATCCGCAAGATGGCGGCCTCCATTGAGCGATTTGGTGCGTCAAGGCTTCGAAATTATCAAGCCAAGGGATACAGCATAATCTGTTTTTTCAACATAATACGTACGCGTTCATTGACAACAACTTCGCCGGCTATTATGCTATTATCGTCAGTTTTGTGATTAAAAGCGGCCTTGGAAAAACACCATGATAAAACTAACTTAACACGGATATACACCTCAACACGCAACCCATTGACAGCAATGGGAGGTGGAGGGGGAAACCCACTTGGGAAGGGGAGAAATGAATGCGCTACAACCTTCATTGTCTAACCCTTAGTCCTCCTGTCAAGTTTGCTTGAGATTGGATAAGTAATGACGGAATGTGTCGCGGTCAAAACATCATCAGACAGACAGACATAGACGCCAAAATGCGTATTTTAGTATGATGATGGGGAGTCTGAGTGGCCAACTGAAGTGGTGGAGACATTGAACGTGCATTGGAAGAACTTGGCCATTTTAGAGCTGAAGCTTTCCAGAAATCGTGCGACTCGATTCATTCTGCCATGCACAAGGGACAAGGTCATAATCTAGAAATGTTTCATACAGAATCATAATGAGTTTGATATTGAGAAAACATGTTTTTTAAAATAGGTATGCATTCATTTCTAAAAAGGAATGACCACTCTGTGGTCACAACCAGTGACAACATCTGCTAAAGGACCAATTGGGGAACGCACGTTTGACACCCGATTGGAAGATGGACAGCACAAATGGGAAATACACATTTAATGCACGATTAGAAGATGAACAGTGTGATTGGTAAACACACATTTAACGTGCTATTAAAGGATGAACAGTACGTTTTGGAAACACACATTTAATGCATGATTAGAAGATGGACAGCACAAATGGGAAATACACATTTAACGCACGATTAGAAGATGAACAGTGTGATTGGGAAACACACATTTAACGTGCTATTAAAAGATGAACAGCACGTTTTGGAAATACACATTCAATGCATGATTAGAAGATGAACAGCACAATTGGGAAACACACATTTAATAGACCATTAGAAGATGAAAAGCATGAATGGGAAGCACACATTTATCGCGCGATTAAAAGATGAACAGCACAATTGGGAAACATATTTAACGTGTGATTTGAAGATGAACAGCGTGGTTGGGAAACACCCATGTAATGCATGATAAGAAGATACAACAACAACAACATGCATTTTAAAGGCCATTTTCCCTACTAGAGCGGGGGTTAGCCTTGCGGTCCCCATGACAATCTTCTCCATTTTGCCCTATTTTCTGCATCTCTCCTTGTTAACCCCCTTGCCCGCATTTCTTCTTCCACCATCTTTAGCCAAGTCTTCCTCGGTCTTCCCTGTTCTCTACTTCCTTCTACATTCATTACCATCACTCTTCTCAACCAGTCACTTTCATCCTTCCTCAACACATGACCAAACCATCTCAACCTGTTCCTCTTCACAGCATCAATCACAGGCTCTATTCCCATCATCTTTCGCAATTCATCATTTGTCTTCCTCTCTCTCAACGATACTCCGCACATCCGTCGAACCATTCGCATTTCCACCCTTTCCAACCTTCGTTGCTGCTCTACGTTCATTACCCATGTCTCGCTCCCATAAATCATAACACTTCTCACACATGCAGCATACACCTTTCCCTTCAGCTTCAACGACACTCCCCTCATCATCAGCACGCCACTCAGTTCCCGAAACCTCTTCCATGCACATCTCACTCTCGCAACCATTGCCGAGTCTGATCCACCTTCTCCATTGATAAGAAGATGAACAGCACAAATTGGATATACACATTTAACACACGACTAGAAAATCAACAGTGTGATTGGGAAACACACATTTCACATGTAATTAGAAGATGAACAGTGTGTTTGGGAAACACACATTTAATGCATGATTAGAAGATGAACAGCACGATGGGGAAACACACATTTAACGCACAATTAGAAGATGAACAGCAAGATTGGGAAACACATTTAATGGATGATTAGAAGATTAACTCGACTCCTCTTACCCATGTCACCCTCTGCCGTGGAGACAAGCGACAAATGTGGGTGGGGTCCGGCAGCTGTCTGACCACATTTCAAAAATCGACCCCCCAACAACAATGACAGCAACAACAACAGCAACAACAACCATGCAGAGCTCTTGTAGACCTGTGATACGTCGCAGGTAAAAATCGACCCCCAACAACCACAACAACAGCAACCATGTGGAGCTCTTGCAGACCTGTGACAAGTCGCAGGTAAAAATCTACCCCCAACAAGAGCCACATCAACAGCAACAGCAACAGCAACCATGCGGAGCTCTTGTAGACCTGTGACGCGTCTCAGCAAATCGCGCTGCATCTCAGATCGCCATTCAGATTGTAGATGTAAAATTGTAGATTCCAAGATATCTTTTGAAAACGTCTGTCTAGAGCAGGTTAAGCTTGCCGAATCTCCTGTTTGGGATGAGGTGTGGGGCTAATAAAGGGTGTGGTTAAAGAACGTGACGTGTCTTTTGCGCTCTTTCACGTGAACCTTTTTGAATGTGGACTTAAGCTAGCAAGGCCCATAGGAGACATTGCCATTGCAGGAGGATCGTTGCCTAAAATCACGAACAACATCGCCAATCATTGCAGCCCTCTTGTAGTGTTCATGTATTATTCAAATCACCGATCCGAACTGGCCATGTAGATTAGGGGCTAATGAGCAGAACATTGTGAGCATTCTCCAAGACAGAGCAAATTGACAGATTATCTCAAAAGCCTGCAGGAACCGTGGCATAGAAATGTGTTCTGCACTCATGTCATAAACATTATAAAAGGGCATAATGTGCGCTAAATTGAAATTACAGGCACTGCCAATTCCAGGACTGCGACCCGCTTGGTGCAGATGGTCACTCTGTCCATCCGTGATGGATCACACATGCTGATTTCGATCACGTGCGCTGCATCACCCATGCTGATTGTCATCACGTGCACTGGATCACACATGCTGATTTTGATTATGTGCACTGGATCACACATACTGATTGTGATCACGTGCGCTGGATCATGCATGCTGATTATGATTACGTGTGCTGCATCGCCCATGCTGATTGTGATCATGTGCACTGGATCACGCATGCTGATTGCGATTACTTGTGCTGGATCACGCATGGTGATTTTGATCACATGCTCTGCGCCACCCATGCTGGTTGTGATTACGTGCACTGGATCACACATGCTGATTTTGAACATGTGCAATGGATCACACATGCTGATTGCGATCACGTGCGCTGGATAATGCATGCTGATTGCAATCACGTGCACTGGATCACGTATGCTGATTGCGATCACTTGTGCTGGATCATACATGCTGATTGTGATCACGTGCACTGCATCACCCACGCTGATTGTAATCACGTGCCCCGGATCACACATGCTGATTTTGATCATGTGCGCTGGATCAAATATGCTGATTGTGATCACATGTGCTGGATCATGCATGCTGATTGTGACCATGTGCACTGAATCACGCATGCTGATTTTGATCACATGCTCTGCGCCACCCATGCTGATTGTAATCACATGTACTGGATCGCGCATGCTGATTGCGATCACGTGTGCTGGATCACGCATGCTGATTTTGATCATGTGCATTCGATCATGCATGCTGATTGCAATCACATGTGCTGGATCGCGCATGCTGATTGTGATCACATGTGCTGGATCATGCATGCTCATTGTGATCGTGTGCACTGATTCACACATGCTGATTTTGATCACATGCTCTGCGCCACCCATGCTGATTGTGATCACATGCATTGGATCATGCATGCTGATTGCAATCACATGTACTGGATCGCGCATGCTGATTGCGATCACGTGTGCTGGATCACGCATGCTGATTTTGATCATGTGCATTCGATAATGCATGCTGATTGCAATCACATGTGCTGGATCGCGCATGCTGATTGCGATCACGTGTGCTGGATCATGATTGCTAATTGCGATCACGTGTGCTGGATCATGCATGCTGATTGCGATCACGTGTGCTGGATCATGACTGCTAATTGCGATCACGTGTGCTGGATCATGCATGCTGATTGCCATCACGTGTGCTGGATCATGCATGCTGATTGCGATCACGTGTGCTGGATCATGCATGCTGATTGCGATCACGTGTGCTGGATCATGACTGCTAATTGCGATCACGTGTGCTGGATCATGCATGCTGATTGCGATCACGTGCGCTGGATCACGTATGCTGATTGGCTAGAAGTGGCAAGCCTTGCAATGGGCATGGATATTGAGCAGATAGGATCATTTTAGAGTGTGAGGCCTGGAAACTCCAAAACTGGGAGCATGAATCTTTATCTTTATTCAATCTCTTCAACCGACCGCGATTGCGCTGTCTCAAGCAATCGAGCACCTGCATTAACTGATATCACTTTGGCGGGAAAACGAGCTTTTTATAAGAGCAACCCCAACCACCCCCCCAAAAAAAATCATTATTTCTTTACAACTCAATTACATTGCCGAACATACATTTCCTCCAATCTCATTCAGGTCCACTTTTGTTCGTAAAAAAGGAGCTTAATTCCCTCTGATTGTAATTGTATTGGCAGCCAATTCCCATCAGCTCGATGATCGTGATCAGTGCGCTATCTAAGGTGACCTCGTCACACAACGTCACATCCATCACTTTATCCATTTGCTCCCTTACTATATTGTCTCTTCGAGGGTCTACACTCACCGCCTCCCCACATTCCCACCCTTACCTCGAGCTTCCCCCATCTCCGCATTCATTTCACCTCGTCAATTCTGATCACGATTTCACAAATTGCTAAGCCTCCCTTATTCTCAAAGCTTTTCATTTCTCCAAACACTGAAAGTACAAGCAAAGGATGCTCACAATTGGGTCGGCTAACATGACAACACTTTGTTCCTTGTATATAATTTAAGTCAAACTTTGTCAAAAAGTACAAGCTATCTCACGAGGTATTAAAACTAAAACAGTGCATTCATTCGAAGCAACTTCACTACAGCAGGTACTTTAGCACAGCCTAATAATATCTCCTTCCCTCTCCATTTCATCTTTCTTCACCAAAAACATGGAGGCAAGAGAGAAGGGGACATTGGGTTGGAGGGTGGGAGGAGGTTGCTGAGATTTGTAAAACGCAGCTCTAGTGGATACAAACTCCATGCTGCTTTGACGTTTGCAGCATCTTTCAATCGTTGACACAGAGTCATGATGTGCTCAGTGAGGATCACAGACAAACGCACGCTAAATGCAGGTGGCAGTGGCAGCCAAGTTGAACACCTCAGGAGTGACAGAAGACCGTGGTGGCGGATAGGAAAAACAAGCAATGGTGGAACCACATTTTGCTGAGTTCCTTGTTCCACGTTCACATGTGCACTGATAAAGAGGTGCATTCGTCCATATCTACCAAAAATTTGTGCTAAGCTGGCTTGATGCTCTTAAATTTCCTGCACCTATGAAATGCCAGATAAATCGTATCTGTTCCCGAGTGAGCATTAACTCCCTCATTGATTCTCATGAAAATTCCAAGCAGCCTTACTCTTTTATCTACCAAGCAGTACCTCTATAAAACCAAATTTCAAGTTCCACTATCAATTTCATTAATTTGATTAAGTTTTACTTGCTACATGCAGGCAAATCAAGATCTGAGAGTACTTGCGGAACAAGCTCGACATGGAGAGCGGGATTGCGCAGCAGCTTGTGCTACCGTGGTAGACTTGTCATAATCGCTCGTTGTGATGCGACACCAGATCCAGACTTTTCATGGGTTGACATTGGAATCGCTCGTCATGATGCGACACCAGAATCAGACTTTTCAATGGTTGACATTGGAATTGCGAGTCATGATGCGACACCAGATCCAGACTTTTCTCAGGTTGACATTGGAATCGCTCGTTATGATGCGACACCAGATCCAGACTTTTCATGGGTTGACATTGGAATCGCTCGTCATGGTGCAACACCAGATCCAGACTTTTCACAGGTTTACATTGGAATCGCTCATCATGATGCGACACCAGATCAAGACTTTTCACGGGTTGACATTGGAATCACTCGTTATGATGCGACACCAGACCCAGACTTTTCATGGATTGACATTGGAATCGCTCGTCATGATGCGACACCAGAATCAGACTTTTCAATGGTTGACATTGGAATCACTCGTCATGATGCGACACCAGATTTTTTTATTTTTTTATTTTTTTGGTATACAAGATCGAGGCTCGTGAAAGAGCTAACATTAATCACACAAAAAGTCAAACCGACACACAAAACACAAAAAATAAGGGGAGCGGCAAACAAGATGGGGAGAGAGGGGGAAGGACACAAACTCAACATTTGAGAGCAGGGACATCGGGAGAAATGTGGGAGGGGGAGGGCTTTGGGGGAGGTGGGAGAGGTATAAAACATATGAACACTGCAAGGACTTCCAGGAAAGAAGTTGGAATTAAAAAAAAAAAAAGTATCTGGGGTGAATTAGCGGGGGTAGAAAAGATCAAGGTTTTGGATGGGGGAAGATAAGAGATGGTGGTGAACAGCTGTTTTAAACTTTTCACGATCCAGACTTTTCACGGGTTGACATTGGAATCGCTCGTTATGATGCGACACCAGATCCAGACTTTTCACCGGTTGACATTGGAATCGCTCGTCATGATGCAACACCAGATCCAGACTTTTCAATGGTTGACATTGGAATCGCGAGTCATGATGCGACACCTGATCCAGACTTTTCACGTGTTGACATTGGAATCGCTCGTCATGATGCGACACCAGATCCAGACTTTTCATGGGTTGACATTGGAATCGCTCGTCATGATGCGACACCAGATCCAGACTTTTTCAAAAATTGACATTGGAATCGCTCGTCGTGATGCGACACCAGATCACGACTTTTCACGGGTTGACATTGGAATCGCTCGTCATGATGCGGCACCAGATCTAGACTTTTCAATGGTTGACATTGGAATCACGAGTCATGATGTGACACCAGATCCAGACTTTTCACGGGTTGAAATTGGAATCACTTGTTATAATGCGACACCAGATCCAGACTTTTCATGGGTTGACATTGGAATCGCTCGTCATGATACGACACCAGAATCAGACTTTTCAATGGTTGACATTGGAATTGCGAGTCATGATGCGACACCAGATCCAGACTTTTCTCAGGTTGACATTGGAATCGCTCGTTATGATGCGACACCAGATCCAGACTTTTCATGGGTTGACATTGGAATCGCTCGTCACGGTGCGACACCAGATCCAGACTTTTCACAGGTTTACATTGGAATCGCTCATCATGATGCGACACCAGATCAAGACTTTTCACGGGTTGACATTGGAATCACTCGTTATGATGCGACACCAGACCCAGACTTTTCATGGGTTGACATTGGAATCGCTCGACATGATGCGACACCAGATCCAGACTTTTCAATGGTTGACATTGGAATCGCTCATCGTGATGCGACACCAGATCAAGACTTTTCACGGGTTTACATTGGAATCGCGAGTCATGATGCGACACCAGATCCAGACTTTTCAATGGTTGACATTGGAATCACGATTCATGATGTGACACCAGATCCAGACTTTTCACCAGTTGAAATTGGAATCGCTCGTTATGATGCGACACCAGATCCAGACTTTTCATGGGTTGACATTGGAATCGCTCGTCATGATGCGACACCAGAATCAGACTTTTCAATGGTTGACATTGGAATCGCTCGTCATGATGCGACACCAGATCCAGACTTTTCACGTGTTGACATTGGAATCGCTCGTCATGATGCGACACCAGATCCAGACTTTTCATGGGTTGACATTGGAATCGCTCGTCATGATGCGACACCAGATCCAGACTTTTCAAAGGTTGACATTGGAATCGCTCATCGTGATGTGACACCAGATCAAGACTTTTCACGGGTTGACATTGGAATCGCTCGTCATGATGCGGCACCAGATCTAGACTTTTCAATGGTTGACATTGGAATCACGAGTCATGATGTGACACCAGATCCAGACTTTTCACGGGTTGAAATTGGAATCGCTTGTTATGATGCGACACCAGATCCAGACTTTTCATGGGTTGACATTGGAATCGCTCGTCATGATACGACACCAGAATCAGACTTTTCAATGGTTGACATTGGAATTGCGAGTCATGATGCGACACCAGATCCAGACTTTTCTCAGGTTGACATTGGAATCGCTCGTTATGATGCGACACCAGATCCAGACTTTTCTTGGGTTGACATTGGAATCGCTCGTCATGATGCGACACCAGATCCAGACTTTTCACAGGTTTACATTGGAATCGCTCGACATGATGCGACACCAGATCCAGACTTTTCAATGGTTGACATTGGAATCGCAAATCGTGATGCGACACCAGATCAAGACTTTTCACGGGTTTACATTGGAATCGCGAGTCATGATGCGACACCAGATCCAGACTTTTCAATGGTTGACATTGGAATCACGATTCATGGTGTGACACCAGATCCAGACTTTTCACCAGTTGAAATTGGAATCGCTCGTTATGATGCGACACCAGATCCAGAATTTTCATGGGTTGACATTGGAATCGCTCGTCATGATGCGACACCGGAATCAGACTTTTCAATGGTTGACATTGGAATCGTTCGTCATGATGCGACACCAGATCCAGACTTTTCAATGGTTGACATTGGAATCGCTCGTCACGATGCGACACCAGATCCAGACTTTTCTCGGGTTGATATTAGGATCACTCGTTGAGATGAGACACCAGATCAAGACTTTTCACGGGTTGACATTGGAATCGCTCGTCATGATGCGACACCAGATCAGACTTTTCACGGGTTGATATTAGAATCGCTCGTTGTGATGAGACACCAGATCAAGACTTTTCACGGGTTGACATTGGAATCGCTCTTCATGATGCGAAACGAGATCCAGACTTTTCACGGGTTTACATTGGAATCGCTCGTTATTATGCGACACCAGATCCAGACTTTTCACGGGTTTACATTTGAATCGCTCGTTATGATGCGACACCAGATCCAGACTTTTCATGGGTTGACATTGGAATCGCGAGTCATGATGCGACACCAGATCCAGACTTTTCAATGGTTGACATTGGAATCGCTCGTCATGATGCGACACCAGATCCAGACTTTTCAAATTATTGTATTAGCTGATGCAGTGCCCATTGGTGGTTAAGGCAGGAATTTGTGATTTGTTCCAGGGTGCCGGCGATAGCTCGCCTACTTTATGCGAAGGACACCATGGGATCTTTAACATCCACCAACTAACGTCAGTTGATGGGACGCCATGGACGTCCAAACATTGATGACTGACCCTGCCTGTGAAACTCCAGGATGATAGTTTATAGGTAAATCGAGATTCGAACCCAGATTAGACAGGTGAGAGTAAGTAGTGTTGTGGCCTCGAGGCCATCCTGCTAGCCCAATTATCAGGGTAACCTGGCTACCGCAATGTTCAGTCAAATTAAGGACAGCATGTTTCCAGGATTATAACACTTATCCAGCTTTTTCCTGGTCAGATTAAACACGTGAAGAAATTAAGAGCAAAATTTATTCTTCTCTGAAGACAAATCTATGTGCGAATAAAGGCAAATTAAATAGGACAGCATGGAGAAAGGAAAAGGACAACACCCATAAAACTTGAAAAATTACAAATGGGCAGCTATTACCAGGCCAGAAAGGGAATGGTGAAAGAACAAACTCCAGCAGGGATGATTAAAGGTATTGCCTTAATGGGATTCATTGTGAAGATGTTCGTTGTACAAAGCCTTATTGACAATGGTCACAAAGCTGGCGCAGGGGCGAACAGCAAGCCTTTCTCACAATCTGTGTGTTCCAAGCATTTTCAAAGGTTGAATCTAGATGAAATAATTTATTTCCATCCACTAATAGCATTGCCATGGGTACTGCCAAACACCATGGTTACAAGAACAGAGTGGTTGAGTAAAAACAATACTCGTTGTTACAAAGTATTATGATAAGAAGGAAACTACAAACGTCAATTTCCCAACAACCATAGTATCATGTATGTTTAATTTTTCCTTGCCAGGAGGGTGACCCTGAAAACTTTGTCATTTCCTAAAGGTACAATTTTACCATTTAGGTCTATTCTGGTACCATTTAGGTCATCCCATCTTTGGGAACAATTTCAATTATTTTGTAAAAAAATTCTTTTTAAAAATTCCACTTTGACATTATGGCGTATATACAGTGCCTTCAGAAAGTATTCACACCCCTTGACGTTTTTGCACATTTTGTTGTGCTACAGCCTGAATTTAAAATGTATTAAACTGACATTATTGTCACTGATCTACACATAATACCCCATAATGTCAATGTAGAATATATATATATATATATATATATATATATATATATATATATAATTATTTAAACATGAAAAGCTGAAATGTTGAGTCAATAAATATTCAACCCCTTTGCTATGACACTCTGAATTGAGCTCAGGTGCATCCAATTGATCATTTCCTTTAATCATCCTAAAGATGTCTCTACACCTTGATTGGAGTCCACCTGTGGCCAATTCAATTGATTGGACATGATTTAGAAAGAAACACACCTTTCTATATCAGGTCCCACAGTTGACATTTCATGTTAGAGCAGAAACTCCAACATGAAGTCCAAGGAACTGTCCGTATAACTTGAAGATAGAATTGTGAAGAAGCATATGTCTGAGGAAGGGTATAAAATAATTTCTAGAGTGTTGAAAGTTCCCAAGAGCACAGTGAGCTTCATCATTAGGAAATGGAAAGAATATCGCACTACCCAGACTCTTCCTAGAGATGGCCGTCTGACCAAAATGAGCAACCGGACAGGAAGGAACTTGGTCAGGGAGGAGACCAAGAACCCAATGTCCACTCTGACAAAACTACAAAGTTCCTCGGCAGAGATGGGAGAACGTAACAGAAGGACAACAGTCTCTGCAGCACTTTACAAATCTAGGCTTTATGGGAGAGTGGCTAGACGGAAGCCACTCCTGCAAAAAAGGAATGTGACAGCACGCCTGGAGTTTGAAAAAAGACACGTGAAAGAATCTGAGAGTAATGGGCAAAATATTCTATGGTCTGATGAGACGAAACTTGAACTCCTTGGCCTGAATACAAGGCGCTACGTCTGTCAGAAATCGAGCACAGTTCATCACCCATCTAACACCATCCCTACCATGAAGCATGGTGTTGGCAGGATCATGCTATGGGGATGCTTTTCAGCAGCAGGGACTGGGAGCCTTGGAAGGATAGGGAGAACAATGAATGGAGCCAAATACAGGCAAATCTTTGAGGAGAACCTGCTTCAGAGTTCAAAAGACCTTAGACTGTGGCGAAAATTTATGTTCCAAAAGGACAATTACCCCAAGCAACACAAGAATGGCTTCACAACAAGAATGTGAAAGTCCTCGAGTAGCCGAGCTAAAGGCCAGACTTGAATCCCATTGAGAATCTGTGGAAAGACTTGAAGATTGCTGTTCACCAACGCTCCCCATTTTTCTTTCCATGTAAAAATACGCGAAGACATTACTTACGTGGTATTTCTACCACGGGCTTCTGCTTGCATTAAATGATATTCGACCCCATTTCATAGTTGGTGTAGGGAAGTGTTTACCCCGACCTTCCCACCCTCCACAAAAAATAGGAAAAAAACAAAATTGTATTTCTTCAAAATGCCAACAGGATTAGACGAGTACCTGAAGGTTTATTATAAACTACAAATAGACATTTACGAACATTCCTGGCATGTCTGGTTAGCTGTATCACCTGCATGCGATCGGTCATTAGCCAAGCACATCACTTTTAAAGTTTCTCTTATAGCACAGCATGTAAACCTCCTGATGCTGATATCCATACATACTCTCTGTAAAGAGCAAAATACTTAAACATAGAAGGAGCAGTAACAATTTAACATAGAAGGAGCAGTAACAATTTAACATAGAATATATTTAACATAGAAGTCAATAGTTAGGATACACAGAGAAAACCTTTACTTTTTGGCCTTTTCTTTCGTTGCGACAGACTTGCTTGAAGTTACTTCATTGTTCTTTTAGTAAGGGCATTTTATGAGATATTTCACAAATCTGTTAACTAAATTGTTACCAAAAAATTTCTTCACCAATATGTTTGTAAAGGTGTGTAATAACATGTGTTAAAATGTTGAAGGTCAACTCCCGTGGGATACCCAGAAAAAAAGCTGTTGAATTCGGGTACCGAAAAATTATTTTCGAGAATTTTTATTTTTTTTAATCGGCCCTTAAGTAACTTATGAGGGGTCAAATAAGGGTTTTTCATGATTCTGAGTTGATTGTTGATCACCCGGGGGAAAGCTGCTGTTGTCTGTGGATCTGGCAAAGGTGGTGCCGGAGAGGTGACTTCGATCCAACCCATTGAGTGAAAGGGAGTGTTTCCGTGAATAGAGACAATGTTTAAATCTATATTGTCTCCAACAAACTGAGTGACTGCATTGTTTGTTTCCCCAACCTCCATAAAGACCACCTGATCATTACTTGACAATTCACTTTCACTGGCTGGCACTTTGGCTGTCATCACTGATTGATCCTCAAGCGCAGCATCAACCGCAACCTCATCATTGATCTGTTCATCGGTTTCCTCCACAATGGTGTCAAGAGTGCCAGAAGTATCTGGAACTTCATCTCCACTCCTACTATTAAGGAAGCAGTATTTGTAGTTTTGTGTCTCTGTGTAAGACTCAGTGTATCCCAGCCGGTGGAACTTGTTGAGCATCCATTTTGACCCAAATGTATGATCAAGTTGTATGGAAAGCCCCATTTGGTGTGGCAATACTCCAGACCGAGGTCGACAGGCCTTAATAAAATTCTGCCCCCAAACGGCAACTCTTTCGTCTGTCTTGACAATCGGTCTCAAGAACATCTGAAGGCTTGCAGGAACAAGTGTCAGCTGACTATCGATGTCAGTCATACTGTGTGTGGTGGGGTATGACTTTGGACCTAAATCAATCAAGGCAATATCATTGGATATGAACTTGAGTGCCGTCTTTATGATCTGAGTCTTCTCATCTCCATGGTCAAGATTAGCATGATGCCCTCGCAGAATATTGTCGGTGCCATCTTTGAGACAGAGTACATCTGCCCTTCTTTCCTGTGTTGTGAAATACAAGGTGTCTTCGTATTTCTCTAGAAGTTTTATCTTTAGCCAATGCTTTGAATAAGAAAGGCTCTTCTCTGGTGACTGATCAAACTCCTGCAGCTTTTCATGGACTTGGTCCATGTTCATTACCCCATGCTCTAATTCTGAGTCTAACCATTCGCAGAATTCAATAAAAACTGCCTCTCGCTCCTCATCAATACTCCTCTGTCCTCTCTTCCTTTTTCCTTCCTCATCTGTCTTGGACAAACTGTCACCTCTCGCAAACATAAGTTTGCATCGCAAATGGTACAGTGTTTCTTCTGCTACCAAGTCGTTGATCCCTTCCAGGCGTCCAGTGACTTCAGTGCCCCAGTCATCCCCGCGACTCCGTGCTGTCTTCAGCAAGCTTGCCTTCAGTGTATCTGCAGTCAAATTATCTGGCACTCTGTATTTCTTTCTAGCTTGTGCTGGATTATTTTTGTAGAGCTGGGCTGGTTGGTTGCAAAGAATGCATACATCCTTATACAGGAGGTCAACTGACTGTGATCTTCTAGAACTGCAGCCAGTTGATGAACTGAACTCACAAGTAGTGCGTCTTCTCTTCAACTTTGATGACTCTTTCTCTGCCTTTGATGCTTGAGCTGACTTCTTGGTGGTTGCAACAAAGTTGTTGTACAGATCATTTTTACACTTCTGGTGGTACCTCAGTTTTCCTTCCTTTTGAGCCTCCTTCATAGGTTCCACAACAGTAACATTTTCGACAGTTTCTGCTTGTTTCAATAAAGTTGAGTATCCCTTTGGAGTTGCCTGTATGAGCCTTTCAGCTGGTGTATCCGAGCGTGCACAGATGAAGCAATTGAGCACAGGTGGAGTAACGTCTTCATCCATATTGCTAGACTCCATGTCCTGCAAAGTAGAAAATGAGATATATTTAGAAATTATTTTTCCACAAAGGAGTGTTTGTGGTGAAATATAAATGTTAACAATCAACTCAGAATCATGAAAAACCCTTATTTGACCCCTCATAAGTTACTTAAGGGCCGATTCAAAAAAATAAAAATTCTCGAAAATAATTTTTCGGTACCCGAATTCAACAGCTTTTTTTCTGGGTTTCCCACGGGAGTTGACCTTCAACATTTTAACACATGTTATTACACACCTTTACAAACATATTGGTGAAGAAATTTTTTGGTAACACTTTAGTTAACAGATTTTCATAAGTTTCCCTTACTATGAATGTGGAAACAGGATGATTGTTCATCTCAGTTTGGGTGAGAACCCCCAGAAGCATATGAGGAAGCACACACACCCTTTATACATCTGATCATGCCGACTCCAGCCCTTCGCAGGCCTGGCAGATTCAAACTGGTCTTTGTGTGCTGGTGTCTTGTCCTCCAAGCAGTGGGGACCCATACGGTGTTGACAGCCACCCACACATGTACCTCACCTCCAAGTAGAAATACAAACCCAGTAGAAATGCCGCCATGTGCAAATGCACCTTCCAGGATGTTTAAACAGCTCGTTGTTCACCTTGGGCATTGCACTGGAGAAGCCCAGGTTTCAGGATCCAAAAGGAATACTGTGAGCATAGCGTGAAGATATGGTGACTGCAGTGCAATGGCAGATTGCAATGAGAAGATTAAAAGTGAGATTTTTTTATAGCATTCACCTTGGTGCTCGTCTCCTTCCAGGTCCACACCCTTTAAAACCAAGACCACCCCTCTCCTCCATGCTCATTCTGTCCGGGTCTACCATAATTGGTTCCTTTCTGCCGCAGCACCTGGCATTGAGGAGAGCGTCCAGTGGTGTACTGAGAGCAGCATCATGTCATTCCTTGTTGAGCTTTGCTCTCTCTCTCTTCTCTCATTCACTGAACAAACGGGACAGATGAGAAAACAGACCACACAAACTTCTTTACATTGGGGAACCAGGAAGGAAAATCTCATTGCATGGTCCAAAAGTGTCCACCATGAAAGACAGGGACAGAAGACACCGGAATGCTCTTATAAAATTATAGATCACTTAACCCCTCAAATGTATGTCTACTGCTCCTTCCTGATACTCACAACACCTCAATGTTGTAAATATGGGGAACACATCAATTATAGTGGGAAAAGTGATATTTTTTATTTTAAAATAAAACCTTATTGCAACAATTCATTGCAAAAATCAAGTTACATTTAAGGATCTTTGGAAATTCCAACAAGCTTCAGTTGTTGCATTTTTTCGCACACAACCTTGTGTGGACGCGAAGGAACAACTTTCGTCCATAAACAAGAAGAGCACACAACTGCATTGTGGAAACACTATCGATTGCGAGATATTGATGAGTATTGAAAATTGAACTCGTGCTTTGGCAAAGATTCGCAAATTCGTGCTGTTTGGCACTCTTTTGGAAACGTGAATGCATTGTGCTTTATACAGGGTGGTCCAAAAGTCCTGTCCCATATAAACAAGACCAAAAGTCTAATAGCGGCGTACCAGGGCTTGTAAAATATTATAAACCACAAACACACATGAATATCTTTTTAAACAGTTGCTAATGGTGTTTATAACATTAAACAAAGAAATATTGAGGAATCCCGACATCCGTGAGGTACGTTTTACTTACAGAACTGAACGAAGATCTACTGTAATCTAGAATATACCCCAAAAAGGTTTGGCGTGTGCTCATTTACCAAGCAGCTAGCTAGCGCTTGCCAAGCCAGCCGTTCCTTAAGGGTTTTGAATGGAGTGCTTGCTCGAATGTTTAAACCAAATGCCGATATCTCCACAAGAAACTTGGTAAATGAACACACACCCAATGTTCTTGAGACCCGACCATAGATCGACTGTAATCTAGATACCCCAAAGAGGAATGACCCTTCCTGCCCCTCCCGTAGTGAGCGGATGTAGGCTTACTTGTAAATTAAAATGTCGGCCGGTGGAGCAGCCGTCGTAATGACATCATAGACGTAATGACATAACGGAGGACACAAAACTGGACACAAAACTGCCGTTTCTTTAATATGTAGAACATGATTTGTTTTAACTTCCAGTACGTTTGCAATCACTACGAAGGGATTAGTGTTACGATTAGATTTACTATAATACTAGTACCCGACTGCAAAGCCGCAACGAGCCAGCGAAGCCAAAGCCTCTTGCCACTATTTTACCCATCACTATGGCATAAGTAGGTTAGGTAGTTGATAGTAGGTAGGTGTAGTAGGTACTGTAGGGCAAAGGGGGGCATTAGGCTCCACTACATTGTAAATCTTGAAGGTAAATATAATGCATTTACAATGTAGTGGAGCCTAATGCCCCCTGGAACTTAATGCCCCCCTTTGCCCAACCTGGTAAGACTTGGTAAAAGAGAAGAGCAGACAGTCCTCCCAAATACCTACATGCAATAAATGTCACAAGAAGCTTAAGGAAGTAACTATACGATGTGCTAGCTTAGGGCCCATTTTAAGAAATTTTAACTGGGCTTAACATATGTTTTCACAGTATGTGTGTAGTCTTCTAACTTCAGTCGCTGTCAGGACTGGTTCTCTCCGGGCACTGCGGCTTCCTCCACCAGAAGAAGTTAGCTTGCAGTAAGATCAGTGCCGACAGTAGTGTAATAATGTTGCTTCTGGGACACCTCCGTTTAACATGGGAAATCCCTATCTAATGTCATTTACCCCCTTGTCTTTTTCAAAAATCATAAACACCTCTATTTCTCCCACCCTCATCTTTATGAACCTTTTGTCTGTAGTACCTATCCTTAATGTTGTTCATTAGACCACTCAAACACTACAAATATTTGTTTTCTCTTATAGACCTATCATCCTTCTTCTACATATCATCTGGCAGATTAATCTTTGACCCATTCACTTCCATATTAATTCTTTCCCTCCCTCATTGACCCTAAACACCTATATTTCTCTCACCCTGTTCTTTACGAACCTTCTAACCTTTTGACATGCTATCCTTATTCATTAGACCACTTAAACACCTGTGATCCTTCTGACCTTATGGACCTTTTAACCTTTTACTCTTAATATCATCTGGTGAATATAACCCACTCAAACAACGACCCTACAAATATTTGTTTATGCGTGGGAAATAATTTAATTCTCTTGCCACTCTCTTCACCATCTAATATATTAACAAAAAAGATGATTGAGTTTGGTTCTTTATTAAGATATTTTAACTGAGCTAAGATAAAATGGTAAACCTCCCTCAATGTTCTTATTTGAGCGCCTCCAGTGCCACACACTTTTTGGTAGGCTCTGCCCACCTTTTGTTAAGCTCCGTCCACTTTTTGGAAAAACCCCGCCCACTTTTTGGTAAGCCACGCCCACCTTTTACTAAGCCCCGCCCACTTTTTGTTAAGCCACGCCCACTTTTTGCTATACCCCGCCCACTTTTGCTAAGCTCCGCCCACTTTTGCTAAGTCCCACCCACTTTATAAACTCTTCAGCATTGTATCATTTCCAGGTAATACATAACATCATTTTCAGGGAATTTCCATCACATCATTTCCAGTTAAGACACGCCCAGGGAATTTCCACAGGAAATGACACACACCCAGCCCTTCTTATAAAAGGCACCGACCACACAGGCTTTTTCAAACACGCTTTCTGCTTCACTTGAGAATGGACTCCTATGCCGAAATGGAATGGGATAACTTTGCTATTCCTTGGAGTCCTACTACCTGTGTAGCGCTCAACCTTCAGATTGATGAACTGGACTCGAACCTCTTGTCGATGGAGGAAATTGTATCTGAGCTACGAAATGAAAATTCTACTTTTAACACAACTTGGGATAAAGTTATTTTTTTGTTTGAAGATCTTTTGAACAACCAAGACCCACAGAACGAGTTCTACCTTGATGACCCAGCCAAAGAGTTATACCTTGGAGATCCACAAAATCCTGAAAAAGAGTTCTACCATGATGATACTTATTGTGAGTTATCAAAACAAAACCCACTGAACGAGTTCTACCTTGATGACCCAGCCAAAGAGTTATACCTTGGAGACTCACTAAATTTGGGAAAAACAAATTATGAGGTCTGCCTAGATGGTTCTAACTGTGGAGCCTACCTTGGAGACTCACTAAATTTGGGAAAAACAAATTATGAGGTTTGCCTAGATGGTTCTAACTGTGGAGCCTACCTTGGAGACTCACTAAATTTGGGAAAAACAAATTATGAGGTCTGCCTAGATGGTTCTAACTGTGGAGCCTACCTTGGAGACTCACTAAATTTGGGAAAAACAAATTATGAGGTTTGCCTAGATGGTTCTAACTGTGGAGCCTACCTTGGAGACTCACTAAATTTGGGAAAAACAAATTATGAGGTCTGCCTAGATGGTTCTAACTGTGGAGCCTACCTTGGAGACTCACTAAATTTGGGAAAAACAAATTATGAGGTCTGCCTAGATGGTTCTAACTGTGGAGCCTACCTTGGAGACTCACTAAATTTGGGAAAAACAAATTATGAGGTCTGCCTAGATGGTTCTAACTGTGGAGCCTACCTTGGAGACTCACTAAATTTGGGAAAAACAAATTATGAGGTCTGCCTAGATGGTTCTAACTGTGGAGCCTACCTTGGAGACTCACTAAATTTGGGAAAAACAAATTATGAGGTTTGCCTAGATGGTTCTAACTGTGGAGCCTACCTTGGAGACTCACTAAATTTGGGAAAAACAAATTATGAGGTCTGCCTAGATGGTTCTAACTGTGGAGCCTACCTTGGAGACTCACTAAATTTGGGAAAAACTAATTATGAGGTCTGCCTAGATGGTTCTAACTGTGGAGCCTACCTTGGAGACTCACTAAATTTCATAAAATTAGGAAAAGAGTTTTACCTTGGAGACTTTGAAAACTGGTTTCGTTTTGGAGACTCGGAATGGGGGTTTTGTTTTGATGACTCGGAATGTGATACCTATCTTGGAGGCTCAACAGGAATGTGGTTATACCTTGGGAACTTGGAAAGTTGGTTTTATTTTGGAGACTCTACCTGTGGGGTTCCTCTTGGAGACTCTTTGGATTCTAAAGCAATGAACAATGTTCTTTATTTAATGACGCTTGATTTAAGCAATATCAAGAAAGTTCGAGGAAGAAAATGCTGGAAAATTCTTTCTTCCCATTTCTACTTCTTCAAACTTAAAAGCCTTGAAAGACAGAATTGGAGGAAGAGGAAAAAAAAGAAGAAATACGTATTTAAAAAAGAAGAAAAGAAAGATTATGTTAGGGTTTGGGTGGGATTTTGAATGTGAGGGTTAGGGATGGGGTTGGGTTAGGGTTGGGATTTTGAATGTGAGGGTTAGGGTTGGGGTTGGGTTAGGGATGGGGTTGGGTTAGGGATGGGGTTGGGTTAGGGATGGGTTGGGTTAGGGTTGGGATTTTGAATGTGAGGGTTAGGGTTGGGGTTGGGTTAGGGATGGGATTGGGTTAGGGTTGGGATTTTGAATGTGAGGGTTAGGGATGGGGTTGGGTTAGGGATGGGGTTGGGTTGGGGATGGGGTTGGGTTAGGGATGGGGTTGGGTTAGGGATGGGGATGGGTTAGGGATGGGGTTGGGTTGGGGATGGGGTTGGGTTAGGGATGGGGTTGGGTTAGGGATGGGTTGGGTTAGGGATGGGTTTGGGTTAGGGATGGGGTTGGGTTAGGGTTTGTATATTATTATGACTCACTCGCACATACACACACACACAAAAGTTAAGCCCCAACTAAAAAGTTGTGGGATTCTGTGTTTGGGGTTCACAGATTTAAAAACGTATCCCCATTATACACACACAAAAGTTAAGCCCCAACTAAAAAGTTGTGGGATTCTGTGTTTGGGGTTCACAGATTTAAAAACGTATCCCCATTATACACACACAAAAGTTAAGCCCCAACTAAAAAGTTGTGGGATTCTGTGTTTGGGGTTCACAGATTTAAAAACGTATCCCCATTATACACACACAAAAGTTAAGCCCCAACTAAAAAGTTGTGGGATTCTGTGTTTGGGGTTCACAGATTTAAAAACGTATCCCCATTACATTTTATTTATTTATTTATTATTTTCAAGGGTATTATCTGCTTACTTGTGTTTTTTGTAATTCTTGTGAGTAAAATGAACCCAAGATTTCTTCTCCATTTAAATCATATAATTTGTAGGTCCAAGGGACTGTATCCATTACATCAATGATTTTAAATAATTCACGAGTCCATTTTTGTGTATAACCTTTCTCAAAATGACTTTTCCATTTGTATATTCTTACAATATCACCAACTTTAAACTTGGGCTTTCTCAAATTAATCTCCTTTTCATATTCTAATTTTGTAAATGTTTCTGATGGTTTTGATTGTGTTGATGAATGAACTGTATTATTGTAATTATCTACAATATCCTGAATTAAATACACCCATTTTTGAGAACCGAGTTGTGTGAATTTTTTATATAATTTCTCTTTTAAAGTACGATTAAAACGCTCAATAACAACTGCCTTTCCTTCATTAAAGGTGCTGTATAATTTAATACCCTTCCCCTTAAGAAATTTCATGAATATTTTGTTATAGAACTCTGTTCCCTCATCAGTCCATAACTTCTTTGGTTTCCTTTTATCCCGATCAAATATTAGCTTAAAGGCTAACATTAAAGTATCACCCCTTTTATTTTTTAAAGGGACAACCCAGGCAAATCTACTCCTCAAATCAATAACGGTTAAAGCATACCTGTATCCCCTGTCATTATTCAATTCAATTAAATCAGCGGACCATATGTGGTCAGTGTATTTAGAATAAACCTTCCTTCTTTTAAACTTTGTGATTATAGGTTTGTGTAATTCTTCAGCCAAAAGCTCCTCAGTCTTGATGGCATCATTAGAGCCTAATAGTTTTTTGAGGAATAACCAAGACCAAGTTTCAATTTAGCATTTATCAAATTTCTCACAATAAACCTATCAACTTTCTCTCTCAACGTTGGATTTTGTATCAAAGACAAATTATACAACATTTCGCTGTCGGCTTTATGTTTTTCAGTCAACGTAGTGGTTTTCCCATAAGCAATATCATGCTTCATACACACTTCGTCAACCCTATTTGTAGGTTTAGACCAAGGTTTAGGATTGTCAGCCTCATCTAATCTTTTATCCAAGTTTGTTCCTGGACCACAGAAAGAATACCCTGGAAGGTGTAATTCCCCTGGAATTCCAGTTGTTGTAAATTTACTTCCTGACAGAAACTTTTGTATGTCTCCTCCTCTTTTAGGAGAGATGAATTGGCACTTTTTAGAGCCACATACTTGACATATTCCTTTTTGATAAACTCTATTATTTTTAGCTTTAACATAAGAGATATTTTTAGATTTAGTTTTCTTTTTACATTTGAGACAATAACTCATATTTATTTATCAGAAAAATTCCGACAGAGTATCAAAACCTTTTTGGTTTTCAACATATACATTTCAATCTTTATTTTTAAAACATAAAGAATCCTAAGGAATGCCTTCACTCTCTCCTCCATTTATTTACAAATAAAAACTAACTAAAGTCAATGACACCAACATCATCAATCACATAATCTTTTCCTTCTTCTTCTTCTTCTTCTTCACCACTTTCTCGTTTAAATCTCTGAAATTGAAGACATTGACGTTCTTATTTTTGAAACCATTATCTTCATAAGAGTTGTTAATTCTTTAATTTCCTCTTCGGTGCGTTGAGATTGATTTATTTGCTTTAATACACTCAATCTTTTATGAATCTCAGTGATTTCCATCTTTTTATATTTTTCCTCCCTCTCTCTTTGCTCCCTCTCCTCCTCCTCCATTTTCTCCCTCTCCTCCTTCTCCTTTTTCTCCCTTTTCTCCCTTTCCTCCTCCTCCCTTTTCTCCCTTTCCTCCTTCTCCTTTTTCTCCCTCTCCTCCTTCTCCTCCTTTTTCTCCCTCTCCTCCTTCTCCTCCCTCTCCCTTTCCTCCTTCTCCTTTTTCTCTCTTTCCTCCTTCTCTTCTTCAACTCCTTCCTCATCCCTTGCTACCCTTGAGTTTGAACCCCAAAGAATATTATACATATACTCATCTGGATTTTGAGATATTCTTGTATCTATAATTATTTTTCTCATAATAGGATACCAATAAGATTTGTTGACGATTTCTAAAAGAGTTTTATATTTCATAACTTTGAGAAGTTCATTTTTATTTAATATTTTAAACAAGTCTCTATTTGTGGGTTTAACAATATCAGTATAAGGCCAGTTTTTTATGACAAAATTCCCATGTATATGCTCCAAATCATAAGGTATGTAATACCGAGCACCCTTTTCTTGTAGGTATCCTTGAATACAAAAATTATAATTCTCTTGTAGTCTTCTTCCTGCCATTTATGTATCAGAAATATATGTGAGATTAATATTATGACAGGTAATACCACCCCATCTTCCCACTACCAAATCGGTTTGTATTCCTCGGCTTTCTATCCTTATCTCATTACCTTCCTTCTTTGTCATGCGAACCATCGCTATACTATCATATATTTTTATTTTCTTAAAATCACGTATTTGTTGTTTACTAATTGTACTTCCACATAAATCCTTATCTTCACCAAGTGGATAATATTCTTCTTTACGAGACTGATTTAAATCATGTAGGTCTTCTATGTTTATTGAAAAAGACCAATTATACCCTAAATCAGGCATATCATACCCCCATTTATTAATTCGCATATTAACTAAATGTCCTTCTTTATAAAATTTAATTGTAAGCAGGTAGTTAAATTCAATGAGGAAAGGTGTATGGTCAGTATAACCAGGTGTTGTGGTTGTAAATTTTACTTGTTTCACAAAACGTGCTGTTTTCTTTAAAGATATATATTGTGATAAATCACTGAATCTAATCAAGTCATTCGCATCTGTAGGGTTTGGATAATTGATTAATTTATAAGTATTCTTCATATTAATATTTTTACTTACACTATATTTTTGTCGTTCAGCCTGTGCCTTTGTATAATAATTTGATAAATCAATATCCTGAGAGGATTTTCCAAAGATAGAACCATCTTTTCCAACATAGGTCATTTATATTAGATAAAAAATGATATCATAAAAATTTTCATTATTGTTGAGTTGAAATAATACATATAAACATAATTGGCCACAACATTTAGAATTAATTTCTTGAACTTGGAATGTTTGATAAACACCATTCTGTAAGAATTGTATTACTTCAACAGGTGGTGGCATACCATAACTATCAAAATAATATTTATCCTGACTATTATGAATACAAACCCAATGAGAACCATTCTGTGTGTCTAAATTCATAATAATATTCTTTGTATTCTTATTTATATGTGTTAATTCATCTCTCATACAAATAACCACATTATCAATTTTTAGTGTTTTACAATACTTAGCTAGTTCTATATTTGACGTTGTATTCTTTCCAAATTGTTTAAACCATTTATCCATTTATTTATGAGAAAGATACAATCCATTACCCCGTTTAGTTAGTTTAACACCCGCTTGAGCGATAGAGGAAAGCATATCTCCAACCAACAATCTAGCTTTATCAGGTAGACTTTCAAGTTTTTGAGCAAAATCTACAATTACACCACTTCCACTAATTTGTTTCTCCAACTCCTTGTTATGTCTTTCCAATTCTTTTTGAGCTTTTAGTTGTGCCTTCCTTTCGTTAGCAGTTTTTACCGCTGCTGAAATACCACCAGTCAATGCTCCCGCCGCACTTAAACCAGCAAATAAAGGAATTAGAAACGGGAGAAATCCTCCTCTTGACTCATCTATTGAATATTTCTTTAACATAGGTTTCGTCATTTTAATTTTAAGTGATCCAACATCATTTAGTGTTTTTACTTGTGTGTGTGTGAGTAAAACATCAATTCTTACAGCTCCTTTTCTTTGAATTGTATTAACATTAATAATACAAGGCTTTTGATTTTGAATACAAGATGTTAATTTATTAAGATTGATTTGATTAACATATACCCCAACCATTTATTTATGAGAAAAAACCTATGTGATATTAATCATAACACCATTATCTGTATTAATCTGTAATTCTGTTTCCTCCAAAAGCAAACAATATGCATTAACCTCTTCACTCTCCCCTCTTTCAATGTATAGAGAAGTATCCACTCGATTAGACTTTATAGTTTCCTTTTGAGAACTCAGGTCAATTGCGTAGATTGTATAAAGTTTTTGAAACGCAACCATATCCAAAATAGGATCATTATTACCATTACTTTCACACACCTTTTGGTAGGACTTGTAGGCTTCCGCATAATCATTTTTTTCCCAATCAATTTCCAATCTATCTCGCGGATAAAATGTGCCATCAAGAGAAACCCGAAGTTGTTTCACCTTAGCATTATCACTCAGCGCATTATTCTTATTAGTACCGTCCTCTCCATCTGGTTTTTTAAAAATGAGCCAGAGGTATCGTGGCTTTCCTTGAAGAACACCCAAATTCCAAGTGTAGGTAGTGTGTTCCAGTTTAACGTGTTGACATCTTCTTTTAAGGTATGATACATTTAGCGGTTTCTTTGAGTTAAGTCTTCTATTTAACATCTCTTCCGTTTTAAGATTAGGAGTATATTCACTGATATACCAACACAAATCATTAATAACAAATTTATTGTTGTCTCCAAAAGCATTTTCATCCCCAAAAAGCAACCTATTTACATTATCATTCCTTTGTAGTTGAAATCTAATTTTAAGACCATACAAAACTTTATCATAATCGCAAAATCCAAATATACCTTTAAGAGGTACTGCTACGGTAAAACTATTCACTGCTTTTGTTTCATCATTATACATTGACTTCCTTTGACTATAACCAGGGTCTGCGTTTGTACCCGTTGACATATCAGGAATAAAACCTTCAACAGCTCCCTTACCCATTCTATCACCAAACGAATATAGTGTAAATTTCATCATTTCAGATGTAGCAGAGACATAATCAACCGCTTCAACCTCTTGTGTTCCAATATACAGGCGAACACTGTCAAACATTTTCCAGAAGAAATCATTTACGAGTGTAGCATTAGTATTATTCGCAGCCTTAGTGAATTTAAATTTACACAGCAAGAAACTATCAGCTATATTCAAGTAAGTTTGTTGATTATTTATTTCAAAACTTTTTGTTCCGTTTGAATTCCAGTCGGTTCCTGTAATAGCATTTACCTTAAAATAGTCTTCCTTTTTAGTAGAGTTTGAAATGATAATCGTATCATCCAAATCATAGATACTATCAATCGCTTCCATACTTGTATTTATATAGTATTAAAATTGTTGAAACCCTGACCCAAGTATTTTAATGATTTTTTGTCGTTCTTGTGAAGATAGTTGAGTTTTACCTTTTTTAATTTCTTTGATTGCTTGTAATTTATGGGACTCCTTTTGAGCATCTTTTATACTCTTTATAGCACCCGCAACGGAGCCCACGGCAGAAGCAGTTGAACCAATTAGGTCTTTATGTTTAAGAATGGTTGAACCAATACCCATTAGAGTATCAATTATCCCATCTCCTTTATTTCGAAATTGATGACCCACACCCCGTTGTCTCTTAGGTTTATAGTATCCTTTACCCACATACCTTGTATAGTCTGGTGAAAGGAACATGCCCTCCCCTGTAATTATTTTATATTTTCCCAACTCGTGTTTTCTTACAATAACCATTATTTATTTATTGAAAAACTTCACGTAGGTGAATTCTGATGGATATAATTTCATCATTAAAGGATATCATACGATTATCTTGGTCGGTTATCCTAAAATTTACTCTGTATATGGTTTTTCCTGACACAGGTAAATAGACAAGATTTTTTGGTTCCATATTAAATTTATAACCAATCGGGGTTGAGTATGCACTGAATGAAAATATTGTATTTGTTCTTATTCCATCGTTATAAGCACCATCAATCAAATCACAATGAATTAATACTGAATTTATACCGGAGGATATTTGGATAACATTATCACTGTAAAACGTCCCGTTATTTTCAATCTTTTTTGAAGAGAAACCCAATAGCTCTCTAAACGAATTTTCAATCGTGAAATCAACTTTATAATTATTTTTAAGTTTAATAGTTGATTTTGAAGTGTGTTTTTGAATATCTATTACAATATTTTTTGGTTCATCACCTTTTTCTTTCATAAGGCGAGAGACTTCTGAAGATATTTGAGAAATCTCGTAAGCTCCAGGTGAAACAGTTATAGTTTTATATCCACTTCCTGGATTATAACTAAACTTGCTGTTTTTCTCTGTGATATTAAACAAGGTATTATAAGTTTCCATCGACAATAAAGATGCCTCATATGAGGTAAGGGGGTCAAGTTGTAGTGGGTAAGGGAATGAAGCTGTGTAATCGCTCGTTGTGAAATTAAAACTAAGAATTGTGCTTCTCATCTTATTTAATATCTAATAAAATATCTTTGTATTGACATTTATTAATTATTTTCATATTCATCAACTGATCTAAAATGGCTGAGGATTCATTAAAACAATTGTTGTTTCCAGCCTTCTTACTACCTAACAACAATAATAGCCTATTAACTAATTGTGATGGGTCATTTGGGAGAAAACTAACACCCGAACCAAGCTTACTTAAAGCATCAATAATATGTTTCTCCTTCTCATTCTTCTTACTTTTACCAGCAACAGAAACTCCATAATCAAGTGTATTTAACAACTCAATATATACCCTATCTTCCTCTCTTTCCATATCAAGTGGTTCCTCAAAATATTTTGAACCGCTGAATCCGGGGTTTGTTAGAAGAAACATTAATCTTGGAGTTAATTTAACATTTGGTTGAGTAGAACTCAAGAACATCAATTCATCATTAAATATCAATACCTTTTCTTCCACAAGATGAAACACTGCTGGTTCTTCTGTTGGAATGAGACCTGCTCTGGTTTTTGAACCCGCCGAATATTCATTGTTTTGAAGAGCTTCCACAACATAATTAGGGGGTTGATTTACCTGCTCAAGTTTCCGAAATAATCCCTCGTCATCATATTCTAATTCACCAAGTTCTTGTTTTGTTATCTGACTAAAATCTTTGAGCATTTGAAGTTTTTTCGGAGTAAATTCTACCGTGGGAACTGTAGGTGAGTGTTGAGTTTTCAAAAGTGGTTTAAAGAATTTCTCTTGTTTTCTTTCAAAGGCTTCTTCACCAGTTAGTTTCTGTCTCCGTTTCTTCTTTATCTCTTCCTGTTGTTTAACAACTTTTGAAACTAATTGTTGATGTTCCTTAAACTTTCTTTCTCTTTCTTCGGTATTCATTTTCTGTATTTATTTATTGAAAAATATCATTTAGTATCTCATCTTGTTTCACAACAATATATTTATATTTTCCAATCGTGTGTTTCATATAATTTTCAAATTCTTTTTTACTACATAACGTAGAGCAATTATCTCTCCAAAAATTATTTACATCTATTGAATTTAACTTAAATAAAATAAAAGTATTGGCATTGTTTCTTATTGAGCGTCGAGGGAGTTGAAAATATGATTGACTAAGATATATACAATTACAAGAAGAATGTCTCCCTCTTGTATAGTAGCTATCCATTACTGTTTGGTTTCTCTCATTAACACAATCATCAAAGATGACGAGGTTCTTTTTTGATTTATCTAAATCTTGAGGTGAAGGTATATCATCCGTATTATCACTGAGAATACAAGTTATGGGTTTCGATTTTGATTTCTGTGTATCACAAAATAATTGTATTATATCTTCAATATTATAATCATTCAGTTTGTTTTGAAGTTTAAATAAACCGATAATGTCTTCCTTTTTAAGACCTGCATTAAAACCCTGTGAGAGTAGTTGATACTCGGGTTGAAAACTTGACTTTGTAAAAATTATTAAATTATCATAATCTAAAAAATTAGGACCAAGGAGCATCTTTAAAAGTAAACAGGTTTTCCCACATCCGCTTGAACCAACTATTAGACATCTCAATGAATTTGGAATGTTTTTATGGTTATTAAACTTTATCTTATTTTCCCAAACGGGTAAAAAATCATTCATTTATATATTTGGAAAACAAGTCATCTAACTTTTTTTGAGCTATTTTAGAAACTCTATATTTTATCCTGAGTTCGGGTTTAATTTCAAAATAATTCATTATTTTATTTATATAGTATCTTGTATTAACATTTCCATTAAAATTATTTTGAATAATAAATATCATTAAACCCTTATACATTTCCTCAATACAAAGAGTCTCTTTCCTTGTAAGAAATGGTGTATTATCACCATAATGCTTAACATTCATCTCTCTTATTAATCTTGTAAAGTAATTCATTTTTGGTTCTAATTTAAAAGAGTTATATGTTTTTTTATATTTCTTATTATCATTAATTAGAATATAATCACAGAATAAACATTGTTTATATGAACCCTCATTATTAAGCCCTATTCTATCACAAGCTGGACAATTCTCTAATTTATCATATGGAGAGTCTGGAAATTCTAAATATCCTTCAGAACTTATCATATTTATATAGTAAATTTTTACTTAAACTAAACGCAAGTTTATTCATTAATAAATACAATGTTTCAAAGCACAAAAGACAAATTTCAATCAATCTCTACTTCGGTGGAAGATATAGAAAAATATGTCAAAGATGTTAAATTGAACAAAGATAAATATGGAAATTTTTGGGTAAAACCAGTTATGGAAAATAACATGAGCCCCTCTATTTCATTTAAAGGAAGAGCTCTAACTATACCTGGAAAGACATCCATTAAAGTAAATCTAACAAAAGTTTCTCCTCTACTCCTGGCAATTTATTCAAAGCTTGAAAAAGTGATTGACCACGATACTTTGAAAAAGAATGATAAGACCATTAATAATTCTAGAGGAGACATTTGTATTTTCTTTAATAATCCAAAGGGTGTAGATCTAAGTAAAATGAATGATGTTAATATTTCTGGTGAAATGTCATTTCGTTCTATGATAGTTAGAGATTATTTAAAGATAACTTTTGATATTAAAAATGTAGAGATTGAATCCGTTAATGAAAGAAAGTATATTGGTATAGATGGAAAGGTTTTTTCTGCTAATTAAATATGAGTCATTACAGCAGTGAAGATTTTACTATTTCATTGAACTCGGACGATAGTGATGATAGTATTTCATTGAACTCGGACGATGGTGATGATAGTATTTCATTGAACACAGATGATAGTTATGATACTAATAGTTTGTGCTCAAATGATAGTTATGAGAGTAGCTTTATTGATGACTCTGAGTATGATTCTGAGTATTCATGTGATAGTTATGACTTAGATGATTCTGAGTGAAAAAGTGTTTTAGTTTAAGCACAGCGATATATATAAAACGGAGCTGTAAAGCTCAAAAGTGTTTTATTTTAAGCACAGTGATATATATAAAACACCACGTTTTCTCACGCTATAAATATGGTTTATTGTGATACTTGCGAGAAGGAAGTAAAATATTATAAACAACATATTCTCACCGCAAAACATACATACAACATTTTAAACAAACTTTCCCCTCTTCCACCTGAAACAAAACACTGTTCTACATGTAATAAAAATATCCTCAAGAAAGGCTTCAAAATACATCTTAAAACAAATCTACATTTATCAAATTTTATCACAACTAAAAACTCTGATGGAGCATTCAAAGGACATATTAAAATAAGAGTCTTTAACTTCAAACCTCCTGAACCAGAGTCTATAGTTGATGCTGTAGAAATAGTTAAACCTGCTGTTCAAACGTTGATTGAAAAAACACTAAAGGAAATGAAACCACTTAAATTTTATATGGGAGTAAAATTAGAAATGACAAAGGATGAAGGAGTTATAGATGCACCATACATGAGAACTGAGCCACACTTTATATCTTCATATCAAGATTTTAAAACATCAGGAGTCTATGATGAACTTATTAAACAAGAGCAAGATGTGGATAATTCAATCGTAGGAAGTGGATTCAATATAGGAAAAATTATTTACATAGACATTCATATTCTTAAATCAGATCCTCTAAAAGCTTCTTCTTACATTGATTTACCCAGTGTTATCAAAAATAGAAAAGCAGTTATCAATATCAAAAATAAAGACAATAAATGTTTTCTCTGGTCTATTTTAGCACACTTACATCCTCCACATTTTCATGATGAAAGAGTATCTCATTATAAAAAATATGAGAATACATTAAATACGAAAGATCTAAAGTTTCCGATGACTTTAAATGATATTCCTAAATTTGAAAAGATGAATAATTTATCAGTTAATGTTTATGGTCTAACAGAAACAAACAACATTCAGGTTTTAAAGCTTTCTGACAATTGTAAACAAACTCATATTAATCTTCTATATTTTAATTCAGACGAAAATTCACATTATACATACATCAAAGATATTGCTAAATTAATAAAACCACAAGTCTGTAAGAGAACAAATAAAATATATATTTGTTTGCGTTGTCTTAACTTCTTCAATTCACAAGAAAGATTAGATAAACATTCAAATTATTGTGGCGAACATAAATCAACGGTAATCAATATGCCTAAAGAAGGCTCAAAGATCACATTCAAAGATGAAAATAAAAAGATCAAACATCCATTTGTTATATATGCTGATTTTGAAAGTATTTTAGAAAAAATTGATACTGCTTCTCCAGATCCAAAAGAATCATACACAAATAAATATCAAAAACATACTCCTTGTGGTTTTTGTTATTATATCAAATCATCCGTTGGTGATAAATATAACAAGTTAGAGATGTATAGAGGCTCAAATACCCCAGAGGAGTTTGTGAAACGACTAGAAAAAGACTGTGTTCGATTAACCAAGATAATGAGAGAAACCAATAAACCAATGTCCTTAACAAGTAAAGAAAAAAGGGAATTTATAAAAAACAATGTCTGTCATATTTGTGAGGAGAAAATTGGTAAAGGTCTAAAGGTTAGAGACCATTGTCATCTCACTGGTAAATATAGAGGTCTGGCTCATCAAAGTTGTAATATTAATTATCAACTCCCCTCTTTCATTCCTGTCTTTCTTCATAACAACGCTCATTATGATACACATCTATTTATCAAGGAACTCTCAAAGACTTCTGGAAGTATCTCAGCAATTCCAAACACGGATCAGAAATACATTTCATTCACAAAAACAATTCACACATCTCCTATTACTCATATCAGATTTCTTGATACATTTAAATTCATGGCAAGTCCATTGGTTAACTTGGTTCAAAATCTAAAAGAGTTTCCATGTCTTTCAGAGTATTTTTTAGATAAAGATTTTCTAACACAAAAGGGAATTTACCCCTATGACTATATGGACTCATTTGAGAGATTCAATGAAACACAACTTCCTTCAAAAGAAAATTTCTATAACAAATTAAACAACAGTAATATATCTGATAAAGATTATGTACACGCACAAAATGTTTGGGAAAAATATAACATCAGGAATCTTGGCGAGTATCACGATTTGTATCTCAAAACTGATGTGCTTTTATTGGCCGATGTATTTGAAGCCTTTAGATCTGTTTGTCGCACTGGATATGGATTGGATCCTGCTCACTACTACACAGCACCTGGATTGGCCTGGAGTGCGATGTTGAAAATGACAAAACAAGATTTGGATTTGATAACCGATGTTGATATGCTTTTGATGATTGAAAAGGCAAAAAGAGGTGGAATTTCACAAGTCTGCTCGAGTAGATACGCAAAAGCAAATAACAAATATCTTCCAAATTATGATCCAACGAAAGAGAGTTCTTACTTGATGTACTATGACGCAAACAACCTGTATGGCTGGGCAATGTCTCAGGCTCTTCCTTATGGAAAACTTAGATGGGTAAAGGAAAAAGACTACAAAAACGTTTTACAAGATGTATGTATCTCTACACAAAAAGAATTGGATGAAGAAAAAGTTGGTTATTATTTTGAAATTGATTTAAAATATCCAGAGGAACTCCATAACCTACACAAAGATCTCCCATTTGCTTGTGAGAAAGAAAGTCCAAAGAAAGAATGGTTGAGTGATTATCAACGATCGTTTGATATAGGTGAATCAACAGAAAAATTACTTACTACATTATATAACAAGAAAAATTATGTTCTACACCAAAGAAATTTGCGACAATATTTATCAAAAGGTCTAAGAGTAGAGAAGATCCATAGGGTTCTAAAGTTCAATCAAAGTCATTGGTTAAAGGGGTACATTGATTTTAATACACAAAGAAGAACAGAGTCAAAAACAGATTTTGAGAAAGACTTTTATAAATTGATGAATAATGCGGTCTTTGGTAAGACTATGGAGAATGTGAGGAAAAGACAAAATATCAGATTATCAACATCTTGGGAACAAGCATCAAAATTAATTAATAGACCGAGTTTTACTCGAGCTGAGGTCTTTACTGAGAACTTTTGTGCGATCCATTTGATTAAAGAGAGTATTGAAATGAACAAACCTATTTATATTGGGACAACAATTCTTGATTTATCAAAGTCATTAATGTATGATTACTTTTATAATAACTTGAGGAAGAAATATCAAAATGATGTTAATCTACTTTATATGGATACAGATAGTTTTATTTTGAAAATTAATACCAACGATGTTTATTCAGACATGAAAAGAGACATTAATATCTATGACACGAGTAATTACAGTCCAGAGAGTGAGTTGTTCTCTTCTAAAAATAAAAAGGTGATTGGAAAGTTCAAGGATGAATTAGGAGGAAATGTCATGAGTGAATTTGTGGGATTGAGGTCTAAGGCTTATGCTTATAAATACATTGTGAATAACGTTGAAAAAACTGATAAGAAATTAAAAGGTGTAAAGAAAAATGTCATTAAAGAAACAATAAACTTTAAGGATTATTATAACTGTTTAACAACAAAGAAAGAAGAGTTTAGAAAGATTAATGGAATAAGAAGTTATAAACATCAATTATATTCAGAAGAGGTGAATAAGAAAGCATTGGGGGCTTTTGATGATAAGAGGTTTATTTTAGAAAATGGAATTGATAGTCTCCCTTATGGTTATATAAGTATATAAGTGATAAGATATATATAAGTGATAAGATATATATAAGTGATAAGATATATATAAGTGATAAGATATACATAAGTGATAAGATATATATAAGTGATAAGTTAAAAAGGGGGGGTTGGGGATTTTAACGGGCTACCGCCGCCTTTTTTACTATTATATAAATGATAGAACCAAGTATCAACCAGACTAAAGAGTGGAGGTGTAATCAACCTTGGTATATAAATGGAAAACATAATGAATGTGAAAAATATCAAATAGGTATAATTGAAAAGGCAACTGGTAAAAAAATTCACAAAACAAATAAGAGAATTAATTTAAATACCGGTGAATTGGGTAAAAAAGATGGAAATATTTTTGAGTGGACGGAAAACTTTGATGGTTGTCAGGAAAATATATACTTTAATTTAAAAATGGTATGTGGGAGAGGAGGTGCTCAAACAAGAACATTGAGGGAGGTTTACCATTTTATCTTAGCTCAGTTAAAATATCTTAATAAAGAACCAAACTCAATCATCTTTTTTGTTAATATATTAGATGGTGAAGAGAGTGGCAAGAGAATTAAATTATTTCCCACGCATAAACAAATATTTGTAGGGTCGTTGTTTGAGTGGGTTATATTCACCAGATGATATTAAGAGTAAAAGGTTAAAAGGTCCATAAGGTCAGAAGGATCACAGGTGTTTAAGTGGTCTAATGAATAAGGATAGCATGTCAAAAGGTTAGAAGGTTCGTAAAGAACAGGGTGAGAGAAATATAGGTGTTTAGGGTCAATGAGGGAGGGAAAGAATTAATATGGAAGTGAATGGGTCAAAGATTAATCTGCCAGATGATATGTAGAAGAAGGATGATAGGTCTATAAGAGAAAACAAATATTTGTAGTGTTTGAGTGGTCTAATGAACAACATTAAGGATAGGTACTACAGACAAAAGGTTCATAAAGATGAGGGTGGGAGAAATAGAGGTGTTTATGATTTTTGAAAAAGACAAGGGGGTAAATGACATTAGATAGGGATTTCCCATGTTAAACGGAGGTGTCCCAGAAGCAACATTATTACACTACTGCCGACAGATCAGACGCTAGCGCCGTTTCAACGGCAATGTGTGACTGTCGTTAATCAAACCGAGCTTTCTTTCTTTGTGTAATCCGCTTATACCGGTAGGTGCAGCACAACATCATAAATCAGACAAACCTACTGAGCATGGGAGCATGGGATTGAAGCCGAATTCGGCTTTTTAGGTCCACCACTAAAGAAGAGAAAAATTTCGAAAATGCCCCAGAGTCGCGACTGTTGTCGTGAAGGGTGCACTAACTGGAAGTTACATAGTTCCGCGGGCGCCGATTGAACTTTTTCGCAATTTTTTTATGCATACTTCCACATCCGCAAGATGGCAGCCTCCATGGAGTGATTTGGTGCGTCAAAGCTTCGAAATTCTCAAAGGATCCTGCAAAATCTGGCTTTTCAACATAAGATTGTGAATCAAAAAAAGACGGGTGAAACAAACTCCTATTGAACTTTTTCGCAATTGTTTATGCATACTTCCGCATCCGCAAGATGGCGGCCTCCATGGAGCGATTTGGTGCATCAAAGCTTCGAAATTCTCAAAGGATCCTGCAAAATCTGGCTTTTCAACATAAGATTGTGAATCAAAAAAAGACGGGTGAAACAAACTCCTATTGAACTTTTTCGCAATTGTTAATGCATACTTCCGCTTCCGCAAGATGGCGGCCTCCATGGAGCGATTTGGTGCGTCAAAGCTTCAAAATTCTCAAAGGACCCTGCAAAATCTGGCTTTTCAACATAAGATTATGAATCAAAAAAAGATGGGTGAAACAAACTCCTATTGAACTTTTTCGCAATTGTTTATGCATACTTCCGCATCCGCAAGATGGCGGCCTCCATGGTGTGATTTGGTGCGTCAAAGCGTCGAAATTCTCAAAGGATCCAGCAACATCTGGCTTTTCAACATAATACGTACGCGTTCATTCACAACACCGGCTTCACCGGCTATTAACGTTACGTTATCATTTAGATTTTCGATTCCAATATTAACGATTAGATTTACTGTAATATTAACGTTACGTTATCATTATTTCGAAAATGATATTACTATTAAACTAGAGGTTCCAGGGAACCTCAACTCAACTGGTCTATCTATATCAATATGGTTAGAATATGCATAATAGAACCACAAACTATATAGTTTATATGTGCTAAAGAGGTACAGTAACGTTGAAGGTATCTCATGTTTAAACAGGAAACTAGAAAAAATTTAGTTTTAAGTGAGGCATGAAAAGTAAAACTAGAATTACTTTTCTCAGATTTCAGACTTGAATTTATTATATGTGTTGAGCTTTGTTACATACTGTCTACACACCAAGTTTCAGCCTTCTAGCTACATTAGGAAGTACCAGATTGACAAAAATTGATTTTTCAATATGGTCGCCCTGCCGTGCCCATTTTTGGGCGTGCAACACCTAAATGCAATCCCAAACTAGTTTATGTCTAAAAGATGCTGCATAACAAGTTTCATCAAATTTAATCAATATTTGTGACTTTTAGAGCGTAGACGTCGAATTGTTTACAGACAACAGACAGACAGACAGACAGACAGACGACAAACGGACAACGGACACTGGGTGTCGAAAAAACTCAGCTGGACATAGTCCAGTTGAGTTAAAAACCGAGGCGACTTCCTTACTTCTGCGGTTATTAATATTAGTGTTGAACACCGCTCATCATTGATCATGAACAATGAACCATACACCGCTTCAATCCATCAACTTTGTATTCATGACATGGGGATTATAGTATTATGGTTATATACCGTATTACTATATTATTATTACGAAAACAATACTACTGAAACGATACACTACTGTATTAAGAAACCTGGGCTTATTTGTCTGAAGATGAGTCATAACGCCTAAGGCCTATATGTACCGTATTGTTGGAAGATCCGTAACGCCGATGCTTTCGATATTTAATTGTCATTTTAAAAATCAGTTTGTTTGTGTTTCACACTGAATGAAAAACATAAAGGCAGAGCATAGCGATTGTGATATATGACAGGTTCGACGATATGTTCGGTGTGAACCACCACCCACCTTCCGAGGCCATTTTTTCCCGCAGAGCAGGGGTTGGCCATTTTCAGGCACCATGGTCCCCTTTTTGAAGCAATGTTTTATGGCCGGATGCCCTTCCTGCTGCCAACCCTGTTAGTCGCCTCTTGCGACACACAGGGAGTTACCAGTGAACTGGTTCGGTGTGAACGGCATATAAATCAAAATGGCGGAGTGTGGAGAGTCAGCCGCCGTAATGACATCAGACATAATCACATCACCCTGTCATGTGACCAGATCCTCAGCTCTGATTGGTATACATTTGAGGGGACATACATACATACGGACAGAAAAAAAAAATCTGTTCTAGATGGCTTCGCCCTATGGGCTATGCCGTAAAAAGCTAGAAAATACAGTATGTATGATTAATTCCAAGTTTTTATCCCGCACATTCAAAGCGAAAAGCGAGGTTAAGCAATTGGTTCACGTCTGTCTGTCTGTCTGTTTGTCTGTCTGTCTGTCCACAAACGTCAGTTTATGATCGAAGAGCAACTTAATTTCAATTGAAGATTGTAATTTGAATATGAATGGGAACAGTAATCAGAAAATGAACCTGCTCTTTTACATGTACCTGCTCTTTTACATGTACCTGCCGTTTTACATGTACCTGCCTGGAAGTCAAAGAAAACTGAGAATCATTCCAAACAGAAAACTTAGTGTTTAGGGACGTCATAAAGGATACAAACAGGCATGAATAACTAATGTAATGTGTTAAACAATGTGGTGTAAAAGACATCGCGTCAATGGCAGTAAACTGCCGGATTCTTTTTTTTCTATGACCTTAAAAATATTAATTTTATTGAATTGAATTATATACTTGAACATTGCAGAACATAAATCGCCATTTTCAAAACCATTCCGTTTAACTTGTACTTGGATCAAAATTTCGGGTTTTTTTTAAAGTCGTCACGACCAATCAAATTTTCCGCTCGTCGACCCCGCCCATGTTCTTGTGTCTCAAGACAGCACAGTGCAAGGTGTAAGGTGTTCTATGAACTCTCTACTCCGTTTTGTTACATCCACCACAGAAGGTGGGAGGAGGTTATGTTTTCACCTCTGTTTGTCTGTCTGTCTCTTTGCGAATATGATATCTCAAAAAGTTGTGGATGAATTCGGACGAAATTTGGTGGAGAGGTCGAGAATGTGACAAGGAATAATTGATTCGATTTTGGTGAACATCCGCATGAGGGATTTTTAAAGCCATTCTGCACCATTGATTGATAGGGCCAAAAACGATATATAGCACGATATTTCAAAAAGTTGTGCACGGTTTATGACAAAACTGGGTGTTCGAGTTGGTTAAGTGACAAGACTAAATACGATTCGATTTTGGTTCAGATCCGAATCCAGATCCGGCCGATGAGTGGATACAAAACGTAAAATGTTCAGTTTGGTGGAAACATGGCCTCTACGGAGTGTCATTCTAATTTTAGGCTTTAACAACACAGGAGTCCTACAAAGCATACAATTTTACAAAAGTCGGAACCAGTACATGCAACCGTGTAAACTCCCCAATAAAAGGTTGAATTACATGTTCAGGATCTCAGTCAGAAGGAGGCGGAGGTAGAACTTCTGATTTTCAAGCAGGCCAGCTTGAAAATGTAATGAGATATACTCTCATCCAAGAAAATGAAATGTCGTTTCCTGTGCCACCGAAGGTGCACAAAGGTTGGTTTCACCCCACCTTCCCCGTCTGTTTGTCTTTCTGTCTGTTTGTCTACAGGGTATCTCAAAATGTTGCGGACGGATTCGAACGAAATTTGCTGTACAGGTTGGGTATGTGACAAGGACGAATTGATTCGATTTTGGTGAAGATCCAGATCCAAATCCGAGAATTTTTAAATTTTTTAAGTAATTCTTCATTATTGAGCGATAGGGCCCAAAAGCGATATGGTGTACAGCACAATACGTCAGCGGACACGTTATGTCAAAACTGGTTTTCATTTGTTGCTGAAAGTGGCGAAACACAAATGATTGAACCCAGAACCGCAATATTTTTTATTCGTGGAAATTAATTTTTTTATGTTACGAATGGGACAGCACTTTTGGACCACTCTGTACACAGCTGATATAGCTCCATAAAGTGCATTGAACAGCTGTCTGGGAAATATTCATGAGTAAAAATGTCGGAGATTCTAAAGCTCCCTGTTGGGTGGATACATTTCATTCCGAAGTAAAAGGTTTACTCGAAATGCTGCTCAGGACGCGATTCGTGGCGTAGTCCGCAAACCTTTACAAATGTACGCCGTTTACCTTTCTGCCTATTGATGGAGCCAGAACATACCATGTTGTGGATAATGAAGGAGGTTGAGAGGTTTGACAGGCTACAGAATTGAGCTGGTTCTTTTAAACGAAACGTCATGTCGTTTCCGACAGGTGATTACGGTTCACAAAGCACCGAAGGTGGTCAGAAAGGTACACAGCGTGGCTCTCGCTAAAGAGCAACCTGATGAAGCTCTCAAACTGAGACTTGGCAAGTGTTCTTTATGTCTTTGCTTCCTTCCCCCCCGTGTAATAAATTCATATATTGTCAGCGATATAACAGGTATAATTACAGGCAGGTGTGCACGTACCTGCACTGAGTGCACACGATCTAGGCTGGCACCGTGATGGGCAATTAAACCGTTATGTCCATTCGGATGTATAATATTAAACAACACGTGTAGAGGTCATGACTCATCAGCTTGTTCGATTTAATGAATTGCACGTGATGAATTATCCGATGATGTAAACGTAAAGCGAAAACGATGCCCGTTTCAATCCGTGACCCTTGCACGACGATGTTATCATTTGGATCACACCATTCACATTATTCGAGCAATTCCAACATGCCTCGATGTTACGGAAACTTCTCAGCGTTCATTTGTCTTGTGTAGATTTATTGATAAAGGTTCATATTGCACCGAACGAGACCGATAATTATCTACCATATACAGACTTGGCATTTAATATGGAATATTTTTTTTCTTGACTTGGGTTTACTTTCTGAACTCAGTATATCAATCTGGTGAGTTTATTTTACCCTTCGGTGATGTCTTTGTTGAAAGAACCATGTCACTGATTGTCTTTCGCAGCAAGAAGTCAATAACAGGATTATACCACAAGTGGCGGAACAAAATGTAAGGACAGGTACATTTGACGATTGGCTTCACAATCGGGTATATAAGGGTTGTTGCGTTCTATATTAGTGGAAAACAACTGCTGCACATCTACAAAAGTTATTGCCGCTTCCTCTGGAGATGGTCCGTCAACTTGACAATGCTGTTTGTCATGGAGTGGTGGCTTTACGAAATTCTGGCATGAAACAGCGTGCTATTGCTCGGCAGTATGGCATCACTCAAGGTCAGGTGTCAAAGATCCAGAAACGAAATGCTCAGAGGGGTGTCCCCACTCCAATACCGAGGCCAGGATGTCCACGCAGAACCACAAGGAGAGATGATTGCCAGCTGCACCGGTTAGTCTGCAATGGCCGTACCAAGTCAGCTAATTGGCTTAGGGCTGAGTGGCAGCAACTGACAAATGTGCCTGTATCCAGAAGGCTAGTCAACCAACGACTGGTTCAAGCAGGCCATCGTGCCAGGCGTCCCCTGAGAAAGCCATGCCTGACCAGACAACACAGCCAGCGCCGATTGCAGTGGGCCAGAGAGCACCGTCAATGGCAGCCAGGACACTGGAATCATGTGACCTTCAGTGACGAGTCCAGATTTCTGGTCTATCGTCAAGATGGCCGCGTCTGAGTGCGCAGACAAGTGCATGAAGCCCACAACGAAGATTGTATAGTGCCAAGAGTCCAAGCTGGAGGTGGTGGGTGACCGTTTGGGCTGCTTTTCATGCAGGGGGAAAAACTGACCTGGTTGTTCTGAATGGAAACCTGAACCAGTTCAAGTGCAGGGTCATTCTGGAAGAAACATTGCTTCCATTTGCTCGTGCAGCCTTTCGAGGAAACTTTGTCTTCCAAGATGACAATGCATGGCCTCATCATGCTCGCATGATCCAACACTTTCTTGCTGACCATGGTGTAGAGCATATGGAGTGGCCTGCCATGTCCCCGGATATGAATCCGATAGAGAACTTGTGGGCAGAATTAACGTGTCAAATCGACCACTTGGACCAGCAGCCGACCTCTGTGCGTGAATTGCAGCAGGCTATTGTAACTGCATGGCAAGCGATTCCTGTCCAAACCTTGGCAAATCTCGTGAACAGCATGCGTCGATGTGTACGTGCTCTCCTGAATGCTGGTGGGGGTTACACGAATTACTGAACTGTAATTTTACTGTCCGTAATCCCAGTCATAATTTAGCTTTTGTTTTTGTTGAAATTTTTTTTGCCTAATGTGCAAAATAAAGAGATACTTCTGGAAAACGTACAGAAGTTTTACACAGTACTGTCCGTGAATTGAGTTCAATATCAGTTTACATCACTTTCAAGGATAAATTTATTTGCTTCGAAATGTCAAATGTGGTTTTTGTTTCTTTTAAAGGTCAAATTAACAAAATCTAGAATAATTTCAACATAATTCCAATGAACTTTTGGTTCTAAGTCATCTTGAAAAGTAAGTTCACCCCCACAAAAAAAATATTCCATATTAAATGCCAAGTCTGTAATACACAATGTCAGTTTGTGTGTTCATACGGATGTCTGTCTCCCTTCATAAAAGTAGGTTTTAAAGACCAATCTTTTAACACGAATGTGTGTTCACTGCGGTCTATTTTTGAGGATAAAACAAACTCAAAAAAACATTTGGCATTAAAGAGTAATTATGTCTCTTCTGTTGGAATTGTAGACGGTGGTTTGCAAACCGAGCCTCAAGGGCGGTGTACAGAAACGGTTTTTAAAACAAGCATTGTGAGTATTGCGCTGCAATACATGTCCCCTGCCGGCAGTCTGTCGTTCGGAAAACTGTTGGGGAAATTACCAAGGGTTATTTATCCACAGGTTCTGAATCGTTCCCAATCGCTAATTACCTCAGGACGGGCTCACCTGTGATTCACACTCGGGACTTCGATTTATACACCTTGCAGACAGGTCAGAAGAAGCACGAGAAAATAAGTTGTTGATAAAGAACCTTTCGAGTCGCTAAATATCAGTAATCTATATATATAAAACACAGTTTGTGTGTGTGTAATGTTACCGATAGACTCCGAAACGGAGAGGCTCACGTACTTGATATTTGGCACAGACATGGCCATTGAGCCTGGGAAGGACATGGCCGACCTAAAAATATTTGACGAGATCCATATTTTATATTCATATTTACCTCAGCGCATTTCAGCGAGGAATATTATACATGGAATCTGACCTGGTGGCAGAGCAGGTCGCTGATTCGCTCAGAGCGATCACGTGATGTTCCATCCCCGCCGCCAGACCATTGAACATAAAACACAGTTTGTGTGTGTGTAATGTACGGGTCTCCCTTCCCCCGCCCAGCAACGCCGGTACTGGAGGGCGTCACAGGATTGGTGAGTCTCAAAAATCCGCTTCGTGCTGTTGCGAAGATGCAGGACGATGTCGCGATTGTTGTGCTGCTCTCCGACCATGAGAACTGCAACGTCATTGTTGACTGGCCCTCCCCCCTCCCTTCCTGCTCCACCCTACCCCCTCCCCTTCTCCCCTCACCCTCTCCCTCCCTTTTCCCCCTCCCCCTCCCCTTTCCCCCTCCCCTTCCCCATTCCCCCCTCCCCTTCCCCCTCCCCCCCACCCCTTCCCCCCCCCTCTTCTCACCTCCCCCTCCCCCCTCTTCTCCCCTCCCCCCCTCTTCTCCCCTCCCCCCCTCTTCTCCCCTCCCCCCCTCTTCTCCCCTCCCCCCTTCTTCTCCCCTCCCCCCCCCGTTCCCCTCCCCTCCCCTTCCCCATCCCCTCCCCTCCTCCGCCCGGCAATGCCGGGTACTTCTGCTAGTTACAATATATAAACAACAATGAAAAAAATTCATTTCTGATGTTGAGTACTTAAATTCCGACTTACCTTCCATTTACTGGGATGAAATAAAATACACCGCCTACATGCAGATGATCGGCCACCGCTAACGCTAAGCATACAGAGATTCAGGTGCCGTTGTAACCCGGATGTTCCTCTGTTTCGCTTTTCTTTCCCCCTCGCACGACGAGCACTGCAGTGCTTACAAATGGTGAAACTTTCGTCGACGGGATCTACAGAAAAGTGATCCCACACTGCGGAAGTTTTATTTCGTGAAGCCATGATGTCGGGTAGCTCCGAGTCTCGTTTATTATATTTTCCAGTTCACGATCAATGATCGATGTATATATATATATGTTGCTCGGCTTGGCTCGGCCCCT
>NC_136267.1:176528338-176673338 GCF_964187855.1 Myxine glutinosa
ACCCCCCACACACACACATCTCTCCCCCCCACCCCCCACACACACACATCTCTCCCCCCCCCCCCCACACACACACATCCCCCCCCAAACCCCCCCACACACATACACATGCACACACACAACACACACACACACACATACACACACACATCCCCCCTACCCCCACCCACACCCCTCCCCCCAAACACACACCCCTCCAAACACACACACACACACACACACACACACACACCAATCCCCCCCCCCCCCACCTACACACACACACACATCCCTCCACCCCCCCACACACACACATCCCCCCTACACACACACACACACACACACACACACCCCACCCCCAATACACACACACACACACACACACACACACACACACACACACATATCCACACACACACACACACACAAACACGCGCACAGCCCTCCCCCACACGCACACACATATCCAGACAAACACACATCCCCCTCCCCCCACCCCCCAAGACACATCCCCCACACACATCCCCGGACACACAACCCCCCCCCCCCCCACACACACACACACATCCCCACACACACACACATTCCCCCTACCCCCCACCCACATACACACACACAAACACATGCACACATCCCCCCACCCCAACCCCCAACACACACACACACACACACACACACACATCCCCCCCCACCCTAACACACACACAAACACACGCATACATCCCCCCACCCCAAGACACACACACACACACACACACACACACACACACACACACACACACACACACACACACACATCCCCCCACCCCTAACACAAATCCCCCCACCCCCCCAACCCTAACACACATGCACACAAACAAACACCCCCACACCCCTCCCCCCCCACACGTACACACACACACACCCCCCACCTCGACACATACACACACACACACACACACATACATATACACACACACCCACACACAAACACCCCCACACCCCTCCCCCCCACACGCACACCCTCCACACAAACACACACATATCCCCCCACCCCATCCATTTAAAAAAATATTTTCGTTTAATTAACGATATCTGCCACCCGTCGAAGAACGTCATGCCGTGGCATGACGTCATCCGTGGCCCGTGCCGTATGTCAGCGGAAGAACGAAGTATCCCGTCGATCGAACTTGGTCAAATTTTTCATGATTGTCACCAAATTTGTTGTGGTATTTTGTGAACTCATCCAAGGCAATACGACAATCGAAATCCGATTTGAAATCGGAGCCAAATTTGCGCCTTAGGTTCTGCCTGCACACATGGATATTTTACCTGAGGAAGAATCACTTTGGAAATGCGACCAATTTAAAATGTTCGATTTTGAATAACTTCGTCATTTTAAATCGGATTTCCACAAAATAAAGGTCACCATTGCTTGCAGATACCTCTCTTTCTCCTTAAAGTTGAAGACAGGATGAACTTCAGAGCGAGAAATAAGCCGAGGCGGCGGAGAGTTTTACAATGTTATTTTCCAATGGAAATGACAATATCGTGTAGTTTTACGAAAATTCATCAGAATTTGCCCAGATTTGTTGCATTCGAATGTTAACACCCTCTAGCGACTGCCAAATCCGAAGACAATTTAATTTCGAGCTACCCTTAGCTCGTGAGGTGGTTATGTCACATGGCCTGGTCAAAAAAATGTGTTGTGGTTCTTCTTCTTCAGGCAATAACAACTTCTAGTTTCCAGACCGTACATCCAATCATCTTGAAATTTTGCACACTTGTTACTCTTCATGACTTCTACAATAATATGAAGTTTCACGTCGATCAATAAAGCGATTCAAGAGATATCCATTTAAAAAAATATATTTTCGTTTAATTAACGATATCTGCCAAACCACGTGACCTATCGCAAATTCTAAAATGACATTTTAGTAGACTGACATGCTGGACAGATCTGTGAAGTTTCTCCTCGATTGGATCAAAAATGAGGGAGGAGCTAGGTTTTGAAGGTTCATGCTTAAAAACGTCATAACTCTGAAACCATGTGATGCATGACGTCATGCTCGCTGACTTTTTTGTTCATCATGGGTATATGATTATGCCTGCAAAGATTGGCCTCGATCTGTTCAGCCGTTGCAGAGAAAAAGGGTTTTTTGTGTTTTCACGGAAAACAATATGGCGGCCGAACGACGTGACCTGTGACGTCATAATTACCATTAAAATATTCTACAGACAGAGTCCCTCCTATGGTTGATCTCAATCGGTCCAATTATTGCAGAGAAAATGGTTTTTAAAGGAAATTAAAACTTAAAATGGCAATAGCACTGGGAGACATGGCCTGGAAGGACAAAATGGTGTGTTTCTTCTTCTTTCAACAATAAAGACTTATAGCTTCGAGACCGTACATCCAATCATCTTGAAATTGTGCACACTTGTTCCCGTTGATGAGAGCTACATTGCATTAAAGATTCAAGTCGATCCATGCAGTGGTTCAAGAGTTACAAGCTTTTTAAAATTTAACTTCCATTATTTATTGCGGCCAAACCATGACATATCAAAATGTCTCAAGTAACGTTGAAACATACCCCCATGAGGAACATTTGTGTAAAGATTCCACTCGATATCTCCACAAATTATGGAGGTGATTCAATTTCTAGTTTGAGCTTTAAAACGTCATAACTCTGAAACCATGTGTCGGATGACGTCGTGCTCGCTGACTTTTTTGTTCATCATGGGTATGCGAATATGCGTGCCAAGTTTAGCTCGATCCGTTCAGCCGTTGCGGAGAAAAAGGGTTTTTGGTGTTTTTTCACCGAAAACAAGATGGCGGCCGAACCATGTGACGTATGACTTCGAAAAAATTTGCATTCTGAGTTTTTTTTAACTAAGCATCTGGGAAACAAATCCCATTTTCGGGGGAGAAAATGTTTTGTTTGACGAATTCTAACCTCTTAACGTTAGCATTTTTAATATACTCGATACACATGTCTTTTGTTCCCATTACAGAGTTCTTCAGAATGAGCCATGACTCCATTTTTTCCATTGAGCCGTTTCGGAGCTATAGAGGGGCAACTTTGAAGGTATTTTTCAAGATGGCGCCCATACCACGTGACCTATGACGTCATAATTAGCATTATAAAATTCTCGGAGCCGAGACGATCATTTGATGAAAATTTCCTGTCAATCCGACCAGCGGTTGCTGAGAACATTAATTATGAAGTTTTCGGAGGTGCAAAATAGGGCGGAAGAATAATAAGAAAAACTCTAGCAGTAATAATAGGTTCCTCTCCATTTCATGGAGAGTAAACCGAATTTGTTATGAGGTTAGTTAGCTACACAATACCGAAAATTCGGTTCGATTCCGACAACTTTGAAAATTTGACCTTTGTGACCTTCAAAGGTCAAAGGTCGAAGATTCCGAAATTTGTTGGAAAACTTGTATTTCATGATGTATGTGATAATATAAGATCATGTACGACATTTCCCCCTATCAGGAAGCGAACAATGTAATAAAACAATCAAAAATCGACTTTTCTCAATTTCATGACCTTGTGACCTTGACCTTGGGGTGAAAATGAAAAATGTAGCTTGAACTCGATTACCCCCTAAAAAGACATCTTTTTCGGGCGTCGCTCCGCCCACAATGGGCGCAATACGCCCACTCTAGGCAGGACACAACTAGATCATGATATCAACCTCCCACCCAAGTTTCATCAAGATCGGATGATATCATCGGGTAGTTATGCTGCGGACAGACAGACACACAGACACACACTCATGACGAATATAGTGGTCACTCTGTTTGATAACTCATGAACCAATACAAGAAATATGTCGTGCATAGCACGATACTTGCGAAATTCCTGAAATAAGATGTTGGCCTATGATGACCTCAAAAGTAATTGGTGGTTGAATTCAGTGAACAGATATGCAAAGCCTCTTCAAATTTCAAGTCATTCAGATGAAAATTGAGGACTTTAGAAATTTGGCCTATGTTGACCTTTTGGCGTACATTGACTTGGAACATACTTGGTAGTTGAATTCAGTGACCAGGTATGCAAATCCTCTTCAAATTTCAAGTCAATCGGATGAAAATTGAGGATTTTAGAAATCCTCAACATAGGCCTCAACCTCAACATAGGCCAAAGGCCAACAACAATTTCAAATTGCTAAAATCCTCAATTTTCATTCGATTCACTTGAAATTTGAAGGGGATTTACATATCAGCTAACTGAATTCAACCACCAACTATTTTTGAGATCAGCATAGGCAAAAACGTCAACATAGACCAAAGGTAAACAACCCCTTTCCCTTCTCCCCCAAACTTTCACTGAACATCTACTATTTGTCTAACGTTGTAAACTCCACACCCCCTCCCCCCCCCAAAAAACAAAAACAAACAAAAAAACAACTTTTATTTCCCTTTTTCCTCGTGTGCTTTTGCCTCTGCCCACGTGCGCTGTCTCGCCCCGCCCCCATTTTCCCCTTGCCTTGTATCTTTTGCCCTGTTCAAGTGACTCGTGGTCGTCGCTCTAGGCTTCCTCTCCCCATTGGTATTTTTGTGTAAGATTGTTCTTCACAGTTCTGTTTAAATATGTTTAAACTATCCCCTTCAGTGTTTTATTCAGTGGTTTATTACAACACGCTGTTTTTCTTCTTATTTAAAAGGCTCCTTTCAATTTCCTCTTCAACTCATTCCATTTCAAAAAAATATTCAATCTCTTATGATTCCAAATCACTCCATGCTCTAAATTCGCATTCATTCCATCCCTCCTCCATCGTTCTTAAACGAATCGCTAACTTGAAAATCACAACAAACCCAATTTGTTATATATGTTCATCTTTCATTAATCATCCACTTTCTAAACTCCCCCCTTGCCCCTCCCCTCCAAATCTCCCCACTTGCCCCTCCCCTCCGAATCTCCCCACTTGCCCCTCCCCTCCTAAACTCCCCCCATGCCCCTCCCCGCCCAAAACTCCCCCCTTGCCCCTCCCCTCCAAAACTCCCCCTTGCCCCTCCCCTCCAAATGTCCCCCCTTGCCCCTCCCCTTCAAATCTCCCCCCTTGCCCCTCCCCTCCTAAACTCCTCCCTTGCCCTTCCCCTCCTAAACTCCTCCCTTGCCCTTCCCCTCCTAAACTCCCCCCTTGCCCCTCCCATTCAAAACTCTACCCCAACCCCTCCCCTTCAAATCTCCCCCCCCCAACCATCCCTCCCAAATTCTCCCTCCTCCCACCTCCTTCTCAAAGCTGCCTCCTCCCCACTTCGTCTCCCTTCTATGTCATACCTCCACCTCCCCCAACCTTCTACTTTCCTCTGCCCCCCCCCCCCTCAAACACACCCTCACTGCGCCTCATCCCATCACCATCAAACCTATCGTCCTCCTCATCCTTCCCTTTCTTGTAACTCTTCTATAATCTCTGACACACTATCAACTGCTCTTCCTACATCCCCCTCTCACCCTTCATCTGACCCTACCCTTCCCCTCCCCTGTCCTGCACCCGATGCTCCCCCTCTCTCCTCACTAACGGTATGGACCTCAAACATCCGGGGCCTTCGCTCAAACCTGATTGATCTCTCCATTCAGGTTGCTTCTGACAATCCAGACTTGATCTGCTTAACAGAAACTTTCCTCCTTCAAGATGTCTCTGATTCCTTAATATCTCTTCCTGGTTACTCCCTCCTCCGGTACGATAGACCTGAGCCTCGTCCTGGTGGTGGGGTGGCTATCTTTATCAAAAACTCTCTTCCTCATTCTCCCTGCACTGCCCTCTCTCCACCCCACCCACAGGAGTACCTCTGGCTACGGCTTCCTCTTCGCTCCCACCTTTTGTTCATATGTGTTCTGTACCGTCCTCCAAACAGTGATGACTCCATTTACATTTCGCTGTCGGACAACATGGACCAACTTCTATCAACTCATCCAAACTCTCTCTTCCTCATATGTGGCGACTTCAACTGTCATCATGCCAGCTGGCTGGGTGTGGGTTCATCTCTCACCAGCCATGGCACCTCAGCAAAGGACTTCTGCGACTCATTGGGACTGACACAATCTGTCAATTTTCCGACCTGGATCTCAGTCAATGGAGTATCTTCTCTTCTGACTTGGTTATGACTAACTTCCCTGCAAATGTCTGCTGCTCTTCTTCTGCTCCAATCGGTTCTTCTGATCATGTGCTTGTTAAAGTGGACATCTCACTGGCCATTCTCAGAGAGCCTCCTCAGCGCCGACGAGTCTGGCATTTCACTCAGGCCGACTGGCACGGTCTGCAAGCAGCCATCAATCAACTGGACTGGTCTCCCATCTCTAATGCCTCTGACATCAATTCTTCCTGGGAATTCTTCCAAAGCAAACTGCTCTCTCTCTCATGCACAGATTTATCCCATCTCGTCTTCAGTTGTCTTACCCTTCCTCCCGTCCATGGTACACTGAATCTTGTGGTGAGGCAGTTGCCCTGAAACAACTTGCCTTTGCGTCTTGGAAGGCAAATCCAACTGAAGGCAATCTCAGTTCCTTCCACCAAGCTCGAAACAAGTGTGTTTCTACCCTCAGCAGTGCCAGGAAGCACTATCTCTCCACACTCAAGATTGAACTCTCAAACCTGTCTCCTTCCTCCAAATCCTGGTGGCGTCTGGTCATATCCGTTTCTGGTGTTTGTTCCCCCTCCATCCCCTCCCTTACCTCAAATGGCTACACAGTTGACACCGCACGTGACAAAGCCGAATGCCTCAACTCTGTGTTTGCCTCAAAATCTTGTGTCCCAAACCCATCTCTCTCTGTTCCCACCTTTCCCAGTCGAACCCAACTGCTCCTGGACTCTGTGTCCTTCTCTCCTGACAAGGTGGAGAAGTTTTTATCAAACCTCGACTCTGATTCTGCAACTGGACAAGATGGCATCAGCCCACGGGTCCTAAAATCCTGCTCTTCCGCTCTATCTCACCCTCTCTCTGTTCTTTTCACCGCCTCTTTTGCTCAAGGTCATCTGCCAGCATCTTGGAAATCAGCAAACATTACAGCTTTACACAAAAAATGTGCAAAAACAGATCCTTGCAACTACAGACCAATCAGCCTGCTCCCAATTATCAGCAAAGTCATGGAATCCATCATTGCTTCGGATATCAAATCCTTCCTCTTCTCCAATGGCTTGATCTCTGATCATCAATTTGGATTCAGGCCAGGTCATTCTACTCTGGACATGTTGCTTCTGCTGTCTCAACAATGGATGGAGGTCCTCAATGCCAAACAGGAAATCAGAGCTGTCTCACTTGACATATCACGTGCCTTGGATACGGTCTGGCACCCAGCTCTGCTCACCAAACTCACCTCCTATGGTATTCATGGAAATCTCCACTCATGGCTTGCGGACGTCCTCTCTGGTCGTAGGCAACGTGTGGCCCTTAATGGATTTCTCTCATCTCCCCTTCCTGTTCTGGCTGGAGTTCCCCAAGGTAGTGTTCTGGGCCCTGTGCTATTTCTGGTCTTCATCAATGATCTCTCCGACTCTCTGGAAAATCCTCTCTATCTCTTTGCTGATGACTCCACGATCTGCCGCTCCATTCCTCATCCCTCAGATCGGCAGTCTGCAGCCTCCTCACTCTCTGCAGACCTGGAGAAAATCACAGACTGGTCAAACAAGTGGAACATGTCTTTCAATCCTGACAAATCTCACACTCTTACAATGTCTCTCCGAAAGGACCGACTGGAAAACCCTCCCATCTACTTTCTCAACAATCCTCTCCAAGAAGTTCTGTCGCTCAAGCTTTTGGGTCTCACTATCTGCCATGATCTTTCTTGGGAAAACCACATTTCCAAGCTGGCCTCCAAAGCCAGTCGCCGACTGGGCATCCTCCGTCGTGCGAAGTCTTTCTTTGGCACACCCGAGCTCCTCACCACATACAAGGCTTTCATCCGCAGCTCAATGGAATACTGTTCCCCCCTCTGGGCTGGTGCTCCTGCCTCACACCTAGCTCGGCTTCACGCTGTTGAGGCCAAAGCTTTCAGAATCATTGGAATCTCCTGCGATGAAGTCAACTCCGAGGGCCTTTCACTCACTCACCGCAGGCAGGTTGGTGGTCTTTCTGTCTTCTACCGACTCCTCTCCGGCCTTGCTCCCCCAGCTCTCTCTGTGCTCTGTCCCCCCAATATTCCTTCAGGTCGCACAAGATCTGCCTGCAACCCTCTTATGGTTAAACTGCCAAAATCTAGGCTCTCTGCTCACCTTCACTCTTTCATTCCCCTTTTCTCCCGCCTCTGGAACAAACTCCCCCACTCCTTTCAATCCCACTCCTCCCTCCAGGTCTTTAAAACAGCTGTTCACCACCATCTCTTATCTTCCCCCATCCAAAACCTTGATCTTTTCTACCCCCGGTAATTCACCCCAGAGTCCTTGCAGTGTTCATATGTTTTATACCTCTCCCACCTCCCCCCAATGTCCCTGCTCTCAAATGTTGTGTTTGTGTCCTTCCCACTCTCTTCCCATCTTGTCTGCCGCTCCCCTTGTTTTTTGTGTTTTGTGTGTCGGTTTGACTTTTTGTGTGATTAATGTTAGCTCTTTCACGAGCCTCGATCTTGTATGCAGAAGAAAAAAAAAGTATTTCAAATTTCTAAAATCCTCAATTTTCATCCGATTGACTTGGAATATGAAAGGGATTTTCATATCAGCTAACTGAATTCAACCACCAACAATTTTTGAGATCACCATAGGCCAAAAGAGCAACATAGGCCAAAGGTCAACAACAATTTCAAATTTCTAAAATCCTCAATTTTCATCCGATTGACTTGAAATGTGAATATTATTTACATATCGGCGAACTCAATTCAACCACCAACTATTTTTGAGGTCAACATAGGCCAAAACATCAGCATAGGCCAAAGGTCAACCACCTTTTTGAAATCTCTAAAATCCTCAATTTTCATCCGATTGACTTGAAATGTGAATAGTATTTCCATATCGGTGAACTGAATTCAACCACCAACTATTTTTGAGGTCAACATAGGCCAAAAGGTCAACATAGGCCAAAGGTCAACAACCATTTCAAATTTCTAAAATCCTCAATTTTCATCCGATTGACTTGAATTCTGAATAGGATTTGCATATCAGCTTACAGAAACCAACCACCAACTATTTTTGAGGCCAACATAAGCCAAAAGGTCAACATAGGCCAAATTTCTACAATTTTAAATTTCCATCTGATTAACTTAAACTTTGAAGACTATTTGCATATCAGGTCACTGAATTCTACCACAAATTATTTTTGAGGTCAAAAGGATGCTCTACTGAGTGCCATTCTACTTTGTTTCGTTTTGCCAAGTGTCGCTCTATGAGTGATTTTTCATTTGTCTGTTTGTCTGTTTGTCCGCACAGAATAAATATGATTTTCTCTGCAACCGTTGGTCCGATTGACAGGACATTTTCACCATAGGTGCAACTCCACAAGTATAATTTTTTTAATTATAAATATGACGTCATATGTCACGTGGTATGGCCGCCGTCCTGGAAAAACCCAAAAAACTTTGCACCTCTATATCTCCGAAAGTGCTGAATAGAAAAAAATTGAGACATGGCTCATTGTAAAGAACTCTCCATGGGGAATAAAATATGTTAATGATGATGTCATAGGTGCCGCCATTAGGACGTCATAATTCGACAAATGCAAAACGTCATCCGATCAAGATGAAATTTCTTGAGCATTATGTAGGGATAAATTGGTGGGGGGGAAAAAACCGATGACGTCATTGGTCACGTGGTTCGGTCGCCATATTTGTTTTAACACAAAAGCCTTAAAGACAACTGAAAATACGTCCTGGCGAGGGTCTGCAATCTCCGATTGCTCTTTCTAGTTACCCTCGCCAGAGGAGAGGGTATTGCATTTGAGTCCGTTTGTCTCTGTTTTTGTCTGTTTGTCCGCACAGAATAAATACCATTTTCTCTGTAACCATTGGTCCGATTTACAGGAAATTACCACCATATGTGCAACTCCACCTGTATAATTATTGTTTACTGATAATTATGACGTCATATGTCACGTGGTATGGCAGCCATCTTGGAGAAACCGAAAAAAATTGCACCTCCATATCTCTGAAAGTGCTGCATAGAAAAAATTGAGACATGGCTCATTGTAAAGAACTCTCCATGTGGAATAACATCTGTTAATGATGATGTCATAGGTGCCTCCATTATGACGTCATAATTCGACAGGTACAAAACTTCATCGATCAAGATGAAATTTCTTGATCATCTAGGGATAAATTGGTGGAGAAAAAATAATAATGATGACGTCATCGATCACGTGGTTCGGCCGCCATATTTGTTTTAACACAAAAGCCTTAATAACCACTGGAAACATCCTGGTGAGGGTCTGCAATGTGGTGGCTCTTTCTAGTTTGCTTCTGTATCCATCCTGTCCACCTCTCGCGTTCTTCTCTACCACTCTTCATTACCCGCATCGCTTGTTTGTTCGTCTCAGTGATTTATTTTCCGTCGGCCCCCTTGTTGGAAATTCCCCCTTCCCTTTCTGTTGTTCCTTTTATTCTGTAGCATCCTGATCCGTTCTGTGGTCTGGCTCTTCCATGAGCTTCGACCCTGTACACACACAAAAAAAGCCTGCAGTTCTTATATTGCAGTGTGAGAGAGAAACAGTATTCACCTGATTTCAAGACGAAAAATGAACAGCGTTTTGCCCCTAAAAGCCAAGACAGGAACTGTGCATTAAGTAATGAAATAAATAGTTACCTAAGCACCGATATCCAGAGATTTACTACCAAGCAGACTATATTGCAGCCAAGAATTTATGCAGAGCCATAATTGTGAAGCTAATTGCGCTTCTTCAACAAAATGTCAAACCTGGACAAAGTTCGCAGCTTGACAATGCCGTGGACAATCGTTTTCTTGTCTTCCACGAGGATGAGATGGAGACATATTTTGAACCGATTAAGGGAGAACATACTGCCTGGTGACGGTCACGCGCCATCGTTGCGCAGCGGGCACAGCGCACGTGTGCCGGAGCCAGGAGACCCTGTCCACCTGGAAGCTTTCTTCGCTTTAGTGCAAATATAGATATGCAAGTCAGGTGCCCGTCTGGCTGCTTGCTACCTTGAATCAAAGGAGACCGCTCCGGGCAAACCAGCGGGTGGTGAATTAAATATTGAATATGTGGTTTGTGCGATGTGAGCACTGGCACAGAAAAGTGGCTTGAATAGGAAGTTTGGAATTCAGACGAGACTATCCCAACACTCTTCGCTGAATCAGCCTCTAATGGGAAGATAGAGTGAAGTAGGCCTACTCAGACATGAGTGGGAATAAAATATGCGTTGCTGCTTCATAGAAAGATAAAATTACATATACCTGGACCATGAAGGCAATCAAGTAAGCAATGAACTGGAGGAGCAAAGCCAGAACAAACATATTGGGTTATAAGAAATTCAATGTCACATCGACCTGTTTGGCGGAGAAAGTGGACCCTGAAAAGGTGTGCCTTGTTCGCACAGCATTCCTGATCACCATTTGGTGAAGAAAGAAAGTGGACCCTGAAAAGGTGTGCCTTGTTCGCACAGCATTCCTGATCACCATTTGGTGAAGAAAGAAAATGGACCATGGAAAGGTGTGGCTGGTTAGCAGACCATTGCTGATCACCACTTGGTGAAGAAAATGGACCCTGGAAAGGTGTGGCTGGTTAGCAGAGCTTTGCTGATCATCATTTGGTGAAGAAAATGGACCCTGGAAAGGTGTGGCTGGTTAGCAGAGCTTTGCTGATCATCATTTGGTGAAGAAAATGGACCCTGGTAAGGTGTGGCTGGTTAGCAGAGCATTGCTGATCATCATTTGGTGAAGAAAGTGGACCCTGGTAAGGTGTGGCTGGTTAGCAGAGCATTGCTGATCATCATTTGGTGAAGAAAATAGACCCTGGAAAGGTGTGGCTGGATAGCAGAGTATTTCTGATCACCACTTGGTGGAGAAAATAGACCCTGGAAAGGTGTGGCTGGTTAGCACAGCATTTGCTGATCACCACTTGGCAGAGAAAGTGGACCCTGGTAAGGTGTGGCTGGTTAGCACAGCATCGCTGATCATCATTTGGTGAAGAAAGTGGACCCTGGTAAGGTGTGGCTGGTTAGCACAGCATCGCTGATCACCACTTGGCAGAGAAAGTAGACCCTGGTAAGGTGTGGCTGGTTAGCACAGCATCGCTGATCATCATTTGGTGAAGAAAGTGGACCCTGGTAAGGTGTGGCTGGTTAGCACAGCATCGCTGATCATCATTTGGTGAAGAAAGTGGACCCTGGTAAGGTGTGGCTGGTTAGCACAGCATCGCTGATCATCATTTGGTGAAGAAAGTGGACCCTGGTAAGGTGTGGCTGGTTAGCACAGCATCGCTGATCATCATTTGGTGAAGAAAGTGGACCCTGGTAAGGTGTGGCTGGTTAGCACAGCATCGCTGATCACCACTTGGTGGAGAAAGTGGACCCTGGTAAGGTGTGGCTGGTTAGCACAGCATCGCTGATCATCATTTGGTGAAGAAAGTGGACCCTGGTAAGGTGTGGCTGGTTAGCACAGCATCGCTGATCACCACTTGGTGGAGAAAGTGGACCCTGGTAAGGTGTGGCTTGTTAGCACAGCATCGCTGATCACCACTTGTCCTTGTTGATCACTGACGCCACCTGTAGGTGACAATAACAAGATTAATGCTAAAAAGCGAGTGATAGCGATTCGTGAAGCCTTCATTTTCTTTATGATAGCACCCTCGTGTTTAGGATTCTAGACATGCCAGGTGAGGGTATTCACAACTCGCACAACAAACAGATGGAACTGATTGAGGCAGGTGGCTTGACTTATCGCTGGATTATAGGGGCTTCCAGAAAACTTTGAAACAAAGTAGCACTAAACCACATGCTAGAAACTGCTTTAAAGAAGTTATCAAATAAAGTGAGTCAGTATTTTCAAAAGACCTGAGGTTTCTTTAATACCTGGTGACCAACATTCCCAAATCTCCTCCTGTAGTTATGGATGAGGCATCTGTGAAGACGATCGCAGATGAAACCCAACAGACAAGAAATTGTGAGTGTAATTTTGAGTGCGTTTTTGGAGCCAACTTCAAAATGCTGAAACTTCTTTAGTATGCAGAGCAAGGCTGCGAGTGGCATCATTGGCTAGGGGCGCCGGTCGCCCCCTGCAGGTGAGAGCACAAATTTGGAATTTGTTCAAGGTGCCAGCTATAGTTCACCTACTCTTCAGAAAGGATACCATGAGATGATGACATCCTCAACGTCTACCATCTAATGCCGGAAGACAGGACTCCCAGTTTGGCGTCCATCCAAGGGACGGCACACACATTGATGCCCTGCCGTACCTGTTAGACACCTATATGACAGTTTGTAGCTGAGCGCATATTCGAACCCAGGCTAGACGTCTTAAAGGCAAGTTTGTCTACCTGTAGTCCATCCTGCCAACCCAAACTGCTGAAACTTTCATCTTTTGAATCATTTTCCAGAAATCTTGCCCTTTATAGAGGCCAGGGAAGCTTGCTCAGAAATACCTGAATCACACGCCCATGGGCTGCGGCTGCACAGTGGCAGATAGACCGGGAGAAATTTCATTAAATCAAGAGTTATGAGAAATTCTGCCTTCCCACATCAGCTACAGAACCATTAAAGTTATTAGGTAGGGGAAAATGTAAAAAAAAAAAAACTGCAGCTTTAAGAAATTGTCTGGGGTATTGTGTTCCTGCAGACTCTTGAACAGGAAAACGCCTTCCAGTTGCTATTGTAATGTAAAGTACAGTCTGGCCAGTCGTTTCACCTGGGCTGCTAGGTACCCTTTATATACAAAGGGAGGAAAGCAAAAAGGTTCCATCTTTGCGCCCCATTGTGCAGGATTGCTAGTACCAAAAGGTTGGCTTTATGAGGATTATGGGGGGGGGGGGGGGGGGTTCCAGAACAACCAGGTGTAAATTACAAATAAAGAGCAATTGCAAATTTTAAGGTTGAATGCAAATTGGCTAAGCATATTTATACACGTTCAAAACTGCCATTGAAAACGATTCATCATCAAGCCATTGTGTGCTGCAAGCTATGTGCATGGATGTATGCTGTGGCTTTGTGTGACATGCAATATATTCTCCCTGTCGCTGGATGTATGTCTTCCCAATAAGCAGGGGAAAGGAGGAGAGACATGAATGAAAGAAGCAAATGACATTGTCTGCAGTACTTGTACCCCCTCCTCCTCCCTCCCTCCAGCACTCCTACCGCCCCTACCCCCTTTCATCCAAGCTCTTCCACCAGCTGGTGACTTGGTGCTCTCTGCACACATCCTGGATGACAAACGTCTGGGATATGTTCGGGGAAGATCACGATAGCGTCAGCTATAGGTGAAATCGCATTCCTGTAAGAGGGGCAACCACAATGGAAATACCATGACAGACCTCAACACATTGTCTTCAATGGGATTCCAAATTTTCATAAAAGCGTCAAGGGAAGGAATTGCCATGGCTACAGCGAAGCCAATTTTTTTTTTTTTTTGAATTTAAGAAAAAACGTTTTTTGTTTTTTTCCTACTGTTTGCATCATTCAGCTGAGCCTGTGATAGTTCTCATGACATTTGCAGGGAACTAAAACACGATGAGGAAATCATAGTGAAGGGTCTGTTACTGCTCTCATTACTGCGTTTCATGATTGCAGGTATTTATGTCAAACTGATAACCTAAGCTTTTTGATAAAGTCTGGCATCCCACCTTGATCTCCAAACTCTATGCTTATGGCAGCCAAGGCCACTTCCTCTAATGGATCAATGACTTCTTCCACTCCCTCATTCATTCATGTAATGACCAATGATGGACGTTAAGCGCCCAAAACCCAAATATCATCTACAATTATTGAAATCCAACTCGGCGGCGATCATCGAGGTCCGAATAACTCAAGGACACCCAGTGAGATCAATAAGTGTATTTAAAACGGGGAGGGGAAAGAACAGGGAGGCAATAGTTGATTTCCTAAAATACTGCTTTATGTACAATAAAATGAAATACTCGCCTCCAGGTTTCATAGGGATGGAAGGATTTTAATCATCTAATATTAAGGCCTCAGACACACCACAGGAGAACACCAGAGATATCAAATAGACACAGAATACCCTTTTATGGCACATTCAGGTGCCACAAGTCCAACGAGGTGTTTCCAGAGCGGCGAGAGGTAAATTTACGTTGGACAAACATTGGAGGTTTTAGGGAAAAGTGGGTTTAGACAAGCATTGGATGGGCAGACATGCTTTCGATATGATTACCGATGCATATTCCTATTACAGTTAATTTTACCTCACACTTGTGCTAAAACACAAAGTTAGGGAATAACTATTCTAATCTATACACGATTTGCCTCTAGAAGTCATTTCCGCATCAATATCACCTGGTGATGTCAGTGCCCGTCTCACTGTTCTCATCTCCACTCCTCCTCACCCCACACTTCCCAGTAAATTTAAGTTAACTGTTAGACTTAATTAATGTCTTGTTGATTTATCCCAGGCTTGATGGGCCAAATGACCAAACTATTATGAGTATTTATTCTTTCGAACTTTTTATTTGCTTCTTGCATATTTGTTGATTTGCTCCAAATATTTGTGTAATTTATATGAAACTGCAGTGATGTCTATTGTTTATAATGTCTGTGTCCAATTGACAATATTAAAAAACGAAGCTCCACCGAAGTATACTTCAATCAATATTCAAAAATGAAGTAACTCTCGATGTTTTAAAGATTGAAGCTGAATCTCATTGTAATCCACCTGAATAAAACCAACGATATTCACTACTCCTGAAGAACAGATGCCCAGGCAGCAAATTGTGATGGCAAGAAAGCACTTTTGGAACACTGTGTGGATACAGAATGCCCCTTGCGGCCAAAACTTAATGGCATAATTACTGGCAAGGTGCTGTCCCGGCCGAGCCAATTTAGCGGACATGCACTGTGTGGTGGCAGAGATGGATGGAGAGCAAGGGCAAGCTTGCACCGTTCTCAGAGGGGGCTTTTGTTTAAAAGATGAGCAATATGTCTCTCTGCCATCCATTCCCAATTCAGCCGCAGTAAGCCTCCATTCCATCAGTCGAGGATGGGTGAGTTTCTGCCAAAGTGACAAAATTGGTGCACCAATTTTCCAGGATCGTGAATGGAAAGCCATGTCAGAAACGGTGAAGGGAATGCTTATGTGCTCATCTCTCGTAAAATAAAACCAGAAATTTAAAATAAAAATGTACTGCTTGTTTGGGAAACCTAAGTTGCTAACATTTTGTAATAATAACTCATAAGAATAAAAGTGTCATAACCATTCTTAAAAGTTTTTTTTAAAGATACTTTCATGCTCTTCTAGTCAAAGAAAGCTGCATAAAGAAACAAAGAAAAGCTAAACAAGGCAAGCCCTGTACCTTTTCAAAATCTACCTGAGTTGTTCTACAGCTGCAGACATTACAAGTAGTACATACATGAGAATCCCAATGCTGAAACACCCCACATGGTTTGGTATTCCCTGTATTGTATTCTTGTTGTGTGAATGAACAAGCCCTGAGATAAGAATCGTTAAGATATCTGCCTGGCTTGGTGAGTTTGAGCATGGTATGATTCGGTTAGGGTTAAATGGTTTTTTTAATTACTGATTCATTGCTTCATGCAATCCATCTGCCATGCCATTTGCTTTTAAATAAATATACCTGGTCTCTGGGTTGGATTCTGCTCGTTAAGGTTGCCTCAATTGATGATTTCTGGTGATTTCAGTATCATTCGACCAACCGTATAAAACCAGCTCAGTCCGCGCTTGTGATCAACGGTTGCTCAGCCAGATTAGAAATAGCCACCAGCGCCTATCGGTACATCACCCAGTTGTTTCTGCAGTCCAAACGAGTATTGTAACGTGACAAACAGGTCCAGGAACTTGCTCATGGCTGTGGAATTAGCTGACGGTGGACTTAGCTGACGGTTGTGGTCGACCCGTGTGACTTGAAACAGGTAACCGGAAAAGCCTGCAACTTACATTTGTTGTCATCAAAGTGGGACCTGAACCTTGACTCAGCTGATATGAACATTTTGTGTCAGCTTGAGTGGGATTCGAACCTGAGGTGTAAATTCTCGCACCTCAAAACAAATTTGCTGAACTGTGCATTAGAAATGCTTTTATAACCAAACCATCACAATGTGGAGGCAGGACGAGCAGAACCATCAGGGGCAAAGCTGGTTAGACACCACCATGACCCAATTCGACATCGATGTGGAAGGAACACGAGAGGGCATGGAGTAGTCATTTCCCCCTACCCAGTACCCCTGAACCACCAAGAAACCCAGAAACCCCAGAATCAGCGGGGCGACTTTGCCCGAGCGGCATGGAAATAGCCCAGATATGGCCAATAAGTTGTTTGACAGAATGATGGCTGGTCAGGCTGAGCAGGTGGACAAGCTGGATGCCAACATTGATGCAAGCCACGCGAGCTGGTGGAAAAATGGATGCGAGCCAAGCCAAAATGAAGGCCGGTCACACCGAGCTGAAGGCGAGGCAGGTGGCCGTCAGTGTGGATTTAGCAATGAGGTACAGCAGGTAAGGCAGATCATGGAGAGAAAGATAGAGGGCGTTAAACAGGGAATTGAAACAGTACTGGAGTTGGAAGAAAGTAAAATGAAATGGGACACAGAGTCAGAGCAGTTTAAAATATATAATACACTTACACATACATAAACACGCACTCACATTCATAGTAAGGAAAACATATGAAAATCTGTTAACTAAATTGTTACCAAAAAATTTCTTCACCAATATGTTTGTAAAGGTGTGTAATAATATGTGTTAAAATGTTGAAGGTCAACTCCCGTGGGAAACCCAGAAAAAAAGCTGTTGAATTCGGGTACCGAAAAATTATTTTCGAGAATTTTAATTTTTTTAAATCGGCCCTTAAGTAACTTCTGAGGGGTCAAATAAGGGTTTTTCATGATTCTGAGTTGATTGTTAACATTTATATTTCACCACAGACACTCCTTTGTGGAAAAATAATTTCTAAATATATCTCATTTTCTACTTTGCAGGACATGGAGTCTAGCAATATGGATGAAGACGTTACTCCACCTGTGCTCAATTGCTTCATCTGTGCACGCTCGGATACACCAGCTGAAAGGCTCATACAGGCAACTCCAAAGGGATACTCAACTTTATTGAAACAAGCAGAAACTGTCGAAAATGTTACTGTTGTGGAACGTATGAAGGAGGCTCAAAAGGAAGGAAAACTGAGGTACCACCAGAAGTGTAAAAATGATCTGTACAACAACTTTGTTGCAACCACCAAGAAGTCAGCTCAAGCATCAAAGGCAGAGAAAGAGTCATCAAAGTTGAAGAGAAGACGCACTACTTGTGAGTTCAGTTCATCAACTGGCTCAGTTCTAGAAGATCACAGTCAGTTGACCTCCTGTATAAGGATGTATGCATTCTTTGCAACCAACCAGCCCAGCTCTACAAAAATAATCCAGCACAAGCTAGAAAGAAATACAGAGTGCCAGATAATTTGACTGCAGATACACTGAAGGCAAGCTTGCTGAAGACAGCACGGAGTCGTGGGGATGACTGGGGCACTGAAGTCACTGGACGCCTGGAAGGGATCAACGACTTGGTAGCAGAAGAAACACTGTACCATTTGCTATGCAAACTTATGTTTCCGAGAGGTGACAGTTTGTCCGAGACTGATGAGGAAGGAAAAAGGAAGAGAGGACAGAGGAGTATTGATGAGGAGCGAGAGGCAGTTTTTATTGAATTCTGCGAATGGTTAGACTCAGAATTAGAGCATGGGGTAATGAACATGGACCAAGTCCATGAAAAGCTGCAGGAGTTTGATCAGTCACCAGAGAAAAGCCTTTCTTATTCAAAGCATTGGCTAAAGATAAAACTTCTAGAGAAATACGAAGACACCTTGTATTTCACAACACAGGAAAGAAGGGCAGATGTACTCTGTCTCAAAGATGGCACCGACAATATTCTGCGAGAACATCATGCTAATCTTGACCATGGAGATGAGAAGACTCAGATCATAAAGACGGCACTCAAGTTCATATCCAATGATATTGCCTTGATTGATTTAGGTCCAAAGTCATACCCCACCACACACAGTATGACTGACATCGATAGTCAGCTGACACTTGTTCCTGCAAGCCTTCAGATGTTCTTGAGACCGATTGTCAAGACAGACGAAAGAGTTGCCGTTTGGGGGCAGAATTTTATTAAGGCCTGTCGACCTCGGTCTGGAGTATTGCCACACCAAATGGGGCTTGCCATACAACTTGATCATAGATTTGGGTCAAAATGGATGCTCAACAAGTTCCACCGGCTGGGATACACTGAGTCTTACACGGAGACACAAAACTACAAATACTGCTTCCTTAATAGTACGAGTGGAGATGATGTTCCAGATACTTCTGGCACTCCTGACACCATTGTGGAGGAAACCGATGAACAGATCAATGATGAGGTTGCGGTTGATGCTGCGCTTGAGGATCAATCAGTGATGACAGCCAAAGTGCCAGCCAGTGAAAGTGAATTGTCAAGTAATGATCAGGTGGTCTTTATGGAGGTTGGGGAAACAAACAATGCAGTCACTCAGTTTGTTGGAGACAATATAGATTTAAACATTGTCTCTATTCACGGAAACACTCCCTTTCACTCAATGGGTTGGATCGAAGTCACCTCTCCGACACCACCTTTGCCAGATCCACAGACAACAGCAGCTTTCCCCCGGGTGAAGTTGAAGGCACTCGACAAAGCTAAGATCCTGAGAGGAACTGAAGTAAAGATTATTCCATTTACGAACAGGAAACAGATAGGAACGAACGCGATCATGTTTCTCCCCCTCGCTGAGCTTTCCTCCTCCCTGGCTCATGATCAGCCACTCCTCACTCCAGGTGACACACTCTGGGCAGCGGGGTGGGTGATCAAAGCCAACGATCCTGAGTTCCCACACTCCAACTGTGGATGTGGACTATGGATGGATATAATAGGTGTGCATGGGTATGAGCCAGTTCCAACACTGGACCCCACGGCTCCTGAGGAGCTATTGCAGTTCACGAGCTGTAATTGTCATGGAGATTGCAGCAACCGGCGATGCAGCTGCAAGAAGAATGGGGTCACGTGCATCTCGGCCTGTGGAGTCTGTAATGGCATTACATGCAGAAACTGCAGTCATGATGTTGTTGAGTCTGAAGAAGACATAGACAATGACTGTTGAAACTTCTGACATTGTGAATGAGAAATAACTCTTGAGTATTATATATGTATGTGAAATAAAAGCTACTTTGTGTGTAAATGTAAAAGTGAAAATATAAATGTTAACAATCAACTCAGAATCATGAAAAACCCTTATTTGACCCCTCATAAGTTACTTAAGGGCCGATTAAAAAAAATAAAAATTCTCGAAAATAATTTTTCGGTACCCGAATTCAACAGCTTTTTTTCTGGGTTTCCCACGGGAGTTGATCTTCAACATTTTAACACATGTTATTACTAGACTACGGATTTTTATGTTAAGAAAATAGGCCTTTTATGTTTTGAAAAGCGGAAAATTTTTTTTTTTATGTGAAAAAATCCCGAAATATTTTTTTCCCCCGTTTTATTCATTTTTTATTATTACCAAGTTTTTCAGAAATCAGTCAAAAAAAGAACAAAAAATGGTAAGCTTTTTCCTGCACAACATTAAGCACTCTGGGCTAGTAAACAGGTAAAAAATGACGTTCAGGTACCTTTATTGCAACCGCATTGTTTGATAAGTAGAGGACTAGAAGAAATTGACAAGACCCTTTTAGGAACGGTTAAAGTAGGTGTTTGAAATCATTATCTTGGTAATGTTCTCCTTGGTGAGGCGGTGTCGGCGGTTGGTGAGGACGTTTCTGTAGACGGAGAAGGACCTTTCCACGTCGACGCTGACGATGGGGCAGTACCTCAAGAGGGGGATGTCAGCAAGCTTGACTCCAGCCGGCACACCAACCTCAGATCCGTGCTGATCTCCATCCAGGATCAAAGCCACTGTCCTCAGCACACCAATGTCGGGATTGCGCTGCAGCACCGCCTTGAACTTGGTGAGCAGGATCTCCTTACGGCAGCCTCGGATCTTTTCGAGCTCCTCCTTGGCCTGATCCAGGAGCTGGAAGGCCTTGGCCAGCTCCATGCCGGCCTCCTCCAGCTGCTTAAGGATCTTCGGGATGAACGACACGTGGGCATTTAAGAAGACCAAACTGAGCTTGATGTCCGCCTTTCCGAACAGGTCCTTGGCACTCCGGATTGCCATCGCGTCGTCATCGTTCAGCTGGTCCACAATGTCCTTGACGGCCTCGAAGTGCTCGGCGTAAAACACCGCGGCGTCGATCCACGTCCCCCACCGAGTCAGAATGGGCTCCGGGGGGAGAGAAAGATTGGGCTGCTGCTCCTTCCAAAAGACAACACGCGACGGGGCTTTGACGAACACCTTCTTCGTCGTGGCAATCAGGTCGTTGACGTCCTTGAACATTTCTCGGACTGTCTCGCAGACACGGTGGAGCGCGTGGGCAACGCAAGTCACATGCAGCAAGTCCAGGAAGAGTTCCTTCAGGGCATGGCCAGCCTTGATCATATAGGCCGTGGCGTCGCTGACGAGGACCTTGAGGCACTCCGGCTTGAAATCAGGCCAAAGATAGCGCAGCGTGTCATTGACTGCATGCACGATCTCCCCGGAGTTGGTCTTCTCCAGAAACATGCACTGGACGAGGTGGGGACGAAAGTACCCCTCCTTGGACAAGCGTCCCGCGATGATGTTGGCCACATATCGACCTGCCGAATCGGTCGTCTCGTCGACGGACAGCCAGATGGGCTGCTGTCCGAGGTCGGCACGGATCCCCGCCAAGGCCTCGTCGTAGCACTTGTCGAGGTAGTGCTTTCGAATCCAGCTTTCATCGGGGATCTGGAGAGTGATGTGCTTCTCCAGGAACGACCGGAGGGCAGGGTTTTCCAATTTCGACCATGGGATGCCAGCGGCCAGCATGGCCTGGCACAGCTCCTGAGCCACGACGTCGCACTTGTGCCTCTTTCCGCCACCAAAGTCCTCCATGGTGGCTTGCGTGACCGTCCTCTTCTTCTTCAAGGCCAGGTTGCTCTTGTGGCGGTCTCCTCGGACATGTTGGGCCAGCTCAGACTTCTGCTTCGCCCGGAAAGTCTTTTCACAAGCTCGACAGAAAGCCGTGTCACTCGACACGTACTTGAAGGTGGCCCCATCACCGCCAGCGTTGAATTCCTTCAGCCACTTGTCACGAAGAGCAGCACTCATCTTGATAGGAGACTTGTTCACACTTTGTGTACACTCTCTCACTGTAGTACACCGCCTCACTGCTGTACACACTGGGGACGCAACGCACGCAAGTGGACGCAACGTTTTGTTTTTGAGATCGATCGCAGTTAAAAATTTCGATCGCAGTTACAAATTTCGATCGCAGTTTAAAATTTCGAAAAATTCCCTAATTTTTTTTAGCGTTGCCAGACATTTTCGACCAAAAAGGGCATTTTATTTTATTTTTCCCGAAAAAGGGCGAAATTCTTTTTTTCTCCGAAAATAGCAAAATAATTTTTTTGTGCGCAAAAAAGCCGTTTTATGTGAAAAAATATTTTTTATTTTTTCACATAAAAATCCGATGTGCAGTTATTACACACCTTTACAAACATATTGGTGAAGAAATTTTTTGGTAACAATTTAGTTAACAGATTTGTGAAATATCTCATAAAATGCCCTTACTATCAGCATCTGCCGAGCAGGCATGCAAGACATCGGTCATTATAAAGCTTGCAGTGTTGGTGTGAGAAATTTCAATAGCTCAGTGGGTTATCACTGTGTAAGCAATGAGGTCCTTGGGTTCAAGTCCTGGGTTGAGTCAGAATTTGATCACAGCAGCCACACGGAAGAATTCAATCCTGTTTATATATCTATATCGATATATACAGTCAGATGAAAAAGTAAGTACACCCCATGTAAGGTTTTGACTTTTTCAACATATTTCAATACAGCTATTTGATCTTCATTTCAACAATATTGATAGATAAAGGTGATATAATATAACAAATATCATGAAATATTTACATTTTGTAGTCCATTGTATAATTTAAATAAACATAAATGCAAATTTCGCATGTGGAAAAAGTAAGTTCTCCCCGACATTTATCACTACTTCAAATACCTAAAATTAGAATCAGGTGCTCCAGCTCAGGTGCAAATGATTAGAACATCGTTAGAGAGGATCTTGGGGGGAACCTGTCTTATTTAAACCTCAGACATTTAGTTTGGTTTGCTCTTTGTTGTTGAAGTGTGCAGCGTCACCATGCCTAGATCAAAAGAGCTCTCTGAGGCCTTCAGAAAGCAGGTTATAGATGCCTACGAGCCTGGGAAGGGATTTTAAAAGATCTCCAAACAATTTGAAATCAATCATTCGACTGTCCGGAAGATCATCGACAAGTGGAGAAGATTCCAAACAACTGCCAACTTGTTCAGGCCAGGCCACCCCCGTCTTGGGCAAGTTCAGCCCAAGAGCAGACTGCAAGATGCTGAAAGAAGTCTCGAAGAACCCCAGAATGTCATCACGGGACCTACAGGTAGCTCTTGCCACTGTTGATTTCAAAGTGCACGAGTCTACCATTAGAAAGAGGCTGCACAAATCTGATCTCCCTGGGAGGTGTGCCAGGAGGAAACCTTTGCTGTCCAGAAAGAACATCAGGGCAAGAATAAAGTTTGCCAATGAACACCGAGGCAAAGACCAGCACTTCTGGAACAATGTGCTCTGGACAGATGAGTCAAAGGTAGAGCTAATTTGCCACAGTACCAAAAGACATGTTTGGTGAAAACCAAAGACAGCATTTGACCACAAGAACCTGATACCAATTGTAAAGCATGGTGGTGGAAATATTATGGTTTGGGGCAGCTTTGCTGCATCAGGACCTGGGCAGCTCACTATCATAGAATCCACTATGAATTCTTCATTGCACCAGAGGGTGCTTGAGGATAATGTGAGGCCATCTGTCGGAAAGTTGAAGCTCAACCGAAGATGGACCTTGCAACATGACAATGACCCTAAACATGCCAGTAAATCCACCAAGGAACGGCTGAAAAGAAAGAAATGGAGGGTTCTGGAATGGCCAAGTCAAAGCCCGGATCTAAATCCCATTGAGATGTTGTGGGGGATTTGAAACGAGCTGTGCATGCAAGAAACCCCTCAAACATCACACAGCTGAAAGAATTCTGCATGGAGGAATGGGCAAAAATTTCTCCCAGTCGATGTCAGAGACTGGTAGACAGTTATAAGAAATGCCTACTTGAGGTTGTTTCTGCCAAAGGGGGCAATACCACCTATTAGAGCCAAGGGCGTACTTACTTTTTCCACATGCGAAATTTGCATTTATGTTTATTTAAATTATACAATGGACTACAAAATGAAAATGTTTCATGATATTTGTTATCTTATATCACCTTTATCTATCAATATTGTTGAAATGAAGATCAAATAGCCATATGTTGAAATATGTTGAAAAAGTCAAAACTTTACATGGGGTGTACTTACTTTTTCACGTGACTGTATATATATGTATGTATGTGTATATATATATATATATATATATATATATATATATATATATATATATATATATATATTCTGTGAAGAATCAGCTCTTCGTTTGCAAAAGAAGTCCACAATAGCCTGGAATGGCGCAGCTTTATTAAAAACCAACTTATACAGATCCGGAGGAGGCCAAGACATCTATAGCAAGAGCCAGTCTCATGCCACGTCAAGCCTTCCTGAAAACGCATTGATTCTCATTCACTTATATACGAATACGATTATCAGAAAATCTCCGAGAGAACGAAGCGACTGGCGAGAGTCCCTCCCACCGTTATCATTCGGGGGAGTCAGCCCTTCCTTATCATTTGGACCAAATGTTTCTCTGGGCTCCGAGAAAACAGAAATGTAACTCACAAAGAGGAGAGTGTATGCTTAGCCAAACAAACCCATATATTTTATGGGTTTGTGTACATGAGTAATCCAAAGCATGTTTATACAGAGTTAGGCGTCGCTGTGATTAATACAAAATACATATGGTAAAAACAACAGGTTTATGTTATCTAGCCTTGAAAAAGCACACGTATACAATTTGTTCAGCATGACCTCAGCGAGCCTCTCCTCATCCAAAACTAAAACGAAGCAAAAACCCTTTATTAACTTCATGAAAATAGCATTTTTAAACCAGATTTAAATCATAACACATTAGCAACCAACGTCTATAACTGAACTTTAGGCAATAACAAATCTACTACTTGACATTCCTTCCTCTTGTCTCGTCGAGACAAAGTATCTTAAGAGACAACGTGCCACATCGGGCTTTATTGAAAAATAATTGCGTAATGCGGGTATTAAAAAAATAATTGTGTAATGCGGGTATCTCCCAAGGGCATATCGTGCGCCCAAAGCGCCTCGCCCGTGCATTTGGCGAACGTGTCGTGTGGTGCGTGCTCGGAGCCTGAGGGCTCAGAACATGAAAGTCCATTAACGTTTCGGATCCACAACGAAGGTGTCTGGTCCAGATGAGGTTCTGCTCCGCCAGAGGGCCCATCACCTCCCCTGCGGAACTTGCTCCCCCCACCCTTTGCAGACCCAGTCCTTGCAGATCTTCGAAGTTAATCAACGATCATGCCCATGAGGTCCCTCACGTGCTGCTGTTCTGGGGAATACATAGTATTGTCAGTATCTTGTGTCTCAATTTCCTGGTCAGGGTACAGAGCGTAAAAATCCGATTCACTTGAAGCATTTGAACTTAAAACATTTGGAGAAAAGAGAGGGACTTCCTTTATGTCAAAGTCTCCCTTGGGCGCCTGGTCGGCTTGCGGGTCTAGGATATCCACGTCGGGTCCCTCGACCGCCAGACCCAGCGTCGCAATCAGATCCATAGTTGGGTTTAAAGGGGGCGTGCAGCTGTCAGCTTGTAATACATAAGCAGCGTTAGCCAGTACACGCAAGGGGTTTATAGCACAAGTATCACAGTCATCACATACACCGTTACAGGCAGCAGCCAGTTCCCACATGGGATCCACACAAGTATCACAGTTGCCACAAAATTCAATGCAATTTTCTGGAGCGCCGGTCGCAACTGCCTTGTTGAAGGACCCGTTCAGGTCGACGGCCTCTGTGGTCAGAGCCATAGTTGTTGTCGGCGGCTTCTTCACTTTCCATCCTGTAAAATACTTTCTCATACAGAGGAGGACTAGAGATTTCATTAGTGCCCCCCAAATTACTACCCCGATTATCACAGCCAGTGCGGTCAATAACCACTTCACTATGGTGCCCGTCCATCCCTGGAACCAGTCAGTGAGCCAGCTAAATGTATAAGAATTTTCGCGCGCGATCCGATCGATCCAATAGTATGTCATGAGCCGTAGCGGTGTCGTTTGCCACCTTTTCTAGGGCCAAAGCCAATTTATCTATCCGGAAACTATCCATGACTGTGCCCGCTCCTGGGAAGAAGAAACCAAACACCTTTTCCCATAGACTCCCGTGTAGTTTAGTGGTTCCATCTTCGTTCATGACTGACCTCTTATAACGCCTGTCCAAGGACTTTGGGTCTAGCTCATCCAGTATCTCAACGTCAGGAAGGACTGAACCCAGATAACATGTGCCCCCCCAATTATTTGGTAAATAGGGGTAAGCCTTGTCGCCGCATATAAACATTGTCCCATGGGGTGGGACCAGGTGGGTGGATAAGCACTGGAGTCCCTTTACCACCCCATTAATCCTACTAACCCCCCTAGAGAATGTTATAGCCGTTATGTTGTGGTTGTGTTTATCTTGCAGTACTATTCGTAATGTAATCCCCGAGCTCCCTTGTCCCAGCTTCCCGGGGAGAGTGTAGGCGCATTCTGATTCTCCCATACGCAAGTGGCCGGAACCCTGGAGGCAGACCCTCCCTTTCTGTGGTTTGACCCAGACGGGGGCAGGCCTCTCGGCCACATGGGCAATCATTGACGGGCGATAATTAAATTGTCGATTGCAACTCTTGCCGTTGTCAACCCCTTCTCTTTCCAGCGTGGTGACTAAACATGGGGAATCGATAGGTTGTGAGCAGAGGTCATTGAGGGACAGAGGTAGCACTATCATGTGTATTCCTGTGGTGCCTGCTTGGGGAAAGCGCATGCACGACCAGCAGTGTGTCCTATTTTGAATTGTTGCCACCTCCCTGGCCACTTTCCAATATGTGTTTTCCCCCCTCTTTGGGGCCTTATCCTGGGGTTGCGGCGTGAGTATGTATTCGATGCATGGTATGTAGTTCTTTTCGCCACCGGCCGCGCCAGGGGTCCAGACGCTGCACCGGACCTGCATGGTCATGTCTTTCCCTAGGCGTGTGCGTGTTTGTAGCTTAAAATCAGGGGTTCCCCATTGGTATCCTGGTTGGGCCAAGGTCTTAATGCTAGCTTGCCCGTCTTCCCGGAACTCTCGTTGCTTTTGTAGTATCATGCCAACGCGTCCAGGCCCTGCCGACAGTGCTAGCCAATTTATGTTCACCCAATTTGTGTGCAGGGCTTTCTGTTCGAAACATGGTAGTGATACTCTTTGTCCCCATGTTACGGTGAGGTGTCGGGTTTCGTTTTCGCATCTATTGGAATCGGAGTTTCCCCTAGCTGCTGTCGCTATCAATAGTATTGTACCTATGATTAGGCCCATCCTTACTGTGGTTGCTGTGGTGTAGTGTCTGGTGCTTGTATGGCCAACTTACAGTGCGTGGCGTGGATCCACGAGGTCTTGCCCTCGCGAAAGACTGCCGTTGGTGTAGTCAGCAACACCTGGACTGGTCCCTTCCACCTTGGTTCCAAGGCGTTCTTGCGGGTGAAGTGCTCCACGAACACCTGGTCTTTTTCCTCTGGTGGAACACCTGGTCCACAAGTCTCCTGGGAGCGCCTGGTCTACAGGTCTCCAATTCATAGATTCAATTCATTCAATTCATAGTTTCATAGAACACCTTTTCTCCAATTTCCTAATCCACTTTTTTTTCAAGTGGATCCAATTTTATCCAATATTCAATTTTTAAATTCAATCCCATTTAATCCAGTCCAATTCAAATTAAATTCAATCCTTCTCTCAGCATCCCATTACCTGTTTCCAACATCAATAAAAATAAAATTATAAAATTAATAAAAAATCAATCATCTCAACTCTCAAATCGAATCAAAAAATAAAAATAAACGAAAATTACTTCAGCGAGAGTTTCAACTAGAATTAACACAAACAAACCACCATTAACCTCCATTAACACAAACAAACCACCATTAACCTCCATTAACCTCCCCCTATTATTTATTTATTTTCACGAATAAACAAATAATAGAAATAACCTGGTCTACTTCCAATTTCAATTCTGGTCAGTTCTGGTGTCTGGTCACACACAATGTTTTCCTCACCCACTGTGATTCGCTCAAAATAGATTCTCACTGTTATGTCTGAAATTCGTCTCATGAAAACCCATTCAAGAGTCCGGTGTGACAGACAGCCAAACACATAGACACGCCGAAGACCCCAGGGTACCCATCAAACTAGCTTGTCCGCAGATCCACAACACAGCGAAACATGTAACTTTTCTAAAATAATCACTTACTCATAACTAATACTCATACCACTAATTACTCATAATAACTCATAATTACTTATGTAATTACTCATACCAATACTTACTTAAAATAATGTAATATCCCAATCTTCACCCTTTATGCAAATCGAAGCACCCCGGACAACCCACAACCAATATCAACCACTGTAGCCGCCTTCCCCTCCAGGCAGCCACACGCAGCCACATACATCTCCATCCACGTCACACAAGACAACAGCCAACCAGTGTGTCCACCACACAGAAACCTTTGGCAATGCAACAACCGAACTCCCAGACAACCAACAACAAAACCCAATCCATCTCCATGGCTCATCAAGCAGTTCCAACTTAATCCAGCTTCACATACCGATTTCCCCAAAAACTCGTGAAACTTCACCCCCATTCTGGAAAAACCCTGGACTAAACCCTGACACCCTAAATAACTTCAGACCCATCTCCAATCTACCCTTTCTGTCAAAAGTTTTGGAACGTGCTGTGGCCACTCAACTCAAACATCACCACTCTGCCAATAACCTGTATGAAACATCCCAATCCGGATTCTGCTCCAGCCACAGTACTGAAACTGTTCTCCTCAAAATCACCAGCGACCTTTTCTCTCCTCTGATGCCGGCAACCTCAACATTTTCATCCTCCTCACCTCAACGCCTCCTTTGACATCATCAATCACACCATCCTCCTCACCCTGTTTAGACCAGCTTGTGCCTATTAAACCCAAATCAGTTCACTCCCAAGCCCACAAGGACCACCTACTACTCTCAAATTATCCACTCTGGCTCCGGAATCCCAAAAGCACTCTTCTCTACAATAAACAAACTAAATAAACAAACTTTACAACGTGAACAAACTCCTCAGCGCCCTGGATACCGCCACCTGTCATTCAGAGTAGACAACAGCATCTCCTTTCTGGCTTTCAGCATCTCCTTTCTCCTTTCTGGCATCCAAATGAAATTCTGGCTTCAAATCAACTTCCTCGAACTTAACTATGATAAATCTAAATTAATCTTCGTTTGCCCACAACCACTCACCAAATTCACCCATAACTTTGCCCCCAACATCGATGGTCATTTGAACACAAATTGAACAAAATTAATCGAACAAAACACTTCCATTAACTCGACATTCTTTTCACAGCACAAAGTTCACTTGAACATCTTTTTCCTGGATACTCCCTCTTTATTTTTATACCATACCATGCTTCTCCATGGAATAGTCCACCACTCATATAAATAATCATAAGAGTTCTGCGAAACATCTCCATCTTTAAAACTTAGCCAACCAATTTTAAACCACATGTTTTCCCCCCAAAAAACAAGTCACATTCTTTGTATATTGCCAACATTGTTCATCGTTTAAGTATCATCCAGAACTAAATTTTTTATAAACCATCAACTTGTAGATGCATTTATTTATATCCCATTAACCCAAGAACTCTCAATTGCTTGGTTATATTTTAGTAATGTCATATATCCATATTTCTTTTCCAAAATGTTCCTGATATACACATTAATCCCATCTGTCTTTGTTTCCAGATGAACTCAAATCAGGAAATCAACACAAATCCTTATTACCTCCAATCAATTCAAAATTAAATCAACAATTCAAAACCAGATCGGATCAGCGATCAGAAATCACTTTTCCAATCAACACATTCCAAGCAACAATTCATTCAAAGACCAAGCTTAAAAACACAACTCTCATCTTACTGTGACAAATAAGCAACCAACCTACTTCACACTAAAACAAATAACTTTTCATCACCCCTTTCTTCTCCACCGCCTCTTACACTTAAACAGATCATAATTACTCACTCATACACTGTTGCCCATCACCCAGTTGCCCCAGACCCAAACACAGGTTTGAAATCCCAGTAGGTTGTTCTTCAATCCCAACCATCATGTGATCCCAACATCTCTCCATTTATTTCGTTCCTCATGGGGTTGGTGTTTTATGGCCTTTACCTCTTATCCAATCACACTGCACATTATTCCCCGTCCTTGATGGATAATTTTACATCCAGATGGGCACAGCATCCCATTTTTGGCGACCCAGCCCTAAAACAAGCCCCTGGACTCCTTGCAGGCTGGACCAAAACCCCCGGACGAAGTTGCATCCCAGTACTGACTCTGCTGCCTTCTTGCAAACGACTTCAACTCCATGAATTTTACATGTTTCGTGAACGGAACAAAGCACTCTGTAATTGTCAGATTGAAACTGCCCCAAACCCGTCCATATAAACTCCATTGTTGTCCTGTCCATCTCTCTGTGTTACATTTACATTTTGTGACTCACAGCTCCTGCCTCCATGGAACAATGACGCCTGAGCACTCAATTAGCCCTCCCAGTACCAAAGACTTACAATCAGACCGACAGACAGACAAATAACAGAGGCATGTCGCCAGCCCCAGCACAGGACATCCCCTTTCCGGGCAGGCACAATATAATCCACAGCATCGAAATGCCAATTTCTATCCGGAGCCTCGCAAAGCCAAAATCCATGCATGTGTGCTCCATCATGCAACCCGATCTGTACTCGGTGCGCCCGGCGCCCCCTATAATCAGTGAGTTATAATAACCACAATATCTCTGGCACCCAACTCGTGATACCACAATTTAATCCACGTTACTTGCATCTCTTCATCCTCACAAATGTCCTCCATTTAACGTGACTCAAATCCATCTTCTCCAGATTTAAGTCCTATATATCCTGTCGTTAAAGCAACACCCTGTAGACTGACTCCGCCTGTCGTTCTTCCAAGGTTAGTGAATTACCTCTGACCTTTCCCTTGCATATCTCGAACAAAGGTCAACTAAACTTTAAAAGGTCAAACTTCGAATTGGTCAACACAAATGCATCGATGCATCTTCCAGCCGCCACTCCGCACTGTACCTTACTGTATGAACAAGACTTCCTGTTGGAACTTGTCACCGGAAATTAATTACTCTGTCTTGAAATCGTTTATTTTAGCCATCTTAAATAAATCCATCCATCTATCCATCTTATAAATCCATCTTAAATAAAAATCCATCTTATAAGTAACGTATTCGTCCTGTGACATTGCCTGGCATATATGTCGCAGCCGGCCACTATTCCGACATGGCTCGTCTGACATGAACGTCCGACATCCAGCAAAGTCGAAATGACCCACAATGCATTTGGGCACACATCCTCCTCTGAGAGTGGGCGAGTTATCGCCAGCACTCTGAGCAAATCTCATACAGCACACCCGTGACTCGCGGCTCGCTCGGCTCCTGTCTGAACACCCAATATCCCTCTACCCAAACTTCCACGGAGCCGCACGGCGGAAACACAGGTTTGTACCACACTTTAGTTAAACGAACATTGCCAGGATTCTCGGATAGACGTTTAATTTCACAACACACATGACAAAAATCCGATTTAAATTCAGAGATCGCCGATCGACCTGGCACAACCATCTCAACGCGACGACGCCACGCCGCCCCCCGTCTTGGCGCGCACCCTCGTGCCTCCACACGAATCCCAACACTCCCTGCACGCCGCTCTATTCGCGTTCGCGGCGGGGTTTACCTTAGGTTGGGACATGCAGTCGGCTGTCATAACAAAGTGCGAAAAGCTGTCATAACAAATCTGCGACCTGACATGTGAGCTGTCAGAACATTGAGCTGTCAGAACTCATCCCTAGCTAACAGGATCTCCGACGCTTGACCTCTCTGACCCAAAATGCACTATATGACACCAATTCCAAAGGTGAGCTGCCTCAGCGATACATCCCACACATACAATACACAATATCTGCCATTGAATGAACTCTTCAATTCAAGTAAAACACACATATTGATTCGAATTCTGCAACCATCTCCAAGAAACCGCTTCATATCAGCAGTAGATCGACAAGGGCACTCCGGGTGCTTTCCTGACCCGATTTATATCAATTCGCTTCCCAAACAACTCCCAAACAGATGAAAATCCGGACTCAGTTCAGGACCTCGCCTGTTCTCTCGGATAGACGCTAAAATGGACATTCCCGGCCTGAATTTCCCGCACGTCGAGCAGATCACTTACAAAGCTTCACACCGAAACCCTCTGCTTTGCATATGTCATACAGACAAACACATTGGCCAGACACACACGTCAATTAACATCCCAATATACATTCATTCCTCATTCATATACGAGTGAGTCTCCCATTCTTCGCGCGAAACTCAGATCGACTCAAATCATGCCTTTCTCCAGCCACTCCCAAACAATCTTTGCTCATTCATGTTACGTCTCTCATTCAAGGAAAAGGATTTTTGGGACTGGTTGGACGGGGGGTGGGTTGAGGTGAAAAAAGGGAAGGCAGGGCGGGGTGTTGGGGTGTTGCCTAGAGCCCTGGGACTGAGCTCAGGTCTTGGGGGGGGTGGGGGGCATGGTGGCTACCTCCCCTTTCGCGGGGTCTTGGTCTGGATCCTGGACCAGCGGCATCAACCGCTGATTTACTTGCTTAATTGCCTCCCTGATTGTTTTATCCTGAACTTTGCTTCCTGAACTTGCTTCCTTTGGCTCTGAAGCTTCAAATTCCTACAATGCAGCTCCTGCTTCAATTTTCAATATTTCAAAACCTAACCTGTCCTTCTCACCCTGTGGCCACCTGGCCCATTTCCTGTGAGCTTATTTATTTTCTCTTGTCCACCAGATCCTGGCCTGCTTTATCTGGACCTCTTGTCTAGAACTTAGTCTAGAGCTTCCTGGCTTGACCTCGTAGTTGTCACTACCTTCTTGTCAAACCTACCTGGTATCTACGCATTTCACCCTTCCTGGCCATGTCCCTTTGGCCGTCTAAGTTAACCACAGCCCTCCTTCCCTGGCATGCAATGGCATACCCCATCTTGTCTCTGGGCTGTTCCTTCCTGGAAAGTTCTCGGCCTGGCTCGACCTATATGGCTGTCCGACCTCACTTTCCCCTCCTGGTGCTAACTGTAACTTTAAGCTTACTGTTAAGTCCTTACTTGTATCCTTACTTGTTTATCCTGGCTTTAACAAAGCTACGTCATTCTGAGGCCTAAATGAGCCTTTACTTACAATTTCTGTTCGAGTGCAGACAGCGCGGAAGACAAGGAGACTGAACCCGCGCGAGGGAGGAAGGTACGAATTTGGAATAATAGCCCTCTGATATAAAACAACTCCCACCTTTAATCAAATCAACGTGCCGGCGCCGGCCTCAGGTCAGCCTTCCTCCTGTCCCTCGGGCTCCGTTTCCCGTCCTCCGCGTCTGTTGACACCCCACTCCTGGTACCATCTGGTGTAGAATCAGCTCTTCGTTTGCAAAAGAAGTCCACAATAGCCTGGAATGGCGCAGCTTTATTAAAAACCAACTTATACAGATCCGGAGGAGGCCAAGACATCTATAGCAAGAGCCAGTCTCATGCCACGTCAAGCCTTCCTGAAAACGCATTGATTCTCATTCACTTATATACGAATACGATTATCAGAAAATCTCCGAGAGAACGAAGCGACTGGCGAGAGTCCCTCCCACCGTTATCATTCGGGGGAGTCAGCCCTTCCTTATCATTTGGACCAAATGTTTCTCTGGGCTCCGAGAAAACAGAAATGTAACTCACAAAGAGGAGAGTGTATGCTTAGCCAAACAAACCCATATATTTTATGGGTTTGTGTACATGAGTAATCCAAAGCATGTTTATACAGAGTTAGGCGTCGCTGTGATTAATACAAAATACATATGGTAAAAACAACAGGTTTATGTTATCTAGCCTTGAAAAAGCACACGTATACAATTTGTTCAGCATGACCTCAGCGAGCCTCTCCTCATCCAAAACTAAAACGAAGCAAAAACCCTTTATTAACTTCATGAAAATAGCATTTTTAAACCAGATTTAAATCATAACACATTAGCAACCAACGTCTATAACTGAACTTTAGGCAATAACAAATCTACTACTTGACATATATATATATATATATATATATATATATTGTTGCGGAGATGAGGACTGTATTTTTTTTATTGTGTGCTGTATTATTATTATTATTGTTTATTCTGCGCCCCCCTACCTCCGGAGCTGTGTAAAGGTGAAAGGGCATCCCATAATTAGTCCACAAGCATACACGTCAGCCAAGTAATAGAATACCCCTGTTGATAGTTATCTCTTATTCTGTGTTTTAGGGTAAGGCTGTGTCTCCCATTAATTGAAGTACTCCATTGCACCAGTGAAAGAGAATAGATCCCCTTTCATTCCCATCCCCAAAATCCCCATTTCCTTCACATCCCCTTTCGTCATTGCCGAGCCTCGATTGCCCATATTACATCCCCTCTCGTCATTGCCGAGCCTCGATTGCCCATATTACATCCCCTCTCGTCATTGCCGAGCCTCGATTGCCCATATTACATCCCCTCTCGTCATTGCCGAGCCTCGATTCCCAATTACCCCACCCCTCCAATAACCGCCATTGACCACGAGGCAGGGTCGGAGAAGAAAGGCGTGTCTCCACCTCGTCATAGAGGGGAAGAGGGGCGTGCCCGCCCGTCGTCATCAAGGGCGGAGCGAGAGGGTCGCGTGACCAACCAGGGCCGAGGTGAGCACACCGATGGGCGTGTCCTGAAGGCCGGCGGCTTAATCGCCGGAGGCGTTATAAAAGGCATGCACGCAAGTGAGTCGTGAGTTGGTCGCCAAGAGAGTCGTGAGGAGTCAGGCAGTGGAGTCGGTGGTCAGTTGGTTGTGTTGGTTGCAGTGAGGAGTCGGTGGTGGTGGTCAGTTGGTTGCGGTGAGGAGTCGGTGGTAAAGAGTGAGTGGACCAAGAACGAGTGGAGGGTTTAGACCAGACGCGTCCGACGAGGCCTGGCAAAGCACGCGACGTCCACAGCAGCCAAAACAGCAGCGTGGGGCCTGAACGGCAGCTGCTAAACGCGCCGGTTGTGCTGCGGGACCCCCTTGGACCTCCGTCTCCCTCCAGCCATCCACCTCCTGCCTTTCCACCCTTCTTGTGGACGTGAGTTTGTTCTGTTTGTTCTGTCCTGGGAATAAGTTAAGTCTGTAGATAAGCTAGTATTTGCACTGTGTCACCTGCGTCTTATGTGTTGTAAATAAACCTTGATTGCTCCTTTTTGCTTGTGTAAATAATAAATCCCATTACTCGTCTGTACGTCTTCTCGTTTTATTCCTTCTTCTTCTTCACATCCGTGTCGCCTTTGTCTTTTCCCTATTGACTAGCTGCGGTGCGATCCGGCCAACGCTTGGGTGAAATCGGGTTCTAAGCGGGGAGTAACTGTTCGGACGCGGTAATACCAAACCGCTCGGTAAAATAACATCTTTAATCCGCGTCTGTAACAATTGGTGTCAGGAGTGGGATTCGAACCTGGGACTAAATTTATTTAGCCCAAATTTTGGACACCAATTGTGTTATTACTGTAACAATTGGTGTCTGGGAGTGAGATTCGGGGCCCGAACCAAATTTTTAAAACATCTAGAAAAAATTTGGTCAAAATTTGGAGCGGACGAAATTTGTTTTGTTTTAAAGCAAAACCCGAATTTTGAAATTGCGCCATGGCTGGTCAAGGCGACGGGATGCCGGTGGGAGAGATAGACGGGGTAGAATCGACCCAGGACCTCGGGGAAATGAATGTTGAGGAAAGGGTGGAGGGGAGCAATGAGGAAGTGGTTGAGGGGGTATCAGGCGCACATAATGGCGCCCTCGCGCACGAGGTTACGGGCGCGCAAAATGGCGCCTCGCACATGGCCACGACGCCCGCGACCGTAGCAGCGCCGCTGGTGGATTCGAACCTTTTTTTCCTGCAAATGAGGGCCCTTATGGGACAAATGGGAGACCAAATTGGAGGTTTGAAAAACAGTATAGAGGCTCGGAGTGAGCGAATTGAAGCAACAATAAACGGAATGAGGGCCGATAGGAAGGAAAGGGAGCAGAGGGACAGAGACCGCAAGTTGGGCGAAGGGGTCCCAGGGGTGCACGAGGAGGTAAAGCGGGTCGAAAAGCGCTGGTTGAGCGAAGCGGAGGAAAGCACGGGTACAATGACGGGGGTAGAAATCGCGACCCGGGGTTTGGAAAAGCCGGCGACCGATGAGGTAGAGGGTGTTTTATTAAAGCCAGCGGTCGTCGAGGTAAATAAAGAAAAAGCAGTGCTGGGAATTAAAATTGAAGAGATGACGGAGGTAGCCCGGGAATTGCAGGGAGAAATGGATTATGTACAAAGTCCCTGCTCACATCACGATGCTGTGCTTAACCCGAATGGAAGTTTGCAGGTTCGCGTGGAGAAAAGGATCCCCCAGGTGAGTCGTGCTGTATATTGTGCGGGTAGATTTTGCAGGAGGATGTTTGGCGACAAAAGAATTTTCGCGCGCTTGGGATCGAGGAAGCATCCGGGCGTTGGTGAAGGGTCCCGTGTGAGTGTAAATGGCACGCGTGGGAGGAAAAAGTGTGCGTCGGCGAGTGGGTGTGTTATAAAGTGTGGGAGTGAAACCGAGTGCGAGCGAGAATGCACGTCGGGGTGTACGGAGTGTGACACGAATAGTGAGTTAGTGATGGCGCGTGTGCGAGGGGGTACAAGGAAGCGCGGTGTGGTGAGTGTTACGGAGGATGTAACGGAGGAGAGGTGTGGACCAAAGTGTGCGCAAGAGTGTGCGCGAGAGGTGTGGTGTGTAACAGGGAGAGCGTTGGTGGAATGTACGGACGGCGTTGGAACGCCAGGTTTTGTGAGGGTGAAAGGGGTAGCGTATGCGTGTGAGCATGCAAGTAAAGCATCGACGGTAACCGGGTTAGCGGTTAGGGCGACGGATAGCCGATGCGAGCACTCGGGGCGCGGGGTGCTTTGTTGGGTGCGAGGCCCGGCGCGGGTCGATGCTGCGTCGCTTCTCTTCGAAGCGTCGTTGCCGATTCGGGCTTGGCCCCGCCCCGCACGGTCGAGTCCGGGCTTTGTCGGGCGAGGCGACCGGTCCGGTTCAAGGGCGAGTGGGAGGAAGCGGAACGGTGCCCCCTCGTGGGGACGGGGTTCCGACCGGGGGAGATTGAGCCATCGGGCCCGGGACCGCAAGGTGCCGCACCGAGATGGTGCGTGGAGCCTCGGTCCAACCAAACCACCTCCCTTGAACCGAAAGCCGGACGGATTCAACCTGCAGGCGACCAAACCACCCGAATTCATTGCTCGGCTTTACGAACCGAGTTTAATGATGTCACGGCGCACCGAGAGGATCTAATAAGTAGACGGGTGATGAGGATAGTGTTTTGGCCCCGAAATTAGGAAAAAAAGCAAAATTTGATGATGGTATGGTGATTAGCAGTAAATGGCAAATTTTTGGTTTATTGAATTTGGACGAACAAAATTTATAGGGAGAGACCCCCGATGTGGTGGGATGGCAAATCCATCATCCCTCACAGAGTGGGGCAAATGCGCTATAGCTTATGGGGTGTATGGCAGTGAAAACTAGCCCGGGTGGGTTAGGTTATATTGTGTGTAGGGATCTAGCGAAGATGACATTAGGTAACGTTAAGGTTAGTTAGTGACAAGGATACCTGTAGTGGGGACGCAGGTAGATTAGCGTGGATGATAATGACGAGGGAGCGCAATAGTTTAAAGGGACGACTGGGAAGCGCAAGTTTCAGAGGGGAGTAGTTAGCTGAGATGATGCCGTGTGTTTGAAGATTGAACAGGTGTGATTGAACAGGTGTGATTGCACAGGTGTGCAACTGAACAGGTGTGTGGAGCAGTGTATGAGGGAGTAGTGGTGATTGCGTGTTGTGTTGACCAAATGGTCCAGGAAGAAAGGAGGGTGCAGGTGGCACCAGATATGATTGCACAGGTGTGCAACGACAGGTGAATGGAGGACAGGTGTATGGAATAAATGGTATGGAGTATTGGAATGGATGGTCGTGGAGTGAGTATGGTGGAAATTGTGGAGTGGAGTGGATGGTGCGAAGGTGTGAATGGGGGAAGAGTGGACCCCCATCACGGATACCCGGGGCGGGTAGTGTAAGTGTTAGGTAGAGGGTACAGGTAAATTGTGGTTGGATATTGGCATCTGTGGTGCGGGTGAAAGAATGGTCTTTGGATGGGTGCATTAGTGTTGTGGAAATGGCTGGGCGTGTAGCCTGTTAGTGTGTGTAGTTGGTATGGGCACTCCACCACTGTGAGGATGTCGGCCAGGTGAGGCCGCAGGTGGGCTCTGGGAGCCGGTAGTAGTTGTTGTGGATGGGGCCCGAGGATCCGGAGGACGGACCCGGGTAGCCCAGTGCCAGAGGGCACCGAGTGGGGTGACAGAGCCAGGAGGGGCCTGCCCCAGTTAGATAGGTTAGGGTGAGGAGCTAGGTAAGCTCGGGTGGCAACTACAGTGGTGGAGGTGTGCAGGTGGGTAGACCTGCTGGGAGAGCTACACGTCGCAGCCCAGAAATTGTGCGAGGGCATCGGGAGATGAATCGGGGGAGTGAGACCCCAAATTGAGAAGCACCACAGTTTGGTCAATGGGAATTGGTTTTTAGAACCCATAGTGTAAGTTGGCCAATGGATTGGCAGGGAAAGACCCCGGGTAGTGTAAAGTGTGTTAAAGTCATTTAGAGGATAGTTAGGATGAAGGATCTCCTCGCACCATCTGCATCCACTCACCTGAGATGACAGGTACTCCGCACCATGCCATGTTTAATTATTTTTACTGTGCAAATGTTTGGATTGTGAGACGCATCATGACGTGGGTGTGACATTGTGCTTTGATGTTCCATCTCTGCCTCCTTATGAGGATTGATGATGAATTTGGTGATGGCAAATTTTGAAGTAGAGGGATTGTGGAGACGAATTTGGTATAGGGGAAATATGGGGAAGACGTGACAGTAGTGACGAATTTGTAAATGTGTAGATTTTTGTACATATGGGGTAAGGGCAAGGGTAGGGTAGGTGACAGGGGGGTGACGTACGGTAGGGACGAGCTTTCTCACTTCGCCCTCCGTACGCATTTCGCCTTGCATTGCCTTATTGATGTGTACCCTTGTGACCTTACCCCTCGCTCAATTGTCTTTCCCCTTTTGTCTCCCACATGACCTGTGCGCCATTGGGTGCCGAGGGGAGCGTGCGTGGGTCCGCCATTGTGCGCCCGAAATTCCCAGAACCAGCTGTCTGCATCGATGCACCACATTATGGACCACATGTCTGTGGCCGAGCACCACTTATGGACCCCATGGGTTGGGGCATGGCCCCTCTGCTGGAACCGGCCATGAGGGCCCGAAATCTTGCTGGCGGACCTTGGCCACAGGGCACCGATGCCCCACAGGTGAACCACACTACTCGGCCCTGTGGGCCATAAATAAAATAAATAAAAAGGACACATTGGGTGCAAGTTTAATACAAATAGGCCGCCAGTAAGCAAAGCAAAAGAATGACAACATCTGGAAGACCAAATAATAATAACCAGCAGAGGGAGCCGAAGAGCAAGAGACCACCTGCAGGGTTAGGGGTTGTTGAATTTATTTTTGTTGAACACTCTTGAACAATGGTGACTGCACCGATTGGTGCTTGGGTGCTTGTATTGGTGCGTTTTTGGGTGCGTTCATGGTGCGTCGATGCAGAGCAGACTGTCTCCCCCCCCCCAGAAAGAACAATCACAGGTCCTGGGTTAGTTTTGTAAATAAAAATAGTGTCATTGTAAATAATGCTTCCCACCGTCAGTGTATAGTTTGAAGACCATTCTGCAATTCGGTTAACTGTGGGCGTAAGTCTGTTAGGCAGGGTGCAATGGAGCAGCGGGACACATTTATTTATGTTTTAAAACTGTCGCACTCAGGGTCAGGTTAAAAATAGAGGGAACTACACCTACGTGTCACACTAAAAATAAAAGTTGTAGGCCCGGGATGTGCCTAAGAGGAGAAGGGTGCAGTGTTGCGGAGATGAGGACTGTATTTTTTTTATTGTGTGCTGTATTATTATTATTATTGTTTATTCTGCGCCCCCCTACCTCCGGAGCTGTGTAAAGGTGAAAGGGCATCCCATAATTAGTCCACAAGCATACACGTCAGCCAAGTAATAGAATACCCCTGTTGATAGTTATCTCTTATTCTGTGTTTTAGGGTAAGGCTGTGTCTCCCATTAATTGAAGTACTCCATTGCACCAGTGAAAGAGAATAGATCCCCTTTCATTCCCATCCCCAAAATCCCCATTTCCTTCACATCCCCTTTCGTCATTGCCGAGCCTCGATTGCCCATATTACATCCCTCTCCTCATTGCCGAGCCTCGATTGCCCATATTACATCCCCTCTCGTCATTGCCGAGCCTCGATTGCCCATATTACATCCCCTCTCGTCATTGCCGAGCCTCGATTCCCAATTACCCCACCCCTCCAATAACCGCCATTGACCACGAGGCAGGGTTGGAGAAGAAAGGCGTGTCTCCACCTCGTCATAGAGGGGAAGAGGGGCGTGCCCGCCCGTCGTCATCAAGGGCGGAGCGAGAGGGTCGCGTGACCAACCAGGGCCGAGGTGAGCACACCGATGGGCGTGTCCTGAAGGCCGGCGGCTTAATCGCCGGAGGCGTTATAAAAGGCGCGCACGCAAGTGAGTCGTGAGTTGGTCACCAAGAGAGTCGTGAGGAGTCAGGCAGTGGAGTCGGTGGTCAGTTGGTTGTGTTGGTTGCGGTGAGGAGTCGGTGGTGGTGGTCAGTTGGTTGCGTGGTTGCGGTGAGGAGTCGGTGGTAAAGAGTGAGTGGACCAAGAACGAGTGGAGGGTTTGGACCAGATGCGTCCGACGAGGCCTGGCAAAGCACGCGACGTCCACAGCAGCCAAAACATCAGCGTGGGGCCTGAACGGCGGCTGCTAAACGCGCCGGTTGTGCTGCGGGACCCCCTTGGACCTCCCTCTCCCTCCAGCCATCCACCTCCTGCCTTTCCACCCTTCTTGTGGACGTGAGTTTGTTCTGTTTGTTCTGTCCTGGGAATAAGTTAAGTCTGTAGATAAGCTAGTATTTGCACTGTGTCACCTGCGTCTTATGTGTTGTAAATAAACCTTGATTGCTCCTTTTTGCTTGTGTAAATAATAAATCCCATTACTCGTCTGTACGTCTTCTCGTTTTATTCCTTCTTCTTCTTCACATCCGTGTCGCCTTTGTCTTTTCCCTATTGACTAGCTGCGGTGCGATCCGGCCAACGTTTGGGTGAAATCGGGTTCTAAGCGGGGAGTAACTGTTCGACGCGGTAATACCAAACCGCTCGGTAAAATAACATCTTTAATCCGCGTCTGTAACAATATATATATATATATATATATATATATATATATATATATATATATATATATATATATATATATATATATATATATATTGTTACGCAACCGTGATTAACACCACAGTTACGGATGGCCGATTTGCGAGACTTTAACTCCCGAGGCGAAAACTCAATGGCGGATTCAAACTCAACACAAAGTTAAACGCGCGGAATGGCAGACACAGCAAAGCTCCGCAGCCTTATCTATTAAAATGAAACACCCAGGAAAACTGCGTTCAGATATATACAGAAAATAATATAAGGATTTATTAATGAAAAGTAAAGACAGTGAAAAAGCCCGCGCCGGTAGTACTAATAACTCTAATAAGCCTAAATTGGGATCCCACACACAACAGATACCAAACACGATACGAGGGAGATTATGAATACGAAAATAACACGTCTCGTCAGGTAAAGTGTAAACGCGGAGCTCGGGCTTATCTGGCTCCTTTCGTCTTCTTGTAACACGGCCGCGCTCAACCGCCACCAGGCCTCGTCGGTTCAACGGCACACCCACACCACGAGCTCCCTTGCTCCAACGGTCCAACGCAGGGCTGCACAAAGCAAACGAACTCCACTCGACCAGGGCCAGGAAGGACTCCTTTGAACTCCACTCGACTCGACTCTCTGCGGGAGTGCTGGCAGCCAAGTGCCAACTGTTCACTGCTCTGTGCCAACTGTCAACGAACTGCCATACGAACTGCTCTGTGCCAACTCTTCAGTGCCAACTGCCGACTGCTCACTGTGCTCGGTGTGCCCGGTGTGCTCGGTGTGCCCGGTGTGCCAACTGTTCAACGAACTGCCTCAACTCTGTGAAATGGCGTCCGACCGTCGCTAATATTGGTGGCCGATGACGTCACATTGGCGCACTCCTCAGCCAATCATAGCCTCCCAACTCGCCCAGGTCACGCCCTCTGCGGCATGCTACTCCTGACATCTCCCGTCCCCGACCCCGCGGTTCTTGTGTAACACGTGCCAGGCGAGGTTTGTAGGCCTTGGAGGTGTAAACGGTGGCGGTGTATTGTGGCGGTGTTTTTGGCCAGGTTTCCTGTCCATTTATTCCGAAGTCATTGTCAGGGAAAGGAATTATTTAATGTTGCGCTAAGGACCTAACTAATGTTTATGTGGTTTGCAGTGCCATAATGGACAAAGGTTTGACTACTAGGTGAGACTCACAGGGGCGTTACCTTTAATCCCTCACTATTTACCACTCGAACCTCCAGGTAGGTCCACAATCATACATCTTCCCCCGACAAACGCCTAAACATCAAGAACTTATTACATGTAGAGTCCCTGTCACGACAGCCGAATACCTACCTATTCAGATCTACCTAGCTCTAGATGTTGCTCTACCAAATTCATAACACAGCCCCCCCCCCCCCCCCCCCCTGGAACCGTAGCTCCTGCAAGGTTCACCGCAGGCTCTACCATTCCAGCCTTAACACTTACTGTCACACACTTAATTAACCTATGAAATAAATCAGGAAGGGCTGTGGGAAGTGAGTCGGACTACCTACCTACACTTCCTTAACATGCTGAACCCCTTAACCATCATGCAAGTATGTACATTTTCTTCGTTGTTCCTGTGGAGGGAGGAAACAAACAACACACAACACTAACTTAACCACAAAACTTAACCATCTTTCCAAAACTCAAAACTCTAACCTTTGTACATACCCCGGTCTACAGACCGCGTCCCCCGGTGGATGCCACAAGACACAACCTTACCTGCGGGGCCATCCCCAATGCATCCCCCTAAATTTCCACGGGCCCTGTCCAGATGTTACAGGTGAGTGACACGGCTCGGTGGATTTCGCCCACATTCATGCAACACAGACCCCTTAACCACTCATTCTCATTCCATAGGTCATCAAGGCATTTCAAAAATCAACAAAGCACTTATTTCAATACACCCCCTGCAGGACCATGGCATTGATGTCATTCACGTGTGTGTGCATTCCTCAACTAGGCAGCGGGGAGGTACCGCACAAAAAGATGGTGGGGGCGCATCAGGCTGTGGTGCCCCCAGTCCCAAAAACAAGTCAACCGACTTACAAGTTCATTGCCCCCCCCCCCCTTTACCTCTTGGCCCCGTGACAGCCCAACAGCCCCTTTTCCGCCGTTACCTCGCCGGTGAGGGTCTCCACACACCCCAGGCTCCTTTGCCTCCTGCTTTCGCGCAGCAACACGGGTCACCGGGGGACTTCCTCACCCAGCAGCGCCCAACCAGACCCTCCACCGACGAGCTCCAATTTCCAGTTACCACCGGCTGCCAGGGGTAATTGCCGCAGGGGGGGGGCCCGCAGGCATCGCTCCTCAGAGCTTGCTCTGTACCTGCGGACACACACACCTTCCCCACCCACAAGACCCCAAAACACACTTCCTCCCCCGCTGCCATTCAATTCTCCACACAACTCAGCACAATTCAGTACAATTCTTGGTGTAAAAGGTGTTACAAGGCTTGCCATGGCCTGCCACATGTGAAATCCCCCAGTTCACATTTAAACCATCACACATTTCCAAAAGCACATTTCCAAAAGCACAAGTATCGCCCCTCATTATCTCCAATAATCATCACTCACTCTCCAGGTTCCACTCTCACAACCATATCAAAACACCTAACCACAATACAAAAACATATGCCACCCACAAGACACTGTGGCTCCCATTCCATCCCCTCACCGGCCATGTCATCACTCTCACCCGCCTCCCAACTCCAATTTACATGTCCCCAATTTCCAAAGCAAGTCCTGAAGCCTGGGACAGTACTCCTCAAAACACTCACCTCAAGTGCAGGTAGTTGCAGGTTGGTCGGGTCCAAGAGCGTCATCCACCCTTCACAATCCCAAAATTTCACATTGGGCCTACCAAATACTTCCAAATTTCTCTTTTGTCCCCACTACACTGGCAGGTATGTGGATCCGCATCCAACGGTGATCATCGCTACACAACTACCTATGGCCACGACAGCTCTGCACCTCTACCATGCAAGGGTCACCGGGACAAGGTGAGCAGTCAAAACGCCAACATGGCCCATGAGTGTCCATAAGGGTGCGACCCACCATCCATCCTTCGGCCCCCCTGCGAGGAACACAGCTGCACCAGCCCCAGCTGGCCAATGTGGTGAGCACTTGCTGCCACAACACACACTACCGCACACACAACCTCGGCCCTGGGGGGCACGGTCGCAGTGCGTGGCATCCCTACAGCCACGTCCCCTGCACCTCCCCATCATCCCCCAGTCCGACTACAGAACTGCAGCCCCCCAGTGCTCACCCACACTTGACCACACCAAGGTCCAGTCAACAGCCATGCTCCACCAGGAGACCCACCCAGAAGACATGGTCCACACACCTCGGACATGCACAGCACCACGTTGACCCTCAGGCTACACAACTGCATCCCCAGGATCCCGCGTCCCAAATATCAGCACAGTTGCCCCGCAACCAGTTGAAAGCTGTGTCTTGCTACCCTATTAATTTCATCACAGCCTCCAACACTTTGGTCTACACACCTGGATCAATAATGGCGTCACTGTACAGTGTCCACCATGACATTTCAAAATCCACCCTTAAATTTGCATCGAACCCTTAGATTACCCATGCCAACCATTTGTCACATTTCACTAACCTCACCAAAGAAGGATGCTTTGCCATACACATGCCAGCCGAGCATGGGCCATATGCTCGGCTCGTTACACATCTCCCGATTCACATCCCCATGGCTCTCTTCCCAACCCGAGAGTCCATAAATCATAACGGAGCATCTGTGGAAGGTCACTCACACCATCACGTTCCACAGATGCCCCAATGGTTGTCCGGCAGGCTATCTCCATCCCTGTCCATTCGGTTTGACCCGCGTCCATAGACCAACCACCATGCCAGGTCACCACATGCTGGTTGTCCCAGAGTCCCTGGAGGAGAGTGCCAGGCCGCATGCCCGGGTGGTCACCACATCAGTCCCAAGTTGGCCGTCCGCAGTGCCACCACCAAAGCGCGACCCACAACACCTCCCCCTAGTGGTCCTCAATATTTGCCATCCCAGGCTTGAGAGACCACCTCGGACCCCTCTGGAGGTCTTAACCCCCACCAGGGTCCGGTGACCCTGCCGGCCCGAGCCACCAGCTCGGACGGCGCCCCGACGGACAAGGGACGCCACACTCCACCAGACCCCCCGTGGGACCCAGGTCGTACCTCGACACCCAAGGCTGGACCCCACGTCCAAATCTCGCCATCACAGCCCCCCAGCTGGCTGGCATACCCAAATTTTGAAAGGGGCAACTTTTGCCCGAGGCCATCACCCATGACCTCTCCATGTCCAAATCCCGCAGCCCGGGGACCAATCCCCACCATGGCTGCTCCAAATCAATTTCCCATTGTAATTTTATTTTAAATTTTCTTTTACAAATTTTCATTCCCACTGCCAAACCGCAGCTGCAGGGAACAACCTCTACCACCGGTTGTTCTGCCCCTCCCTGCAGTTGATCCAAATTCCCTACAGGGACCAAATCTCCAGAAGCTTTATCTCCCGATCCTCCAAGATCCAAATCCAGCCCGGAGCCAACACACTCCCCCAACTGGTTGTCCAATTTTGGAGCCTCCGTTTCCAAATAGCAGTGTACAGTGAGCGTCCCCTCGGTCATTCCAACCACCTCCTCGGACCAACTCACCTCATCACCCAGGCTCCTTTTGGCCTGAACAAGCTCTACCTCCATGGGACTGTCACAGGTCTCCAGCCGCTGGATCAAATCATCCTCATCATCATCATCATTACAAATCATTCCTGGCCCCGCCAGGCTTTGATCAATATCCCCAATAAATAACTGGTCCGGCTCCATTGCACGGACCCCCAAAAACTCTACCCCCTCTTGCTCCGCACCACCGCCCTGGTGCTGCACAATTCCAAATTCATCCCCCGGTTGGGGTGTTGTGACATCCACACGGTCCCGATAAACAACCAGGCCAGAATGTGGGAAACATTCCCCATTACAACTCTCACATTCCAAATTTCCTTCCCCGCTCACCTGTGGACACTCCACGTTTACCTGCAGGCATTCCCCATCTACCTGTACACATTCCCCATCGAACTGTGGACATTCTCCGCTCACCTGTACACTTACCACAATTGCCATCTCCCTTTTTAATCCATTAATTTGGTCACTCATGTCCTTCAGTCCTTCCCTCCATTCCTTCCCCTGCGACTCCATTTTATTTTTCATCCCTTCAATTCTCTTACTCATTTTATTTTCCAGCCCGTCAATTTTGTCATTCAATTCCCGACTGGCTCGCTCACTCTGTGCGTTCATGTCTCCCATCTGCTTTCCCAATCGCTCACTGTTCTTTTCCATCCCTTCCATTTTTCGAAGCAATTGACCCAACATCTGGTCGGTTGTCGGGGCCGTTCCTACTACTCCCGACTCCCCGGTGGGGGAGGGGGATAAGTTGGTGCTCGGGACGAGGGAGGTTCCAAGGCTCACCTCTACATCAAATTCCCCGATTTCCGGCTCACTCCCAACGCTGACGGAGGCCTCGCTGCGTACTTCCATCTCATCAATTTCCGACATCCGCTTTCCGGAAGATTGTTTCCCCCGCGCGTATTTATTTTAATAATTCCTGAAACAATTTAAATTTGACGAAGACGCGATATCGCGCTCCGTTTGCCCGATTGATTATTAAATTTCTCCGCCTCGACTATAAAAATCTTGCGTTCGAACGTCGGGCGCAATGTACGCCCGACCGTGTCGATGTCTCGCCGTGGACAAAAAAAATTTGTCCGACGGGTTCAAATCCTACACTCCTGACACCACTTGTTACGCAACCGTGATTAACACCACAGTTACGGATGGCCGATTTGCGAGACTTTAACTCCCGAGGCGAAAACTCAATGGCGGATTCAAACTCAACACAAAGTTAAACGCGCGGAATGGCAGACACAGCAAAGCTCCGCAGCCTTATCTATTAAAATGAAACAACCAGGAAAACTGCGTTCAGATATATACAGAAAATAATATAAGGATTTATTAATGAAAAGTAAAGACAGTGAAAAAGCCCGCGCCGGTAGTACTAATAACTCTAATAAGCCTAAATTGGGATCCCACACACAACAGATACCAAACACGATACGAGGGAGATTATGAATACGAAAATAACACGTCTCGTCAGGTAAAGTGTAAACGCGGAGCTCGGGCTTATCTGGCTCCTTTCGTCTTCTTGTAACACGGCCGCGCTCAACCGCCACCAGGCCTCGTCGGTTCAACGGCACACCCACACCACGAGCTCCCTTGCTCCAACGGTCCAACGCAGGGCTGCACAAAGCAAACGAACTCCACTCGACCAGGGCCAGGAAGGACTCCTTTGAACTCCACTCGACTCGACTCTCTGCGGGAGTGCTGGCAGCCAAGTGCCAACTGTTCACTGCTCTGTGCCAACTGCCAACGAACTGCCATACGAACTGCTCTGTGCCAACTCTTCAGTGCCAACTGCCGACTGCTCACTGTGCTCGGTGTGCCCGGTGTGCTCGGTGTGCTCGGTGTGCCCGGTGTGCCAACTGTTCAACGAACTGCCTCAACTCTGTGAAATGGCGTCCGACCGTCGCTAATATTGGTGGCCGATGACGTCACATTGGCGCACTCCTCAGCCAATCATAGCCTCCCAACTCGCCGGCTCGCCCAGGTCACGCCCTCTGCGGCATGCTACTCCTGACATCTCCCGTCCCCGACCCCGCGGTTCTTGTGTAACACGTGCCAGGCGAGGTTTGTAGGCCTTGGAGGTGTAAACGGTGGCGGTGTATTGTGGCGGTGTTTTTGGCCTGGTTTCCTGTCCATTTATTCCGAAGTCATTGTCAGGGAAAGGAATTATTTAATGTTGCGCTAAGGACCTAACTAATGTTTATGTGGTTTGCAGTGCCATAATGGACAAAGGTTTGACTACTAGGTGAGACTCACAGGGGCGTTACCTTTAATCCCTCACTATTTACCACTCGAACCTCCAGGTAGGTCCACAATCATACATCTTCCCCCGACAAACGCCTAAACATCAAGAACTTATTACATGTAGAGTCCCTGTCACGACAGCCGAATACCTACCTATTCAGATCTACCTAGCTCTAGATGTTGCTCTACCAAATTCATAACAATATATATATATATATATATATATATATATATATACTGTATGTATATATATATATATATATATATATATATATATATATATATATATATATATATACTGTATGTATATATATATATATATATATATATATATATATATATATATATATAGATATATATATATATATATATATATATATATATATATATATATATATATATATATATATATATATCGTTGCAGTGTCCATCCTGTGTTGTGTTGTCTTGTCTTGTCACTGAACTACCTCAAATTTTTGTGAAATTGTACCACACTTCTGGTATGCACCTACCTCTCCCGTGTGTACGTCAGAAGGGTATTTTTTTTGAAAGAATTTCCAATTTATTTATTTTTTAAATTGTTTTTGAATTTTTTTTTTTTCAACTTAAGTCTTCAACTTCAATTGTTTATAAAATGTAATATCATGTATATTACAAATACATTTGTGCAAAATAATTGTTTGTATTATGATTGGTGTAAATCATGACAATGCAGCAACTCAGGTACAGTCATTATCCTCAACTAAAACAAGCCCGCTCCTTTGCAACGACGCGTGGTGAGGCGAGTGTAGCGAGCCGAGCCAAGCTAGTATATATATATATATATATATATATATATATATATATATATATATATATATATATATGTGTGTGTGTGTACGAGTAAAAAGCCCGTCAAAATGATAGGTTAGAACAGTTTATTCGACGATGCAATCTTGTGAGCCTGCCAGTTTAAAGCCTCGACCGAATGCCAGGTGTGCTTTTATCTTCTTTATTTATTCGACATCATGCGGATGTCAATGAACTCGTTTTACTCTGCACGCATTGCACATCACACGTGCAGAAAATTTCACCTCCATGCGCCTTGTATTTATTTTATTTTTTTAACCCTTCTGTACACCGCCTTTGAGGCTCGGTTTCCTAGCCACCGTCTAAAGTTCCAATTTGAAGAGACATAATTACTCGTTGATGAAAAAGGTTTTTCGAATTTTTCTATCCTCAAAAATAGAGCGAAGGGAACACACAGTCATGCTAAAAGTTTAGCCATTAAAACCCAACTCAAATCGTACTTATGAAGGGGGGCAGGCAAATGTGGGGATTATTCTTTATTTATTGGACATCCTACGGATGTAAATGAACACTTGTTTTGCTCTGTGTGTGTTGAACATTATTACGTGCAGTGAAATTCACCTCCCTGTACCTTGTATTTATTGTTATTTTTAAAAAACGCTTCTGTACACCACCTTTGCTGCTTGGTTTTCTGCTTGGAAAATTAATTTTCTTTTAGATCTTCTGGGTCTTTTGGGTCCTCGGGGTCTTTGGAGTCTTTTGGGTCTTCTGGGTCCTCAGTCTTTTCGGTCTTTTAACCAGTGGGCACACAGTGGTGTTCAAAGACTGCCCATTAAAACACCACTCAAATTCCTCCGAAAGCGCCACTCAAAGACATAAAAAGAAACTACCCTTATGAAGGGGGACAGACACAAATACACAAACTGCCTTTTTTGTGTGTGTGTGTACTGTGTATACAAGATCGAGGCTGCTGTAAGAGCGAACATTAATGACCAAAAAAAAAAAAACGGACACAAGACATGATAAAGGGAGCGGAAAACAAGATGGGGAGAGAGAGGGGAAAGCACACAAGTACAACATTTGAGAGCAGGGACATCGGGAGATCTGTGGGAGCGAGAGGGCTTAAAGGGAAGAGGCGTGGGAACGGGGGTGGGGGTGGGAAAGGTATAAAACACATGGACACAGCTCGGACTTCCAGGAAAGAAGTTGGTATTTCAGAAAAGTGGTTTTGGGGTGAATTAACAGGGGTAGAAAAGATCAAGGATTTGGATGGGGGAAGATAAGAGATGGTGGTGAACAGCTGTTTTAAAGACCTGGAGGGAGGCGTGGGATTGAAGAGTGGTGGAGGGAGGAGTGGACATTTTTCTGAAGGACATGCAATCATGGAAAGAGGGAGATGTGTGTATATGTTTATAATGTATATGTATATATGTATGTGTGTATGTGTATATATATATATATATATATATATATATATATATATATATATATATATATATATATATATGTATATATATATATATATATATATATATATATATATATATATATATATATATATATATATATATATATATATATATATATATATATATATATATATATATATATATACTAGCCGAAAGCACCCGACGTTGCCCGGGTACTTTTTGAATGAATTTATTACTATACTTCATCTTTTACTCGCGGCCGTAGACGATTGACTACTATAATTCAGCTCAGCTTTTAATTGCGAAATGGGCCCAGCCCAGCCAATGCGGCCTCGACCGGCCTCGCCACCTAGCCAGTAACATTCCCGGGGCCCGTCCCGACATTTTTGGTTCTTTTTGAATGCATTTACTACTATAATTCAGCTTTTACTCACGGCCTTAGACGATTGACGACTATAATTCAGCTCAGCTTTTAATTGTGAAATGGGCCCAGCCCGGCCAAGGCGGCCTCGACCGGCCTCGCCACTAACCTTCCCAGGGCCCGTCCCAACATTTTTGGTTCTTTTTGAATGCATTTACTACTATAATTCAGCTTTTACTCGCGGCCATAGAAGATTGACTTCTGTAATTTAGCTCAGCTTTTAATTGCGAAATGGGCCCGGCCCGGCCGAGGTGGGCCTCTACCGGTCTCGCCACCTAGCCTAAAACCTTCCCGGGGCCCATCCCGACATTTTTTGTATTGGAGGTTTTCTCCTATCTTTCACCGTTCAGGAGTTTCGCTTGCGCAGACAAACAAACAAAAACTTTCTTTTATATATATATATAATAATAATAAAATAATAAATAATAATAATAATATAATAATAATAATAATAATAATATAATATAATAAATAATAATAATAAATAATAATAAATAATAAAATAATAATATAATAGATAGAAGATAGAAGAAGAAGAAGACAATATATATATATATCTTAAGTTTTCCTTTCATAATTCAAAATAGAAAGATATTTACTGATTTAATATTATTCCTCAATTAGTAACGAGTCAGCCCAACTTTTTATGAAAATATTTTCTGTTATTGTATTGAACTGTTCAGCTCCTTTTTCTTCTTTTGGGTAATGCTCCAAAACTTTTTACAAGTCGTCGTCACTTGTTGGCATCAAAGCTCATCTTTACTTTATGTTACTGAAGCTTTGTTCAACTAGTTTATCCCTCAAGCAATATTCCTCAATGGAAACAGGCTCTCTTTTGCTTTGGGCTGCAGTACGTCTGCGAAAGCTCGGATTTTTATTCCTAGATTTGCTCACGTGATTGAATGATTGGTGTTAGAAAGATACCAAATAAATTTTCTGCAATCCCAGTTGCTGAAATTATTGCATCATATACTGTACATATTGGGATTACATCAGCAGCCATTATATCTGAACTGTAAGTGTTTGGTTTTGCAGTATTTGTGGCAAAATTAGCAGCAATTCCCAGTTGGCGAGGAAGGACATCTTGCACCGTGTCCATTAGCTCCAGCCCCTCCCCTGCCCTTCCGCTTGTGGTATTCCAACCGCTTGTGTGTGTCCAGGGCATAACTTTTTTCCATTTGAGCTTTTGTCACCAAATTTTCAATAAACCCTTAAGATGAGAATATGAGACCACCTTTAGAGGTCATTTTTCCCCGCAGAGCAGGGGTTTGCCTTTTTCAGGCACCGTGCTCCCCTTTTTGAAGCAATGTTTTATGGCCGGATGCCCTTCCTGCCGCCAACCCTGTTAGTCGCCTCTTGCGACAAACATGGATTACCAGTGAACTGGTACTCAATTTGCCGACCTCGGAAGGATTACAGGCTGAGTCAACCAACCCACCTGGTGTTAATTCAGCAATCGACCAGGATTTGAACCCAGGATCCTAGGATCCCAAGCCAGCACCCTAACCGCTAAGCCAACACCAGGCTTTAAGATGAGAATATGTCGAACACCAATTAAATATGGGACCACGGGTCCTGAAGCTCATCTTGATCAAGAGCAATAGTCAATGACGTCATAAAATTTGCTACTGATGCAATGTCGCCTGTAGGTTAAGGCAGGAATTTTTGCATTTTAGGCCTGATTTCAACCCATCAATGAGTGAAGATTTTGATGCTGTCAATACACCTGAGGTATCAGATATGCAGCTCGTGGTCAAGTCTCATCAAAATCATGTGTTTGGTTCAAGCGATAATGACTGAAGTGTTTACAGACTCACTCACTGACTGACTTACCCAATTACCCATGGACACTGCCTGATCACATAAGCTCACTGGACAAAAGTCCAGTTAAGCTAATAATTGGATCAAAATGCCAAAACGAAAGTTACAGTGCACACAAATAGGCCTTATCAGCCCGTCCGTAGCACTTTAAGCATGAGAAGGCCTTTATATATATATATATATATATATATATATATATATATATATATATAATATATATATATATAATATATATATAAAATCGCTTCCATGTTTCTTTATTTATTTACCATTGAGTTTCAAAGTGTTTGTGCAGGCCATAACTTTTTTACCATCAAATATTCAATAATCCTTATGAGAACTAGCAACGGTACCCGCCCTATGGGCGGGGCTTCAATTGAGAGGCCCAAATGAAAAGGCAAAATATCAGAAATTGAAGGCTTTTTTTATTTTAAACGATTTATATAAACATCAGTTAAATCATAGCACACGCAAATCATCAAAATCTAAACAGTATTTGTGGAATTTCAATAAAAGCCACATCACTGTTCATATCAGTAAATATTATTCCATAGTATTTGGAAAAATTGGAAAAATTGGAAAACCAATATAGCCTATTTTACTCCAGGGGGTCCCAGGATTACCCACCCAAAATATCGTTGCAATCGGTTCAGCCGTTTTTGCGGTACCTGGGAAGACAGACAGACAGACAGACATTTGGTGAATTATCGTAAGATATGGAGAACACAAATGAATAATAATGTAAAAAGAAATGTTTCACTGTCGTTTTCGTCAGGTTTAGTTCGAGTGCAAAGTGGACGTGGGTGGGCTTTGCATTTTGAGTTGCTTTCTAGTTTATATATTATAATAGAAGCGCTCCGTGACTAATTAAATATATTCTGGTAGATGATATTCCATGTAAAGAATGAAAGTGCAACTGGTCTTTTTTGTTATAATAAAAAGAAGTTTCAGAAGTAATAAGTACGATGAGAAGTGAGGTGGGAAGATTGATATGTTTTTAGCCGCGTCGCAGACGCTGCTCATAGAGTGCCCTCTGCTGTTGTTGTTGTTGTTCTTCTTCTTCTTGTTAGCCGCGTCGCAGACGCTGCTCATAGAGTGCCCTCTGCTGTTGTTGTTGTTGTTCTTCTTGTTCTTGTTCTTGCAGAGAAGACAAAACCTCAAAGCTCCACCCATTCTGGGAACCATAGCTCCACCCATTCTGGGAGAGCCTTCATATAAACAAATATCCACCATTTTATTAACTCGCATAGCTTTGAGGCCTGTTTTGTAGGCCCGTGGTGTCTTCGTCTCTCACACAGTTTTCTTTCAAATCAAATTCGATATATCATTTCATTTTTCACAGTCGCTAACATAGTTTTAGACTCGGTTGAAAAAAAACGGGAAGAAAATCCGATGAAAGTTGCCCTTTATAGAACGAAATGAATTCTCAAAGGCCTGTAACTTCAAGTCCATTGAGATATATTTTTTTTAAATCGCGGCATGGTCAGTCATACACCGCCCGAAATAAGAGACGGGAAAATGCCGAGATATATATATTTTGTTTAAATCGCGGCATGCTCAGTCATACACCGCCCGAAATAACAGACGGGAAAATGCCGAGATATATTAAAAATTCGTCCATTTGATGACAATCGTCACGATGAAATATTTAATTTATACGTCGTCACAATAATGTGGAGAGAGGAGCATAGCTTCGTTCACGTGTCGCCACACACGGGAAATTGCCGAGATTTTTTTTTATTTATCGCGGCATTGTCAGTCATACACCGCCTGAAATAACAGACGGGAAAATGCCGAGATATATTAAAAATTCGTCGCCACACATGGGAAATTGCCGAGATATATTTTCACTTTGCACAAAAATAACATCAAGTAATCGAATCAATAGGAATGTCCTGTGCCTATAACATCGACGTTATAGGCACAGCTGCATCTAGGCATTGTGTAACATCGACGCGGCTTTTGTTTTAATTAAAACTTTTTGTACTTGTTCTTTGTAGGTTGTTATGCAAACCAGTACAAGATGTTTGACCTAAATGCACTTCAGATACCAAGTAAAAGACCGCACTGAAAAAGGAAAAGTTCAGCGACTTCACTGGAGGCAATAGGCATGAAGTCAGCAATCATGGAAGTGTTTGTGCAAGCAATTTCATTCCCCATGAGAAGCCAAGTTTATCAAAAGTGTCTTCTCGAGTTCTTCTGGGGGAAAAAAAACAACCTCATTTCACTTCCTTTCAGAAACAGTACTTGGCAAACCTTATTTCACAAACAGATTTTTGTGAATGAAAAACACTTCAAACACATGAAGCTTCAACATATTGATAAGACAACGTTTTATTTCAATAGACGGCCATGAGATTTGAACCATGAGCCTTTAATGAGATGGGAATGAAGACTTCACCAATGTCAAGAGTTAAGGGGATGTCTGTCGCCTGCAATGGAGTCTTGATCATTCTCCGTCGTGACCTACGATGCCAGTAAGAGGGCGGATGCCAGCTGGGTTCTTTGGTTTGCTTGGTCCGAATGTTTGTTTTAATACCGTTTGGTGACTGCATTTCATTATTCATCACAAAGACCAAGTTAGGACAAAATGAACTGAGTATTTTGTCATAAAGAATGTGGGCCTCCAATACTCTAAGTACATTTCCTTTGAAAACATAGACAGAAAATATAATGTAGACCTATTTTCTATAATATAATGTAGATAGCAGATAGCAGGCGGTTTGGCAGGAATTTGGCAGGAATGCCAAATATAATGTAGATAGCAGAGATAATGTTACCGTGTGGCAGGCGGTGGTTATCGCTCCCAGTAAGGTGCGGCAGTAGCTGTATGGGACACCTTACTGGAGGTTCCCCACTCACGGTATGGAGTCACATAATGACTGGAATATATATATTGTTACGGACACGACTTATTGAGATGTTATGCTGGGCCGAGCGGAATGGCCGCCGTGTTCGCACAAGTTACCCGATTATACTCGAACGTTGGCCGAATCGCGCTACGCTAGATCAATGAAGGAAAGGACACAACGGCTGGGTTAAATGACACGACACCGGGGGTACAGTTCTCAAGACCTCCGGAGGAGGTTATAATATGGGATATGCAGAACGTTTAGATTACACGGACAAGAGGTACAGCACAGAAAGGTGGGCACTTATACACGGTCTTATCTTAGCCCCGACAGACCACAGACAAACGGGACAAGGCTGACTCACACAGGGATTGATGGCAAGGAGGGGCAGGTAGTCGATGGCTCAAGGTGCACCTTGGCTCAGGGGCAGAATCGACCCGGTCCGGTCCAGAGATGCGGGAGGTATCGTCGCGCTTGGAGGTGACGTCCTTTCTCCTTCGTAGCTGAGGCGCATCTGACGTCACCTCCGGTAAGTGGCTGCGTATATCCAGCGGGGAGTGACATGCCCTCGGCTCGTTAGCTCCGCCCCAGATGGAATCGGTCCGCCGCTTCTTATTGGGTGCGGGGGGATTACCGGGCTCCGCCCTTGACGAGGAGCTGACAGTCAGCCCCTGTGTGGTAACCCCGTCGGAGCACATGGTCAATGACGGCTAACCAAGCCGGAGTGAGGACGCGCACTCCCCGCGCCGCTGTTGTTGTTGTTGGTGTTGTTGTTTCAGGAGATGATGGGAGGATGCGGAGATGAGATTGTGGGGAGGTATTGGGAGGTCCTAAACTTACTACTGGTGCCATACAATCACATTCTGGTGCAACGAAGAGTCAGAATTAATGGAAATGAGTCCTTAACTGACATAGACTAAGAATAACTAGCAAGATGTCCTATAGTTGTCTACGTGAGATGCGGTGAACCTGGGCACGACATTTAATGGGGGAAAAAGGGGAAGGTCGGTTCTACAGAGTGTTGTTTACAGACAATGGGACTAGGGAATGGGGGATTGGGGATAGTTGGGGAGTATTGGGGAAATAGGGGAATATTTACAAGCGGATATGGATGGAGGCCAAATCCCATATCCGCAACATTGCACCCTTCTCTACCTCGGGGCGTCCCGACCCGATAAATTTTTACCTACTTTAGTGTGGCACTCAGATGTAGTTCCATCTACTATTAACTCTACCCTGAGTGCGACAGTTTTACAGATGTTCACAAATGAGTAAATATGTCCCCCTGCGACGTTGCACCCTTCTCCTCACAGAAACACACCCACAGGATAACCGAATCGCGGAAAGAATTCTAAACTAAACATACAGCCGGTAGGGAGCATTATTTACACCAGACTACACTGATATTTACACTACGATCCAGGACCTGTTTTTGGAGGAACACATGCAGATGTTATGCATAGAGAGAGCACGCATGCCAGCATCGATACACCAGCCCACGAGTGCTCTGTGGCCTTACGGCCTTTAATAATGTGCAGAGCACCCCTTCCAAGCACCAAAAGCACCACCCCATAACACAGTCAGCACCATCCGGTGCACCAATAAAATGTTCATAAATCACCGGTGGTGTCGCAGCCGGCCGATGTTCTGCCGCTGGTCTTGCCTTCATGAAGTGCACTTGGCCTTCTGGCTTCTTTCAAAAATAAAGAAAGGCGCCAACCGCGTCCATTTCTGTATTGTGGTGTCAGGGGGCCAACTAAAAGTGGTTCACCTGTATGGCATAGGTGCCACGTTGACCCATAGGTCCCTCAACGGGTGGTGCTTGCCCGCAAGAGAACTGCGGTCCATGGTGGGCGGCCACAAAAATTGCGGTCCATATGGTGTATCGATCCCGGCAGCAAGCAGCGAAAGTGCAGGCCCACAACTGCGGAGCCAGCACCTCTCTCTCCTCTCTCTCTGCCCCAAAGCCAGATCCTCGGAGGTGGGAGACAAAAGAAGTAGACAAGTGAGTAAGGTGGTAAGGGCGCAAAAGTGCACGCAACATTAGGTAATGCACACTAGGGGCACATGGGAACCAGGTGAGACAGGTACGTTCCTACCGTACGCCCCCCCCCCCCCCACCAGGTAACCTACATTGCCCCTCCCTTACCCCTTACTGTATCCACAAAACACAACACTAACCATAAACATCTACTTTACAAATCAACAAATGTCCCTACTGTCTTCCCCGTTCCTCCCATAAACCAAATTCGTCTTCTCTCCCTCCTAACCAATCAAATTTGCCATTTCCAACTCTCATCACAATTTGCCATCTCCATTTCAACATCAAAATTTGCCATCTCCAACTCAACATCAAAATTTGCCATCACCAATTCATCATCAGTCCCTCCTAAGGAGGGAGAGATGGAATCACCCCAATGTCTCATCCACGTCGCGATGCGTCTCACCAATCCAACCAGCAATTCTCATTTCCTGCACACAGAACAAAGAAAACACAGGTGTGGAGTCATCATCATCACCACAGGTAAGTGGCTGCGTATGGTGCGACAGGTTCATCAATCCTAACTATTTCCTAAATGACTTTAACAACTTTACATTACCCGGGGTCTTTCTCCTGCCAAACCATTGGCCCTCTTACACTATGGGTTCTAAAAACCAATTCCCATTGACCAAACTGTGGTGCTTTTCAATTTGGGGTCTCACTCCCCCGATTCATCTCCCGGTGCCCTCGCACAATTTCTGGGCCGCGACGTGTAGCTCTCCCAGCAGGTCTACCCACCTGCACACCTCCACCACTGCAGTTGCCTCCGAGCTTACCTGCTCCTTACCCTAACCTAACTACCTGGGGAAGGCCCTCTGGCGCTCTCCCCACTCGGTGCCCTCTCTGGCACTGGGCTACCCGGGTCCGTCCTCCGGATCCTCGGGCCCCACTGACACTAACGGCTCCCAGAGCCCACCTGCGGCCTCACCTGGCCGACATCCTCACAGTGGTGGAGTGCCCAACCAACTACACACACTAACAGGCTACACGCCCAGCCATTTCCACAACACTAATGCACCCATCCACAATACCATTCTGCAACCGCACCACAAATGCCAATATCCAACCACAATTTACCTATACCCTCTACCTAACACTTACACTACCCGCCCCGGGTACTAGTGAAAGGGGTCCACTCTTCCCCCATTCACACCTTCGCACCATCCACTCCACTCCACAATTTCCACCATTCTCACTCCACGTATTCCACACACCTGCACTTGCACACCTGTGCTCTCACACCTGGTGCCACCTGCACCCTTCTCTCCCCAAGCGCATTCGCGCTGATCCACACACTTACTACTCATACACTGCTCCATACACCTGTTCAGTTGCACACCTGTGCAATCACACCTGTTCCATCCTCACACAGCATCATCTCATCTAACTACTCCCCTCTGAAACTCGCGCTTCCCAGTCGTCCCTTTAAACTATTGCGCTCCCTCGTCATTATCATCCACCCTAATCTACCTGCGTCCCCACTACAGGTATCAGTCACTAACTAACCTTAACGTTACCTACTGTCATCTCTAGATCCCTAACAATATAACCTAACCCACCCGGGCTAGTTTTCACTGCCATACACCCCATAAGCTATTGCGCATTTGCCCCACTTCATGGGAAGGGTGGCAGGGATGCCACCCTTACCCACCATCATACGGCGCGAGTGGGACCTTGTGGGACCACCTCGTATGTGAGTCGTTGCCCGCCTGCCGGACCCCGTGCGTCGCCCCTTGCGGGGTCAGCGCGGGGCCGAACCGGCCGTGCCCCCACAGTACATTACCCCCAAGGGGCTCTCGTGCCTCCCCTGTCCCTCTAACAACTACCCCTGTTGGTGTCGATGCATGGGTCACACTTCCGCAACCCGCTACCCATTCCATACCACCACAACCTTGCTCACCCACACCTCGCACCTCTCATTCCATACCCTCCGGACCAGCCATATACCTCACTCTTGGCCTCTCACGAACATCCGGGTCTATCTCGACCCCCAAGCTTATTAAATCACCTGGCGCATCATACGCACGACCATATTGGTCACCACTTACACCGGGTCCTCTTTCTCTTCGCTTCTCCTCCATCACCTGTGAATCCCTCATCCGGTTAATGAGCACATCATCACGATCCGAACACAGACTTTGGACCAATTCTTTTACCTCCTCTTTTATCTCTTTCTTATCCTCTCTCCGTCGCTTCTTAATTTCGCTCACCCCTTCTTCCACTTCTTCTAATTTCTGTTTCACCTCCTTCATCTCCTCGTGCGCCCCTTTAAGTTCTTCCTCTAACTCCACTTTATTTTTTTCTATTTGCTCCCGCACCTCCCGCTCTTTAACCTCCATCACCTCTACCACCTTGTCCATTTTCCTCGTCAGGTCCTCATGTACCGTCTGACACTCTTTTTTAATTACCCCTACGGCCTTTTTCATCTCCTTCTGTGTCGATTTTAAACCCTCTATTACCGCTGTGTTCTTCTTTACCTGGTCCCCCAACTCCTTTTGTCCCACTGTCAGTTGTTCTACTCCCAGCGTCAACTCCTCTATACCCCCTTGCAATTTTACAGTCCCCTTTCTCACCTCCTTCTCCATGCGCTCCTTACAGTGCCTCACCTCCTCGCGCACTCCTCCGACCTCCTCACTCACACCTCTTCTGATCTCTTCTCCCATCACTTGCATCTCCTGCCCAGATGCCACCCTCATCTGCTCCATTTCCTCCCTGTGAGCATCCAGGTTAGTTTCTACCCCCATTCTGACCCCCTCTATCTGCTGCCCCATTTGTTTAACTTCCCTTTCCGCTTGGTCCCTCATGTCCCTCAATTTGCCTTCCATCCTGTTTTCTAACCCCTCTAACCCATTTTTCACTCCCTCTATCTGATTCTCCTGGGCAGCCATTCTATTTTCCACCCCCATTAACCCATGTTTCACCCCTTCTATCCCATTGTCTAACCCCTCTAATTTCTTGTCTAATCCCTCACCGGTACCCCTCGCTTCGTCCCTCATTACCCCCATTTGGTTTCCCATTACCCCCATTGGCCCTCCAATCGCTCACCCTGAGCATCCATCCGGTTCCCCATTACCCCCATTTGCCCCATAAGGGCCCCCATCATTCTGCTTTCCATTTCTTCGCTATTCTTGTCCATAAGGGCCTTCATTTGTATTAAAAAAAGGTTCAAATCTACCAGCGGCACTACCACGGTCGCGGGCGTGGTCGCCATGGCCATGTGCGAGGCGCCATTTTGCGCGCCCGTAACCTCGTGCGCGACGACGCTATTTTGCGAACCTGCCACCCTCACTGCTTCGCTCTCCTCATGTCCCTCATTTTGGTCCTGGATCGACCCTGCCTCACTCTCCTCTACCGGAACCCAGCCGTCTTGATTTGCCATAGCGCGACTTTCAAAATTCGGGTTTTTATTTTTTTTGTAAAACACAATCAAATTTCGCCGTTATAATTTCGAGCGCGTGAAACGCGCTCCAGGACCGATCCCACTTCCCGACACCAATTGTTGCTCTAATAGTACAATTGGTGTTCCAAAATTTGGGCCTAACAAATTTAGTCCCAGGTCCGAATCCAACTCCTGACAACCAATTGTTACGGACACGACTTATTGAGATGTTATGCTGGGCCGAGCGGAATGGCCGCCGTGTTCCCACAAGTTACCCGATTTTACTCGAACGTTGGCCGAATCGCGCTACGCTAGATCAATGAAGGAAAGGACACAACGGCTGGGTTAAATGACACGACACCAGGGGTACAGTTCTCAAGACCTCCGGAGGAGGTTATAATATGGGATATGCAGAACGTTTAGATTACACGGACAAGAGGTACAGCACAGAAAGGTGGGCACTTATACACGGTCTTATCTTAGCCCCGACAGACCACAGACAAACGGGACAAGGCTGACTCACACAGGGATTGATGGCAAGGAGGGGCAGGTAGTCGATGGCTCAAGGTGCACCTTGGCTCAGGGGCAGAATCGACCCGGTCCGGTCCAGAGATGCGGGAGGTATCGTCGCGCTTGGAGGTGACGTCCTTTCTCCTTCGTAGCTGAGGCGCATCTGACGTCACCTCCGGTAAGTGGCTGCGTATATCCAGCGGGGAGTGACACGCCCTCGGCTCGTTAGCTCCGCCCCAGATGGAATCGGTCCGCCGCTTCTTATTGGGTGCGGGGGGGTTACCGGGCTCCGCCCTTGACGAGGAGCTGACAGTCAGCCCCTGTGTGGTAACCCCGTCGGAGCACATGGTCAATGGCGGCTAACCAAGCCGGAGTGAGGACGCGCACTCCCCGTGCTGCTGTTGTTGTTGTTGGTGTTGTTGTTTCAGGAGATGATGGGAGGATGCGGAGATGAGATTGTGGGGAGGTATTGGGAGGTCCTAAACTTACTACTGGTGCCATACAATCACATTCTGGTGCAACGAAGAGTCAGAATTAATGGAAACGAGTCCTTAACTGACATAGACTAAGAATAACTAGCAAGATGTCCTATAGTTGTCTACGTGAGATGCGGTGAACCTGGGCACGACATTTAATGGGGGAAAAAGGGGAAGGTCGGTTCTACAGAGTGTTGTTTACAGACAATGGGACTAGGGAATGGGGGATTGGGGATAGTTGGGGAGTATTGGGGAAATAGGGGAATATTTACAAGCGGATATGGATGGAGGCCAAATCCCATATCCGCAACAATATATATATATACAGTCGTGTGAAAAAGTAAGAACACCCCATGTAAAGTTTTGACTTTTTCAACATATTTCAACATACAGCTATTTGATCATCATTTCAACAATATTGATAGATAAAGGAGATATAACATAACAAATATCATGACACATTTACATTTTGTAGTCCATTCTATAATTTAAATAAACATAAATGCAAATTTCGCATGTGGAAAAAGTAAGTACACCCTTGGCTCTAATAGGTGGTATTGCCCCTTTTGGCAGAAACAACCTCAAGTAGGCGTTTCTTGTAACTGTCTACCAGTCTCTGACATCGACCGGGAGAAATTTTTGCCCACTCCTCCATGCAGAATTCTTTCAGCTGTGCGATGTTTGAGGGGTTTCTTGCATGCACAGCTCGTTTCAAATCCCCCCACAACATCTCGTTGGGATTTAGATCCGGGCTTTGATTTGGCCATTCCAGAACCCTCTATTTCTTTCTTTTCAGCCATTCCTTGGTGGATTTACTGGTATGTTTAGGGTCATTGTCATATTGCAAGGTCCACCTTCGGTTGAGCTTCAACTTTCCGACAGATGGCCTCACATTATCCTCAAGCACCCTCTGGTACAATGAAGAATTCATAGTGGATTCTATGATGGTGAGCTGCCCAGGCCCTGATGCAGCAAAGCTGCCCCAAACCATAATATTTCCACCACCATGCTTTACAGTTGGTATCAGGTTCTTGTGGTCAAATGCTGTCTTTGGTTTTTGCCAAACATGTCTTCTGGTACTGTGGCCAAATAGCTCTACCTTTGACTCATCTGTCCAGAGCACATTGCTCCAGAAGTGCTGGTCTTTGCCTCGGTGTTCATTGGCAAACTTTAGTCTTGCCCTGATGTTCTTTCTGGACAGCAAAGGTTTCCTCCTGGCACACCTCCCATGTAGATCAAATTTGTGCAGCCTCTTTCTAATGGTAGACTCGTGCACTTTGACATTAACAGTGGCAAGAGCTACCTGTAGGTCCCGTGATGACATTCTGGGGTTCTTAGAGACTTCTTTCAGCATCTTGCGGTCTGCTTTCGGGCTGAACTTCCTGGGGCGGCCTGGCCTGAACAAGTTGGCAGTTGTTTGGAATCTTCTCCACTTGTAGATGATCTTCCGGACAGTCGAATGGTTGATTTCAAATTGTTTGGAGATCTTTTTAAATCCCTTCCCAGACTCGTGGGCATCCATAACCTTCTTTCTGAAGGCCTCAGATAGCTCTTTTGATCTAGGCTTGGTGACGCCGCACACTTCAACAACAAAGAGCAAACCAAACTAAATGTCTGAGGTTTAAATAAGACAGGTTCCTCCAAGATCCTCTCTAACGATGTTCTAACCATTTGCACCTGAGCTGGTGCACCTGATTCTAATTTTAGATATTTGAAGTAGTGATAAATGTAAGGGTGTACTTACTTTTTCCACATGCGAAATTTGCATTTATGTTTATTTGAATTATACAATGGACTACAAAATGTAAATGTTTCATGATATTTGTTATATTATATCACCTTTATCTATCAATATTGTTGAAATGAAGATCAAATAGCTGTACGTTGAAATATGTTGAGAAAGTCAAAACTTTACATGGGGTGTACTTACTTTTTCACGTGACTGTATATATATATATATATATATACCACCTTTAGAGGCCATTTTTCCCCGCATAGCAGGGAAAATACGCCTGGTTGTGAATATTGATTGATAATATTGATTATTAATAGTGAATGTTAATATTGATTTTTTTGGAATACGCCTGGTTGACCAATTAAAAAAGGCAATGCACCTGTTTGAAATATTTTTGTTCGACATTTGTACTGTGAGTACTGTCGTGCTTTCCTGAGACTAAAAGGTACATCTCTCATGGCAGGTATCCACATTCTACACAAATGATGGGCTTCAATAGCAAGTGCAGAATCTTTACACAACTTATATCATCGTTCGTCAAGAGTTTATAATTTATGTTTCCAAAGCAAGATGGTAAGATGGGTAACATTGTCCTGTCGTAGTTTTTCACGCTCTTTTTTTTGAATACGTTCTAAATTGTTTACCTGTGCTTTAGTTAAGGCTGCATTGAAAATAAGTACTCAATACTCCGACACTGGTATTATGTAGCCAAATATAAATAGTCACGTGGTCACAAAGGGGTAAGTTATACGATTTAAGATTCCACCAAATGTTCAAATTTCTATTACATTTCTTAAGCAATTCCCCTATATGAGCATCCAATTTGAAGTTTTCCTGTATCGACACAAGACCTTTGATTGATTGCACACCTGGGTAACTGAGCATTATTACCCTGCGCTCGCGAAGCGAAAAGCAGGGTTAAGCATTCAGCTTACGTACGTACAATCACGTGAAAAAGTAAGTACACCCCATGTATAGTTTTGACTTTTTCAACATATTTCAACATACAGCTATTTGATCTTCATTTCAACAATATTGATAGATAAAGGTGATATAATATAACAAATATCATGAAACATTTACATTTTGTAGTCCATTGTATAATTTAAATAAACATTAAAGCAAATTTCGCATGTGGAAAAAGTAAGTACACCCTTGGCTCTAATTGGTGGTATTGCCCCCTGTAGTGAAATCGTATTCGTACTGAACCCGGGGTGATGCTCGCTGCTCGTTGATACGACTAGGGGCGTGACTATAAGACCCGCTGCTGCGGACGGTGCTCCGAGACTTCTCCTGTGACACGTTACATCTGGTAGACTCGCTAACGGTACGCCTGCATAGAATATCCAGCTTGCTTGCATTGAATGTTATGAATGGTCCCATGTGATGTCACATCGTATACTTATTGTATTTCCTACTTTACAGGATGATGTCATGCTCTAAATGCAATTAAACCACCTGTTGGACTAAAGTTGTGTGGACCTGATTGGTTTTCCACAACACTTAATTGCATTTAAGATCTACCGACATGGCTGGCAACAAGACGCTGACGGTTGCCGTATTCTGCGCCGACCCCCAAGCCCCGGATGGTGGCTTGCAACTGAAGCACTGGCTCAGAACATTGGAGAATCAATTTGACGAGCCTGAGACCGCGCCGACGGCTGCCGCGAAGCTAGCAACACTACATTCAAAAATCGACTACCGGGTATACAACTCTATCGCTCAATGCGCGACGTATGACCTCGCCATCGCGGAGCTCAAACGGCTGTACATAAAAGAAAAAAGCCCGGTGTATGCACGATATTTGCTGCAAACGCGACGTCAGCAACCCAACGAGGCGATGGACCACTACGCCCAGGAGCTCCGGCAGCTCTTGCTGGACAGCATCAGGGAGCCACGGACTCCCGCGCAGGCTCAGGATGATCTTCTTTTAGATGCCTTCATTGCAGGGGTCTCCTCCCAGGAACTAAGGCTCAAGCTCTTAGAGAAGACCGACCTGACCTTCGCTACGGCACTCGAGCAAGGGAAAGTATACACTGAAGCGCGGATGCAATCGAACACCTATGATCGCACGCGCCTCTTGGCGGGCACTACACTCCACGCCCGGCCGGAGAGTGCTACCGCCGAGGACGTGGACCCGCTTGCGGAACTCCGGGATGCTCCGGAGGAAGACCCAGCCCTGACGGCTGCCGTTACGACCAGACCCAAGGCCTTACGCGCGGCCGCATGCTTTTTCTGTGGGGGGCCACGCCATGCCCGGCTCGTGTGTCCGGCACGAGACGCTATATGCCATTTGTGCTCGCAAAAGGGACATTATGCGAGAGTGTGCAGGAAAACGGCACGCGGCTCGCGGCTCATTGAATCGCGCGGTCGCGCGGGCGCGGCGACCTTGAATGGGCTCATTGCGGAGCCCGCGAGCCGAGCACGAAACCCGGCGCCTTACCCGACTTCGAAGGGGAGGGCCCCTCTCTGCGGGCCCCTGGGCGCTCAGACGTCCTTGGCGGACGTCACCGGACAGCCACCACCGTCTCATCCTCCATCGGGCACGAAGTACGTGTCCTTGACCAAACTCCGGGCCACGCAAGGGGCTTTGAAGCCTCGACAAGCCCCAGCGGAACGTTCTCCTCGTGTCGTCCACGAGCTAACGGAAGCCCACGCCCCGACAAAGGCGATTTCGAATACTACGGAGGCCTTTTGCTGCCAAAAGTGTCAAAAGGCGATTTCAAATACTACGGAGGCCTTTTCCCGTCAGAATTGTCAGATTTTGAATCGCGAAACACCGGAATGCATGGGAAAGCCCTCTGATGGCTTTAATGGATTCCCCATGGTCAACGCAGACTCCGGCCACGACCGCAAAACTGCTGCTGGCGTAGGATCCACCCGCGAGGCTTGTCCGACCCATTCGGGGGGCTCAGTCCCGCTCCCAGCAGCCTCGTCTGGCCTGGCTCAAGCCCTTATTCCCCTCATGGTCGAAGGCCATTGTGTTCGGGCCTTGGTGGATACAGGGTCTACGGATAGTTTTATCGACCAGCGACTTGTGCTCAGGCATGGATGGCGGATCTGGAGGTCTACGAGACGGATCTTCATGGCTTCCCAGGGGCTTCGACTCAGCACGAAGGGGGAATGCCGATTGAAACTCGTGCTAAAGGGACGGGTTTTCCCTGATGTACACCTTATGGTTTTACCCGCATTATGTGCTGATATTCTGTTAGGACACGATTTTCTTAAGCTGCATGGACGTCTGGTAATGGAGTTCGGTGGGCCTGACACGCTTGTTGTGGGGGCGGACGACGTGCTTGCGGTGTGCGCCCTAGCGCAAATGGACGTCCAGCCGCTTTCGCTGTTCCCCAATCTAACCTCCGACTGCACCCCTGTCGCGGTGAAATCACGGCGCTACTCTCGCGCAGACATGCAATTCATTGCGGACGAAACGGCTCAGCTCTTGAAAGACGGCATCATAGAACCTAGTAGGTCGCCGTGGCGCGCCCAGGTCTTGGTGGTGCGCAGCGAGGCCCATCGCAGACGCATGGTAATCGACTATTCCCAAACGATTAACCGCTTTACACAGCTGGATGCCTACCCCCTTCCGGGGATGGACGCGCTAGTGCAACAGGTGTCCCAGTATTCGGTCTATAGCACTCTCGATCTCCGTAGTGCGTACCACCAGATCCCTATCTCTAGGGCAGATCGTATCTATATCGCATTTGAGTCGGGGCAGCGGTTGTACCAATTTACGCGATTGCCTTTTGGGGTAACGAACGGGGTCGCTTGTTTCCAGAGGGCCATGGATGACCTCGTTGCGCGGGAGCACTTAACCGATGTTTTTGTCTACCTCGATAATCTCACGGTTTGTGGATATGACCAAGGGCACCATGATGCTAATCTGAAGCGCTTCCTTGAGGTCACGCAGAGGTATCACTTAACTATGAACGAGGATAAGTGCCAATACTCCCTACGCACGATAGATCTTCTGGGGTACACCGTGACCCATGGCTCTGTCGCTCCGGATAAGGAGCGTCTGCGACCTTTGCTCGACATGGCCCCTCCCTGTGATCGGGCGTCCCTGAAGCGCGACCTTGGGCTGTTCGCCCATTACTCCAAATGGGTGCAAAGTTTCTCCGCGAAACTTCGCCCCCTCGTGGCCTGCGACACCTCCCCCCTGAGTCCGGCCGCATTGGCGGCCTTTGAAGGCCTTAAGGCCGACATCGCCCGAGCCGCCGTGGCGACAATCGACGAGAGCGGCTCGTTCGTCCTCGAAAGTGACGCCTCGGATCAGGCCATCGCGGCGACCCTCTCCCAAGGGGGGCGTCCCGTGGCTTTCTTTTCACGGACTCTTACCACCGCTGAGCGGAGACACTCGTCCGTTGAAAAGGAAGCGTATGCGATCGTCGAGTCTATTCGGCGATGGCGCCCGTACTTACTTGGGCGGAGCTTCCAAATCATCACGGACCAGCAAAGCGTTGCGTTCATGTACGACACCTTACACGCCCAGCGCATTAAGAATGAGAAAATCACTCGCTGGCGTATCGAACTCGCCGACTTCTGTTACACCATCAAATATCGCCCGGGGAAGGATAACCGGGCCGCCGATGCCTTATCACGACCGGCTACATGCGCGGGTATCACCTCTTTGGACGGCCTACGGGTGCTGCATGCCACTGCGGGCCATCCCGGCGTAACGCGTTTCGCTCATTTTGTGCGGTGTGGCAATCTCCCATACTCGATTGACGATATCCGCCGTATCTGTCGCGACTGCGCTATCTGCGCGGAAATCAAACCGCGTTTCTATAACCCTCCCATGGGGACTCTGGTGAAGGCTACGCGCCCGTGGGAACGCTTGGCGATGGATTTCAAGGGCCCATTGCCGGTGTCGAGCGGCTCTCGCAACTACTCACTATCGTTGATGAGTACTCGCGATTCCCCTTTGCTTATACGTGCGCGGACATGACTGCTGCCACGGTGATGCGATGCTTACAGAACTTGTTCTCAATGTTCGGTTACCCGGCCTATGTCCATACCGACCGGGGTGCTGTCTTCTTGTCTCAGGAGGTGCGCGGCTATCTGCTCCAAAATAACATTGCTTCTAGTTACACCACGCCGTACAGACCCCAGGCTAATGGGCAGATCGAACGCTTCAACGGGATTATCTGGAGGGCCGTCATGCTCAACCTCCGGACCCTCGGCCGGGGCCTCGATAAATGGGCTTGGTCGCTACCTGCGGCGTTGAACTCGATCAGGGCTCTCCTGAGTACGGCAACCAACCAGACTCCCCACGAGCGACTTTTGCACCACCCCAGGAGCTCGGGGTGTATACGGGCTTTGCCCAGTTGGCTCGCTGGGCCCGGGCCAGCCTACCTTAAACGGGCGGTTCGCGCGAGCAAGTACGACCCCCTTGTGGACAAAGTGCAGATTCTCCAGGCTAATCCTGAGCATGCTCGTGTGATGACGACTGATGGCCGTGAGACTACTGTCTCCGTCCGTCACCTTGCCCCTTGCGGGGTCGCCGACCTAAGTAGGGAATCGGACGAACCGATCGAACCCATCTATGAGACTATGGCCTCTCCCGACGCTCCCACCGCCGAAAGTCTACCGACCCTCCCCTCGCCGAGACTACCTGGGCCCGACGACTTGGAGTTACCCCCTTCGTCACCCGACCCTGTTGGCGCCTCCGACGCCGGGGACACAGGGATACGTGATGCCGTACCCGGGGAATTTCGGACGCGTGCTGGCAGAGAAATTCGCCGCCCGGCCCGATACGGTTGGGTCGACTGATGTTCCGCACCCTGTTCGTGCTGACGCTCACTCGCTTTTAGCCGCGCTGCCGTATAATTCTGACGGGGGGAGAATGTCGTGAAATCGTATTCGTACTGAACCCGGGGTGATGCTCGCTGCTCGTTGATACCACTTGGGGCGTGACTATAAGACCCGCTGCTGCGGACGGTGCTCCGAGACTTCTCCTGTGACACGTTACATCTGGTAGACTCGCTAACGGTACGCCTGCATAGAATATCCAGCTTGCTTGCATTGAATGTTATGAATGGTCCCATGTGATGTCACATCGTATACTTATTGTATTTCCTACTTTACAGGATGATGTCATCTATCTATAATTCCAGTAATCTCTGTCTGTACGTTTGTCTGTGACCGCTGTTTCTCGACAACCACGGGTCCGATATACTTTTAACTTGCCAGGTATATTGCTGGGGACCCGAGGATGTGCCTTTTCAAGGTTTCATATTAATCGGACAATTACTTACCGAGCTATGTCCAAAAAACGATTCAACCAATCAGAGAGCAGCGAACGATCGCGTGTGCCGAACGTGGCGGGCACACTCTGCCTCGGATGGCACATTTGAGAGCGTATTCATTTATTTCACGTTTGCAAACTATGTTGGCGTTAAACTATGTTTTACAACTAATAAAAACGAATTTGCGATTCATTCGCTTTCCTGCGCGTTTGTGCACGCGATGGCGATTTCTTTACCAAACTCCGGAAGCCGTTCGCTTTGGACCAAACCATTGCATGTAAATAGAGGGGGGGGATTGTCACCACTCGCAAGCCGTTCGCTTTGGACCAAACCATTTCATGTAAATAGAGGGGGGGGGATATAATTTTAGATATAGATATAGTACGGGCATGCCCTAGTGATCTAAATGCAATTAAACCACCCGTTGGACTAAAGTTGTGTGGACCTGATTGGTTTTCCACAACACCCCCTTTGGCAGAAACAACCTCAAGTAGGCGTTTCTTATAACTGTCTATCAGTCTCTGAAATCGACTGGGAGAAATTTTTGCCCACTCCTCCATGCAGAATTCTTTCAGCTGTGCGATGTTTGAGGGGTTTCTTGCATGCACAGCTCGTTTCAAATCCCCCCACAACATCTCGATGGGATTTAGATCCGGGCTTTGACTAGGTCATTCCAGAACCCTCCATTTCTTTCTTTTCAGCCATTCCTTGGTGGATTTACTGGTATGTTTAGGGTCATTGTCATGTTGCAAGGACCACCTTTGGATGAGCTTCAACTTTCCGACAGATGGCTTCACATTATCCTCAAGCACACTCTGGTACAATGAAGAATTCATAGTGGATTCTATGATGGTGAGCTGCCCAGGCCCCGATGCAGCAAAGCTGCCCCAAACCACAATATTTCCACCACCATGCTTTACAGTTTGTATCAGGTTCTTGTGGTCAAATGCTGTCTTTGGTTTTCGCCAAACATGTCTTCTGGTACTGTGGCCAAATAGCTCCACCTTTGACTCATCTGTCCAGAGCACATTGTTCCAGAAGTGCTGGTCTTTGCCTCGATGTTTATTGGCAAAACTGAGTCTTGCCCTGATGTTCTTTCTGGACAGAAAAGGTTTCCTCCTGGCACACCTCCCATGTAGATCAAATTTGTGCAGCCTCTTTCTAATGGTAGACTCGTGCACTTTGACATCAACAGTGGCAAGAGCTACCTGTAGGTCACGTGATGACATTCTGGGGTTCTTAGAGACTTCTTTCAGCATCTTGCGGTCTGCTCTCGGGCTGAACTTGCTGGGGCGGCCTGGCCTGAACAAGTTGGCAGTTTTTTGGAATCTTCTCCACTTGTAGATGATCCTCCGGACAGTCGAATGATTGATTTCAAATTGTTTGGAGATCTTTTTAAATCCCTTCCCAGACTTGTCGGCATATATAACCTTCTTTCTGAAGGCCTCAGAGAGCTCTTTTGATCTAGGCATGGTGACGCCGCACACTTCAACAACTAAGAGCAAACCAAACTAAATGTCTGAGGTTTAAAAAAGACAGGTTCCTCCAAGATTCTCTCTATCGATGTTCTAATCATTTGCATCTGAGCTGGTGCACCTGATTCTAATTTTAGATATTTGAAGTAGTGATAAATGTAAGGGTGTACTTACTTTTTCCACATGCGAAATTTGCATTTATGTTTATTTGAATTATACAATGGACTACAAAATGTAAATGTTTCATAATATTTGTTATATTTTATCACCTTTATCTATCAATATTGTTGAAATGAAGATCAAATAGCTGTATGTTGAAATATGTTGAAAAGGTCAAAACTTTATATGGGGTGTACTTACTTTTTCACGTGACTGTACGTGTCTGCATTTTAAAAATTCATTTTCTCAGCAAACGTTGGTCCGATTGACATGAAATTGTCACCATAGGAGCTTCTCCTCCTGTAGAATATTTTAATGGTTATTATGACGTCATAGGTCACGTGGTACAGGCGCCATCTTGGAAAAACTTCGCACCTCTTTATCTCTGAAACTACTCCATGGAAAAAGTTGAGACCTGGCTCATTGTCACCGACTCCCCATGGAGAATAAGAGATGTTAATGATGATGTCATCGGTGCCTTCGTTATGACGTCATAATTCGACAAATACAACACTTATCCATCCGATCATTATTTTAAAAATCTCAGCAACGGTTGGTCTGATGGACACGAAATTTTTACCATAGGAGCGCCTCCTCCTTTAGAATATTTTAATGATAATCCTGACGTCATAGGTCATGTGGTACAGGCGCCATCTTGGAAAAACCGAAAAACGTTGCACCTCTATATCTCCAAAACCGCTCTATTGAAAAAATTGAAACATGGCTCATTGTAAAGAACTCCATATTGGGAATCGGTGTTGTTAACGATGACATAATTGGTGCCATAACTATGACGTCACAATTCGACAGGGACAATGCTTAGTCTGATTAGTTTTAAATTTATTGAGCATGATCTATGCAACAATTATATTAGAGAATATAAGTTTATGACGGCATCGCTCACATGGTCTGGCAGCCATATTGGATCAAAGAAAAAACAATGTTCAAAAACAGAAGAGTTGGCTCGCAACAAGTTGATGGTGCAGGGTAAGTATTCTATGAATACCATCTAGTTAATAAAGTGTTTGATGTTGTACTGGCTGCTTTAGCATAATGAATGAACATATATATTTCATCTATATTCCAATCTACAAAGCCTTTCTGTAACTCAATTGAGTACTGTTGTGGAAAACCATGCAGGTCCACACAACTTTAGTCCAAAGGTTTGGTTTAATTGCATTTAGATCATCACATCATTCCTGTAAAGTAGAAATACACAATAAGTATACGATGCGACATCTCATGGATCCATTCATATCATTCAATGCAAGCAAGCTAGATATTCTATAAAGGCGTACCGTTAGCGAGGCTACCGATGTAACATGTCACAAGGGAGAAGTCTCGGAGCACCGTCGCAGCAGCGGGTCTTATAGTCACGCCCCTAGCGGTGACAACGATGACAACGAGCAGCGAGCATCACCCCGAGTTCAGTACGAATACGATTTCACTACATTCTCCCCCCGTCAGAATTATACGGCCGCGTGGCGAAAAGCGAGTGAGCGTCAGCATGAATAGGGTGCGGAGTATCAGTCGACCCAACCGTATCGGGCCGGGCGGCGAATTTCTCTGCCAGCACGCGTCCGAAATTCCCCGGGTACGGCATCTCGTATCCCAGTGTCCCCGGCGTCAGAGGCGCCAACAGGGTCGGGTGACGAAGGGGGTAACTCCAAGTCGTCGGGCCCGGGTAGTCTCGACGAGGGGAGGGTCGGTGGACTGTCGGCGATGGGAGCGTCGGGAGAGGCCATAGTCTCATAGATGGGTTCGATCGGTTCGTCCGATTCCCTACTAAGGTCGTCGACCCCGCAAGGGGCAAGGTGACGAACGGAGACAGTAGTCTCACGGCCATCAGACGTCATCACACGAGCATGCTCAGGATTAGCCTGGAGAATCTGCACTTTGTCCACTAGGGGGTCGTACTTGCTCACGCGAACCGCCCGTTTAAGGTAGGCCGGCCCGGGCCCAGCGAGCCAACTGGGCAAAGACCGTATACACCCCGAGCTCCTGGGGTGGTGGAAAAGTCGCTCGTGGGGAGTTTGGTTGGTTGCCGTACTCAGGAGAGCCCTGATCGAGTTCAACGCCGCAGGTAGCGACCAAGCCCATTTATCGAGGCCCCGGCCAAGGGTCCGGAGGTGGAGCATGACGGCCCTCCAGATAATCCCGTTGAAGCGTTCGATCTGCCCATTAGCCTGGGGTCTGTACGGCGTGGTGTAACTAGACGCAATGTTATTTTGGAGCAGATAGCTGCGCACCTCCTGAGACAAGAAGACCGCACCCCGGTCGGTATGGACATAGGCCGGGTAACCGAACATTGAGAACAAGTTCTGTAAGCATCGCATCACCGTGGCAGCAGTCATGTCCGCGCACGTATAAGCAAAGGGGAATCGTGAGTACTCATCAACGATAGTGAGCAGATAGCGAGAGCCGCTCGACACCGGCAATGGGCCCTTGAAATCCATCGCCAAGCGTTCCCACGGGCGGGTAGCCTTCACCAGAGTCCCCATGGGAGGGTTATAGAAACGCGGTTTGATTTCCGCGCAGATAGTGCAGTCGCGACAGATACGGCGGATATCGTCAATCGAGTAAGGGAGATTCCCACTCCGCACGAAATGAGCGAAACGCGTTACGCCGGGATGGCCCGCAGTGGCATGCAGCACCCGTAGGCCCTCCAAAGAGGTGATACCAGCACATGTTGCCGGGCGTGATAAGGCATCGGCGGCCTGGTTATCCTTCCCCGGGCGATATTTGATGGTGTAACAGAAGTCGGCGAGTTCGATACGCCAGCGAGTGATTTTCACGTTCTTAATGCGCTGGGCGTGTAAGGTGTCGTACATGAACGCAACGCTTTGCTGGTCCGTGATGATTTGGAAGCTCCGCCCGAGTAGGTACGGGCGCCATCGCCGAATAGACTCGATGATCGCATACGCTTCCTTTTCAACGGACGAGTGCCTCCGCTCAGCGGTGGTAAGAGTCCGTGAAAAGAAAGCCACGGGACGCCCCCCTTAGGAGAGGGTCGCCGCGATGGCCTGATCCGAGGCGTCACTTTCGAGGACGAACGAGCCGCTCTCGTCGATGGTCGCCACGGCGGCTCGGGCGATGTCGGTCTTAAGACCTTCAAAGGCCGTCAATGCGGCCGAACTCAGGGGAAAGGTGTCGCAGGCCACAAGGGGGCGAAGTTTCGCGGAGAAACTTTGCACCCATTTGGAGTAATGGGCGAACAGCCCAAGGGCGCGCTTCAGGGATGCCCGATCGCAGGGAGGGGCCATGTCGAGCAAAGGTCGCAGACGCTCCTTATCTGGAGAGACAGAGCCATGGGTCACGGTGTACCCCAGAAGATCTATCGTGCGTAGGGAGTATTGGCACTTATCCTCGTTCATAGTTAAGTGATACCGTTGCGCGACCTCAAGGAAGCGCTTCAGATTAGCATCATGGTGCCCTTGGTCATATCCACAAACCGTAAGGTTATCGAGGTAGACGAAAACATCGGTTAAGTGCTCCCGCGCAACGAGGTCATCCATGGCCCTCTGGAAACAAGCGACCCCGTTCGTTACCCCAAAAGGCAATCGTGTAAATTGGTACAACCGCTGCCCCGACTCGAAAGCGGTATAGATACGATCCGCCCTAGAGATAGGGATCTGGTGGTACGCACTACGGAGATCGAGAGTGCTATAGACCGAATACTGGGACACCTGTTGCACTAGCGCGTCCATCCCCGGAAGGGGGTAGGCATCCAGCTGTGTAAAGCGGTTAATCGTTTGGGAATAGTCGATTACCATGCGTTTGCGATGGGCCTCGCTGCGCACCACCAAGACCTGGGCGCGCCACGGCGACCTACTAGGTTCTATGATGCCGTCTTTCAAGAGCTGAGCCGTTTCGTCCGCAATGAATTGCATGTCCGCGCGAGAGTAGCGTCGTGATTTTACCGCGACAGGGGTGCAGTCGGAGGTTAGATTGGGGAACAGCGAAAGCGGCTGGACGTCCATTTGCGCTAGGGTGCACACCGCTAGCGCGTCGTCCGCCCCCACAACAAGAGTGTCAGGCCCACCAAACTCCATTACCAGACGTCCATGCAGCTTAAGAAAATCGTGTCCTAACAGAATATCAGCACATAATGCGGGTAAAACCATAAGGTGTACATCAGGGAAAACCCGTCCCTTTAGCACGAGTTTCAATCGGCATTCCCCCTTCGTGCTGAGCCGAAGTCCCTGGGAAGCCATGAAGATCCGTCTCGTAGACCGCCAGATCCGCCATCCATGCCTGAGCACAAGTCGCTGGTCGATAAAACTATCCGTAGATCCTGTATCCACCAAGGCCCGAACACAATGGCCCTCAACCATAAGGGGAATAAGGGCTTGAGCCAGGCCAGACGAGGCTGCTGGGAGCGGGACTGAGCCCCCTGAATGGGTCGGACCAGCCTCGCGGGTGGATCCTACACCAGCAGCAGTTTTGCGGTCGTGGCCGGAGTCTGCGTTGACCATGGGGAATCCATCATCGTCATCAGAGGGCTTTCCCCAGCATTCCGGTGTTTCGCGATTCAAAATCCGACAATTCTGACGAGAAAAGGCCTCCGTAGTATTTGACATCGCCTTTTGACACTTCTGGCAGAAAAAGGCTTCCGTAGTATCCGAAATCGCCTTTTGACATTTTTGGCCGCTTTGACAAAAGGCTTCCGTAGTATCCGAAATCGCCTTTTGACATTTTTGGCCGCTTTGACAAAAGGCTTCCGTAGTATTCGAAATCGCCTTTTGAAATCTTTGGTCGCTTTGACGAAAGGCCTCCGTAGTATTTGAAAGCTGCCTTAACTCTTTTGTCGGGGTGGGGGCCGCTGTTAGCTCGTGGACGACTCGAGGAGTACGAGGGGCTTGGCGAAGTTTCAAAGCCCCTTGCGTGGCCCGGAGTTTGGCCAAGGACACGGCCTTTGTGCCCGATGGAGAATGAGACGGTGGTGGCTGTCCGGTGACGCCCGCCAAGGACGTCTGAGCGCCCAGCGGGCCGCAGAGAGGGGCCCTCCCCTTCGAAGTCGGGTAAGGCGCCGGGTGTCGGGCTTGGCTCGTGGGCTCCGCTATGAGCCCGTTCAAGGTCGCTGCGCCCGCGCGACCGCGACTGCGCGAGTCGAAGTGCCGCGAGCCGCGTGCCGTTTTCTTGCACACTTTCGCGTAATGTCCCTTTAGCGAGCACAAGTGGCATATAGCGTCACGTGCCGGACACACGACCCGGGCATGACGAGGCCCTCCACAAAAAAAACATGCGGCCCCGCGCAAGGCCTTGGGTCTGCTGGTCGTAACGGCAGCCGTCAGGGCTGGGTCATCCTCCGGAGCATCCCGGAGTTCAGCGAGCGGATCCACGTCCTCGACGGTAGCACTCTCCGGCCGGGCGTGTAGTGAGGTGCCCGCCAAAAGGCGCGTGCGATCATAGGCGTTCGATTGCATCCGCGCTTCAGTATATACTGTCGCTTGCTCAAGCGCCGTAGCGAAGGTCAGGTCGGTCTTCTCCAAGAGTTTGAGTCTTAGTTCCTGGGAGGAGACCCCTGCTATGAAGGCATCTAAAAGACGATCATCCTGAGCCTGCGCGGGAGTCCGTGGCTCCCTGACGCTGTCCAGCAAAAGCTGCCGGAGCTCCTGGGCGTAATGGTCCATTGCTTCGTTGGGTTGCTGACGTCGTGTTTGCAGCAAATAACGTGCATACACCGGGCTTTTTTCTTTTATGTATAGCCGCTTGAGCTCCGCGATGGAAAGATCATACGTCGTGCATTGAGCGATAGCGTGGTAGACCCGGTAGTCGATTTTTGAGTGTAAAGTCGCTAGCTTCGCGGCAGCCGTCGGAGCGGTCTCAGGCTCAGCAAAGAGATGCTCCAGTTGTCGGAGCCAGTGCTTCAGCTGCAAGCCTCCGTCCGTGGCTTGTGGGTCGGCGCTGAAGATGGACACCGTCAGCGTCTTGTTGCCAGCCATGTCTGCAGATCTTAAATGCAATTAAGTGTTGTGGAAAACCATGCAGGTCCACACAACTTTAGTCCAACGGTTTGGTTTAATTGCATTTAGATCATCACATCATTCCTGTAAAGTAGAAATACACAATAAGTATACGATGCGACATCTCATGGATCCATTCATATCATTCAATGCAAGCAAGCTAGATATTCTATAAAGGCGTACCGTTAGCGAGGCTACCGATGTAACATGTCACAAGGGAGAAGTCTCGGAGCACCGTCGCAGCAGCGGGTCTTATAGTCACGCCCCTAGCGGTGACAACGATGACAACGAGCAGCGAGCATCACCCCGGGTTCAGTACGAATACGATTTCACTACAAGTACTACTCTCCACTGTGGGCTGTCACTCTGGCATCATATCTGTATTTCCTGGATTCTGTCGATTCTAAAGCTCTCAAAATTATTGGAATCTACCATGACGAGCCAAAGCACAAGGTATGTTGCTTTCACATTGTAGGTAGGTCCGTCGTCTCTCTATTATTTACCGCCTCTTCTCCAATATTGCTCCCTCTGCACTCTCAGTCCTCCAACCCTCCCTACCTACTCGAGGATGCATGCATTCTTCCAGTAACCACATCCTGGTTTAGCTTCCCAAATCCAGGTTGAGAGCACACCTCAAGCCTTCTATTCTTTGATTCTCCAATCCATGGAACTACCTCCTAGAATCTAGAGGCCGTTCTGTCTCGTTCTTCTCTCCATGGCTTCAAGCAAGCAATGCACTTTCATCTTTTGTTATCCCCTATTATCTTGTTATCCCAAGCAAGCGGCCAACTGGATAACCTCCATTGTGCTGAGCCTTTCCTTGGCCAGTCCTATCCTCTAAAAACCTACATGGCTTTCATTTGCCTTTGGGTTCGCTCTCCCGTCTAGGTCGGCACCACTACCTCAAACCTTTCACATCATCATGCTTTGAAGACCAAGGCCCTCAAAATCATTGGAATATTGTGCAACTAACCTGAATCTCTGGACCTGTTACTCCAACATCACAGAAATGGCCTCTCTGTCTTCGAACACACCCTTTCTGGTCTTGCAAACTCTGCCCATTCCGTGCGTTGACTCGCCATTCAATCACCCCCCTGCCCCCCCCCCTTCACTCCTGATTACTCGAGGGGACACCTGCTTTGCCACTGACGCACTCCTCGTGAAACTCCTAAAATCCAGGCCCACTTCCACTCATTTGTTCCTCTTTTCTCTCACCTGTGGAATCAACTTTCTCAGTCTGTTTGAACTCAAATGTCTTTACGTCTTTCGTTCTGGGAATCAGGTGGTTGTCCACCTCCACAGGTCCAATTCTCCATCCATACTCATGAGGTTTTTTTCTCCCACAATTAATGCCTTCCACCCATCTTTGCGTTTTTTGTTTCATTGCTATATCATCCCCAGTTCCCTTTTCCTTGTCTTTTATCCCCCTTATGGTTGTGTGTGACCTTCTAACCTGATTGGTCACCATCTGTATCCTCCTCAACCTTCCCTCACTCTCATTCTTCCCCTCTCCATTCTCCACCTCTATTCTATTCTCTATTCATCTCTAACCCCTATTCTTCTATTCTCTGTCCAATTGGCCCTCTGTTGTTGGTATTTTGCTTTCCACATTCCACCACAGAGCCATCTCTCTACCCTGCTGTTGGTATTTTCCTTCTTTCCACTGTTTTATAGATTGTCCATTCTCTTATCTTCAATATCCAAACTCTACCACAAGCCTCGATTTTGTAAATAAAAAATATCATCCAATGAGTATCTGGATCATCAGCTTGGCCCCATTCATCACAGAAGTTTTGACCTCCAATCCTAGAACCTTCGAGAATGGCGGGTCCACAATCCAATTTCACGCATGAAAGCATCCATTCTGAAGGGTGATTTTATTATTTATTTCATGGAATACTGCTGAACATAATTTCATAAATATTGTACTGAGATATTTATTTGTATGAATGGGAAAATGCTAATAAGTAAACACTTCGTCGTAATATCTATTTAAAATATATATTTATGAGATCTTCACTCTTCTAAAAATGAAATATATTCCAAAGTCCAAGCTCTTAAAGTGTTATATGAGCTGTGAATGCTCGTTTTTAAATTACTTCATACGGAAGTATGAACTCCACTCCATCCACTCCATACGGAAGCAATAGGAAGGAAGAAGAAGAACCACCTTTAGAGGCTATTTTCCCCTGCAGAGCAGGGGTTGGCATTTTTTGGGAACTGGTACTCAATTTGCCAACCACAGAAGGATGACAGGCTGAGTCAACCCTCGTGGTGTTCAGCGATCAACCGGGATTCGAACCCAGGATCCGAGGATCCCAAGCCGGCACCTTAACCGCTAAGCCAACACCAGGCTTCAAGCAATGACGCAATAGGAAGGGCCATGCTTCAAGCAATAGGAAGGGTCATGTTATTATCCTCTATGGGTATATAGATTACAGTAGATCTAGACTCAGGCCTCAAGAACATCGGGGGTGTGTTCAGTTACCAATTTTCTTGTGGGCAGCTCGCCAAGTGGTTTAAACATTCAAAACCAGTGATGAGGAAAGGCTGGCTTGGCAAACACCAGCTAGCTGTTTAGTAACTGAACACCACGTGTTTCCTCCCTTTCAGTTTCGTGTTAAACAGCGGTAGCGACTGTTTCAAAAGGTAATCATACATGTTTGTGGTTTTTAATCGTTTTGATGTCCCCCCCCCAAAACCGCCCCAATAAGGTATTTATTCATGTTAAAAAGGTGTTTGTTCAAGGAGGAAAACACCCCTTGGGTAGGTGGGATATTATTAGTATTAATATTGTTGTGTAATAACATTAATATTATTCTGTTATCAAAAATGTTGTTATTACTTTTGTTATTAGAAGAGGCTTTGGAAAAACGCCACAATTGGCTATCTTAACACAGGTATACACCTTAACATGGATTTCACCCAAGATGGGAATCCCCCTTGGGCAGGAGGGGGGGGGTGTGTGGGGGGGGAATTAAGTCGGTAAAACATCCATCATGTGAACCTTATTCCTCCTGTGAAGTTTGGTTGAGATTGGATAAACAAGCATTCTGAGTATTGCGCTGCAATACATGTCCCCTACCAAAGTTCAAAGTGCCATAACTTTGTCAAAAATGATAGAATATGCAAATTTATGCACGGTTGATGCTGGTTTTCAAACTTGATCTGAGGTATGCTGAGACACGTGTGTCACGCCTCGCCTCGTTGATAAGCCCGCAAGGTCGCTCCGTGGAGCAGCCTGCACGTATTGCACTGTGTGAATTATATAAATTATTACCAACTCATGGTCTGAGGTACTCGCGATTCAAGAGATATCCATTTTTTTTTATATTTACGTTCAATTAACGATATCTGCCAAACCACATGACCTATCGCAAATTTCAAAAGGACATTTTAGTAGACTGATATGCTGAACAGATTTGTGAAGTTTCCCCTAGATTGGATCAAAAATGAGGGAGGAGCTAAGTTTTAAAGGTTCATGCTTAAAAACGTCATAACTCTGAAACCATCAGTAATTTATGATATTTTTCGGTTCACGATCAATGATCGATGTGTATATATATGTTGCTCGGCTTGGCTCCACCCCTCCCGAAAGCGCGCGCTGTGTCACGCTGTTGACGTTCGCGAGACGAGGCTGAGGGCACGCGGTGCGGCTTGAGGAGAACTCGAGAATAAACAAGAGATATCCATTTAAAAAAATATTTTCGTTTCATGAACGATATCTGCCAAACCACGTGCCCTATCGCAAATTCCAAAAGGACATTTTAGTGCTGAACAGATCTGTGAAGTTTCCCCTCGATTGGAACAAAAATGAGGGAGGAGCTCAGTTTTAAAGGTTCATGCTTAAAAATGTCATAACTCTGAAAGCATGTGACGCATGACGTCATGCTCGCTGACTTTTTTGTTCGTCATGGGTATGCGATTGTGCCTGCAAAGTTTGGCCCCGATCTGTTCAGCCGTTGCAGAGAAAAAGCGGTTTTCGTGTTTTCACGAAAAACAATATGGCGGCCGAACCACGTGACCTGTGACGTCATAATTACCATTAAAATATTCTACAGACCGAGTCCATCATATGGTGAAAATTGTATCTCAATCGGTCCTATTATTGCAGAGAAATTGGTTTTTAAAGGAAATTAAAACTCAAAATGGCACTGAGTTAAGGATCATCAGAATTATCAGAATTCCCAAAGTTGAAAGTGCCATAACTTTGTCAAAAATGATCGAAACGTCGGAAGTTCGAACTCCATCTGTAACTTATCATGAGGAAACCATGTGCCAAGGTTGAAATCATTAGCATTACTCGTTTAGAAAAAAAAGTCCGGAAAACTGTTCTTTGCGTGACGGACTGACGGACGGAGGGACGGCGTGCAAACCTATAGTCCCCTCCGGTGTACACCGGTAGGGTCTAATAAACGAACTCCTAACTTCTCATCTGATGTGTGGGTGTACCTATGCATAAGGAAGAACGCTATTGAAAATTGGGTTGCCACGTCAAAATCCAAGATGGCCGCCACCATATATTTGTCTGAACTTTGTGAGCTAAATATCTTGAAAAACAAGCATTCTGAGTATTGCGCTGCAATACATGTCCCCTACCGGCAGTCTGTCGTCCGGAAAACTGTTGGGGAAACTACCAAGGGTAATTACCCACAGGTTCTGAATCGTTCCCAATCGCTAATTACCTCAGGACGGGCTCACCTGTGATTCGCACTCGGGACTTCGATTTATACACCTTGCAGACAGGTCAGCAGAAGCACGAGAAAATAAGTTGTTCATAAAGAACCTTTCGAGTCGCTAAATATCAGACATTTATTATATTTTCCGGTTCACGATCAATGATCGATGTGTATATATTGTTACAGACGCGGTTTCGGATGTTAGTTTACCGAGCGGTTTGGTATGACCGCGTCTGCACAGTTTACCCGATTCCACTCGAACGTTGGCCGAATCGCGCTATGCTAGATCAATGAAGGAAAGGACACAACGGCTGGGATTAAATGACACGACACCAGGGGTACAGTTCTCAAGACCTCCGGAGGAGGATATAATATTTGTATGCAGAACGTTTAGATTACACGCACAAGAGGTACAGCACAGAAAGGTGGGCACTTAAACACGGTCTTATCTTAGCCCCGACAGACCACAGATAAACGGGACAAGACTGACTCACACAGGGATTGATGGCAAGGAAGGGCAGGTAGTCGATGGATAGCACAAGGTGCACCTTGGCTCAGGGACAGGATAAAGCGCGGTCCAAAAGATGCAGGGAGGTCTCTCAGCGCTCGGAGGTGGCGACTTCTCTCTCCAAGCTGGGGGCGCATCTGACGTCACCTCCGGTAAGTGGCTGCGTATATCCAGCGGGGAGTGACACGCCCTCGGCTCGTTAGCTCCGCCCCAGATGGAATCGGTCCGCCGCTTCTTATTGGGTGCGGGGGGGTTACCGGGCTCCGCCCTTGACGAGGAGCTGACAGTCAGCCCCCGTGTGGTAACCCCGTCGGAGCACATGGGCAATGGCGGCTAACCAAGCCGGAGTGAGGACGCACACTCCCCGCGCCGCTGCCGCGCCGCCCCCCGCTGTTGTTGTAGTTGTTGTTGTAGTTCCATGAGATGATGGGAGGATGCGGAGACGAGATTGTGGGGAGGTATTGGGAGGTCCTAAACTTACTACTGGTGCCATACAATCACATTCTGGTGCAACGAAGAGTCATCATTAATGGAAACGAGTCCTTAACTGACATAGACTAAGAATAACTAGCAAGATGTCCGAAAGTTGTCTACGTGAGATGCGGTGAACCTGGGCACGACATTTAATGGGGGAAAAAGGGGAAGGTCGGGGCTACAGAGTGTTGTTTACAGACAATGGGACTAGGGAATGGGGGATTGGGGATAGTTGGGGAGTATTGGGGAAATAGGGGAATATTTACAAGCGGATATGGATGGAGGCCAAATCCCATATCCGCAACATTGCACCCTTCTCTACCTCAGGGCGGCCCGACCCGATAAATTTTTACCTACTTTAGTGTGGCACTCAGATGTAGTTCCCTCTACTATTAACTCTACCCTGAGTGCGACAGTTTTACAGATGTTCACAAATGAGTAAATATGTCCCCCTGCGACGTTGCACCCTTCTCCTCACAGAAACACACCCACAGGATAACCGAATCGCGGAAAGAATCCTCAAACTAAACATACAGCCGGTAGGGAGCATTATTTACATAAGACTACACTGATATTTACACTACGATCCAGGACCTGTTTTTGGAGGAACACATGCAGATGTTATGCATAGAGAGAGCACGCATGCCAGCATCGATACACCAACCCACGAGTGCTCTGTGGCCTTACGGCCTTTAATAATGTGCAGAGCACCCCGTTCAAGCACCAAAAGCACCACCCCATCACACAGTCAGCACCATCCGGTGCACCAATAAAGTGTTCATAGTCACCGGTGGTGTCGCAGCCGGCCGATGTTCTGCCGCTGGTCTTGCCTTCATGTGGTGCACTTGGCCTTCTTGCTTCTTTAAAAATAAAGAAAGGCGCCAACCGCGTCCATTTCTTTATTGTGGCCGTCAGGGGGCCAACTATTAGTGGTTCACCTGTATGGCATAGGTGCCACGTTGACCCATAGGTCCATCAACGGGTGGTGCTTGCCCGCAAGAGAACTGCGGTCCATGGTGGGCGGCCACAAAAATTGCGGTCCATATGGTGTATCGATCCCGGCAGCAAGCAGCGAAAGTGCAGGCCCACAACTGCGGAGCCAGCACCTCTCTCTCCTCTCTCTCTGCCCCAAAGCCAGATCCTCGGAGGTGGGAGACAAAAGAAGAAGACAAGTGAGTAAGGTGGTAAGGGCGCAAAAGTGCACGCAACATTAGGTAATGCACACTAGGGGCACATGGGAACCAGGTGAGACAGGTACGTTCCTACCGTACGCCCCCCCCCCCACCAGGTAACCTACATTGCCCCTCCCTTACCCCTTACTGTATCCACACAACACAACACTACCCATAAACATCTACTTTACAAATCAACAAACGTCCCTACTGTCTTCCCCGTTCCTCCCATAAACCAAATTCGTCTTCTCTCCCTCCTAACCAATCAAATTTGCCATTTCCAACTCTCATCAAAATTTGCCATCTCCAACTCAACATCATAATTTGCCATCACCAATTCATCATCAGTCCCTCCTAGGGAGGGAGAGATGGAATCACCCCAATGTCTCATCCACGTCGTGATGCGTCTCACCAATCCAACCAGCAATTCTTATTTCCTGCAACACAGAACAAAGGAACACAGGTGTGGAGTCATCATCACCACAGGTAAGTGGCTGCGTATGGTGCGATAGGTTCATCAATCCTAACTATTTCCTAAATGACTTTAACAACTTTACATTACCCGGGGTCTTTCTCCTGCCAAACCATTGGCCCTCTTACACTATGGGTTCTAAAAACCAATTCCCATTGACTAACTGTGGTGCTTTTCAATTTGGGGTCTCACTCCCCCGATTCATCTCCCGGTGCCCTCGCACAATTTCTGGGCCGCGACGTGTAGCTCTCCCCGCAGGTCTACCCACCTGCACACCTCCACCACTGCAGTTGCCTCCGAGCTTACCTGCTCCTTACCCTAACCTAACTACCTGGGGAAGGCCCTCTGGCGCTCTCCCCACTCAGTGCCCTCTCTGGCACTGGGCTACCCGGGTCCGTCCTCCGGATCCTCGGGCCACACTGACACTAACGGCTCCCAGAGCCCACCTGCGGCCTCACCTGGCCGACATCCTCACAGTGGTGGAGTGCCCAACCAACTACACACACTAACAGGCTACACGCCCAGCCATTTCCACAACACTAATGCACCCATCCACAATACCATTCTGCAACCGCACCACAAATGCCAATATCCAACCACAATTTACCTATACCCTCTACCTAACACTTACACTACCCACCCCGGGTACTCGTGAAAGGGGTCCACTCTTCCCCCATCCACACCTTCGCACCATGCACACCACTCCGTACCACTTACTCCAACTCTCTCCACACCACTCATTCTCTGCTCCATATATTCCACACACCTGTACTTGCACACCTGTGCTCTCACACCTGGTGCCACCTGCACCCTTCTCTCCCCAAGCGCATTCGCGCTGATCCACACACTCACTACTCATACACTGCTCCACACACCTGTCCAGTTCTCACACAGCATCATCTCATCTAACTACTCCCCTCTGAAACTTGCGCTTCCCAGTCGTCCCTTTAAACTATTGCGCTCCCACGTCATTATCATCCACACTAATCTACCTGCGTCCCCATTACAGGTATCAGTCACTAACTAATCTTAACGTTACCTAATGTCATCTTCGCTAGATCCCTATCAATATAACCAAGCCCTCCCTGGCTCGGTTGTCATAGCCACCCCATAAACTATAGCGCATTTGCCCCCTCTGGGAAGGGTGGCAGGGATGCCACCCTTACCCACTGGGCCCATCGCTCACTACCAATTTTGCACATCAAATTTCAACAAATCAAAAATTTGCCAATCACTGCCCATCATCTGCCAATCATTACTGCCAATCCTTTGCCAATCATCAAATTTTGTTTTTTTTTCTAATTTTGGGTCCAAAACACTAACCTCATCACCCGTCTACTCACTAATGCCTCTCGGTGCGCCAATTCTTGTCCAAAGCCCGGCCTCGTAAAGCCGAGCAATGAATGCGGGTTGTTTGGTGCCAGCGGCTGGATACGTCCCGCATTCGGTGCAGGGCAGGAGGTTTACCCGGGCCGAGATCCCACGCACCATCTCGGCGTGGAGCCATCCAATGTCCCGATCTCGACCTGCCGGCACGTCTCAACAAAACGTGGTCGCCATGACGACCCTTCCTATCCAGCTGCCCGCTCCACCTAGTGGAGCCTGGACGCGGCCGTTCCACGCGAGGCCCGGCACGCACCGAGGGCTCGATTCGGCTATAAGTCGTTCTAACCGCTGCTCCGTTTAACGTCGATGCTTCACCTGCATGCTTACACCCCGCAGCCCGTTCCTTGCTCACACATCCAGCCGTTCCCATGCTCCTCGTACCTTTCCTTACACACCCAGGTACACTCATTCCACTCACAGCCTTGGTCACACACCTGACCACCGAACACTTTGGCACACATTCGTTGGTCGCACACCTCACCAACACACCTCTTCGCGCCCCCTCCTCTGTCACCTCCTCTGTGACAATCACAGGTGTGCTCTCACTCGCACACCCAACCACGTGCCTCACTACCAATTCCAGCGTGCATTCCCACTCACGCTCTACCATTCTAGGTGTGCATCCTTCCATTCCAGGTGTACATCCTCGCTCACCTGTCACAACCAACTCACGCTCCTTGTCACTCTCACTACTCTCACCTCCATTCTTGACAGCGCACTCACCCTTACTCTTGACAGCGCACTCTTTCCTCAGGCACCTGTCCGTTACACACCTTTCTCGCGCACACTCTTGCGCACACTCTCCCGTCACACCCTCTGTAACACTTACCACACCGCGCTTCCATGTGCTCCCTCGCACACGCGCTACGACCGACTCACTCTCGACAGCACCCTCACTCCTTGGCACGCACTTTTTCCTCACACACCCCAGAGTCGGACTTTCTCGCACACCTCCTTTTTCGCACACCAGACCTGTCGCACACTTCACCAACGGCCTTTCACGAACACCCGGGTCCATCTCGACCCCCAAGCTTCTTAAATCACCTGGCGCATCATACGCACGACCATATTGGTCACCACTTACACCGGGTCCTCTTCCTCTTCGCCTCTCCTCCATCACCTGCGAATCCCTCATCCGGTTAATGAGCACATCATCACGATCCAAACACAGACTTTGGACCAATTCTTTTACCTCCTCTTTTATCTCTTTCTTATCCCCTCTCCGTCGCTTCTTAATTTCGCTCACCCCTTCTTCCACTTCTTCTAATTTCTGCTTCACCTCTTTTATTTCCCGGTACGTCTCCTCAAGCTCGTCCTCTAAGGCTACCTTGACCGTTTCCATGTGCGTCCTCACCTGCCGGTCCTTCGTCTCCATTACCTCTATCACCTCGTCCAACCTCGTTGTCAGTCCCTCACGTACCATCTGACATTCCCTCTTCGTCGCTACCAAGTCATTTTTTAGGTCATTTTGTGTCGCTTTTAACCCTCCTATTACCGCTGTGTTCTTCTTTACCTGGTCTGTTAGTTCTTTTTGTCCCTCCGTCAGCTGTTCCACCTCCTGCGTCAGGTCCTCTATGCCCCCTTGTAACTTTACAGTCCCCTTTCTCACCTCCTTCTCCATGCGCTCCTTACAGTGCCTCACCTCCTCGCGCACTCCTCCGACCTCCTCACTCACTCCTCTTCTGATCTCTTCTCCCATCACTTGCATCTCCTGCCCAGATGCCACCCTCATCTGCTCCATTTCCTCCCTGTGAGCATCCAGTTTGGTTTCTACCCCCATTCTAACCCCCTCTATCTGCTGCCCCATTTGTTTAACTTCCCTTTCCGCTTGGTCCCTCATGTCCCTCTATTTGCCTTCCATCCTGTTTTCTAACCACTCTAACCCCTTTTGCATCCCTTCCATTTGATTCTCTTGAGCGGCCATTCTGTTTTCTACCCCCATTAACCCATTTTTCACTTCTTTTATCCCGTTGTCTAACCCCTCAAATTTGTCGTCTAACTTCCCAAATTTCTTGTCTAATCCCTTAAAATTATTGTCTAACTTCCCAAATTTCTTGTCTAACTCCTCACCGGTACCCCTCGCTTCGTCCCTCATTGCCCCCATTTGGCCCTCTAATCGCTCACTATCAGCCCTCATTCCCACAATTTGGTTTCCCAACCGCTCACCCAATCGCTCAATTTGGCTCCCCATACTCATCTGTACAGCTGCCTGTAGCTGCGCAATGAGGGCCTGCATGTCAATCGGCTGCATGTTAAAGCCCGTTGATACAGCGGGCTCGGCTACCACGCGCTCGTGCGAGGCGCCATTTTGCGTGCCCGTAACCTCGTGCGCGATGACGCCATTTTGCAACCCTGCTACCCTCACTGCTTCGCTCTCCTCATGTCCCTCATTTTGGTCCTGGATCGACCCTGCCTCACTCTCCTCTACCGGAACCCAGCCGTCTTGGTCTGCCATAGCGCAACTTTCAAAATTCGGGTTTTTTTTTTTTTTTTGTAAAACACAATCAAATTTCGCCGTTATAATTTCGAGCGCGTGAAACGCACTCCGGATCGAATCCCACTCCTGACACCAAATGTTACAGACGCGGTTTCGGATGTTAGTTTACCGAGCGGTTTGGTATGACCGCGTCTGCACAGTTTACCCGATTCCACTCGAACGTTGGCCGAATCGCGCTATGCTAGATCAATGAAGGAAAGGACACAACGGCTGGGATTAAATGACACGACACCAGGGGTACAGTTCTCAAGACCTCCGGAGGAGGATATAATATTTGTATGCAGAACGTTTAGATTACACGCACAAGAGGTACAGCACAGAAAGGTGGGCACTTAAACACGGTCTTATCTTAGCCCCGACAGACCACAGATAAACGGGACAAGACTGACTCACACAGGGATTGATGGCAAGGAAGGGCAGGTAGTCGATGGATAGCACAAGGTGCACCTTGGCTCAGGGACAGGATAAAGCGCGGTCCAAAAGATGCAGGGAGGTCTCTCAGCGCTCGGAGGTGGCGACTTCTCTCTCCAAGCTGGGGGCGCATCTGACGTCACCTCCGGTAAGTGGCTGCGTATATCCAGTGGGGAGTGACACGCCCTCGGCTCGTTAGCTCCGCCCCAGATGGAATCGGTCCGCCGCTTCTTATTGGGTGCGGGGGGGTTACCGGGCTCCGCCCTTGACGAGGAGCTGACAGTCAGCCCCCGTGTGCTAACCCCGTCGGAGCACATGGGCAATGGCGGCTAACCAAGCTGGAGTGAGGACGCACACTCCCCGCGCCGCTGCCGCGCCGCCCCCCGCTGTTGTTGTAGTTGTTGTTGTAGTTCCATGAGATGATGGGAGGATGCGGAGACGAGATTGTGGGGAGGTATTGGGAGGTCCTAAACTTACTACTGGTGCCATACAATCACATTCTGGTGCAACGAAGAGTCATCATTAATGGAAACGAGTCCTTAACTGACATAGACTAAGAATAACTAGCAAGATGTCCGAAAGTTGTCTACGTGAGATGCGGTGAACCTGGGCACGACATTTAATGGGGGAAAAAGGGGAAGGTCGGGGCTACAGAGTGTTGTTTACAGACAATGGGACTAGGGAATGGGGGATTGGGGATAGTTGGGGAGTATTGGGGAAATAGGGGAATATTTACAAGCGGATATGGATGGAGGCCAAATCCCATATCCGCAACAATATATATATATATATATATATATATATGTTGTTCGGCTTGGCTCAGCCCCTCCCGAAAGCGCGCGCTGTGTTGCGCTGTTGACGTTCGCGAGACGAGGCTGAGGGCGCGCGGTGCGGCTTGAGGAGAACTCTAGAATAAACAAGTGATATGCATTTTAAAAAATATTTTCGTTTAATTAACGATATCTGCCAAACCACGCGCCCTATCGCAAATTCCAAAAGGACATTTTAGTAGATTGACATGCTGAACAGATCTGTGAAGTTTCCCCTCGATTGGATAAAAAATGAGGGAGGAGCTCGGTTTTAAAGGTTCATGCTTAAAAACGTCATAACTCTGAAACCATGTGATGCATGACGTCATGCTCGTTGACTTTTCTGTTCATCATGGGTATGCGATTCTGCCTGCAAAGTTTGGCCTCGATCTGTTCAGCCGTTGCAGAGAAAAAGGGGTTTTCGTGTTTTCATGAAAAACAATATGGCGGCCGAACCACGTGACCTGTGACGTCATGATTACCATTAAAATATTCTAAAGACCGAGTCCCCCCCTACGATGAAAATTTGATCTCAATCTGTCCAATTATTGCAGAGAAAATCTTTTTTAAAGGAAATTCAAACTTAAAATGGCACTGAGTTAAGGCTCATCAGAATTATCAGAATTCCCAAAGTTCAAAGTGCCATAACTTTGTTAAAAATGATCGAAACTTCGTGAAGTTCGAACTTGATCTGTAACTTATCATGAGGAAACCATGTGCCAAGGTTGAAATCATGAGCATTAAGCGTTTAGAAAAAAAGTCCGGAAAACTGTTCTTTGCGTGACGGACTGACGGACTGACGGACGGAGGGACGGCGTGCAAACCTATAGTCCCCTCCAGTGTACACCGGTAGGGGACTAATAAGGACCAAATGTATCACAATCAGACAGACAGACACCAAATTGCGTATTTTAGTCGGATTATGAAGATTGGTAACTTTAAGGATGTTTTAAAGGTAATGTCATCATCGCACATAACAACTATATACTCCATTAAAAAATTCTGGCTGCTCACAAAAATGGCCTTCTTTTTTTACTCACTCTCTTATATTGTCTCTTCAGTGACGTCATCACAGTACTCACACTACTTTCCCAGCAATGCGTCCATCAGCAAAGGAAAGAAAAGAGTATCACGAAATCCAGACAAAGGTGATGGTATTTGTCTGCAACATGTGGCTGCTGGTTGCATCATTTTCTGGAGGAGCAGATACTGCTGTGGCAATGCGTCTCTAAAACCATCTGGTACTCACTTTGCCGACTTCAGGAGGATGACAGGCTGAGTCAACCCACCTGTTGTTAAGTCAAACTCCGGAACCTGAGATCTCAAGCCAGCCACCTTAACCGTTAAACCAACACCAGGTTATGCAGGTCGTAAGGAGGGTGTGTTCACAATACACTGAATACACCGAAGAGTTTGGATTGTGAATTTTCCCATTTTACTTCCACTTATTGCGTTCAGAGGAATAACTACTCAATCTCTGTCCCAAAAATGAATGCGATGACCTTTCCTGTTGAATTCCTGACTTATGAAAGCAGAATGTGTATGCTTCGGCCGGAGTGTCTTTCGTATTTGGCTTCTGGATCAAAATAATGTTTCGAAGTCATGATCCGCGCATCCAGCAGCATGACCTGGCACAGAAATTCATCAGGATTAGCATAAACGACACTGCTGGCAAATGTGTGACTCTCATCACTGTTCATTAACTTTGAGAGAAAAAAGAATTTACAGACTTGGCATTTAATATGGAATATTTTTTTTTTCTTGACTTGGGTTTACTTTCTTAACTCAGTATATCAATCTGGTGAGTTTCTTTTACACTTTGGTGATTTCTTTGTTAAAAGAACCATGTCACTGATTGTCTGTCGCAGCAAGAAGTCAACAACAGGATTATACCACAGGTGGCGTGGCAAAATGTACGGACAGGTGCATTTGATGATTGGCTTCACAGTCGGGTATACAAGGGTTGTTGCGTTCTGTATTAGTGGAAAACAACTGCTGCATGTCTCCAAAAGTTATTGCCGCTTCCTCTGGAGATGGTCCGTCAACTCGACAATGGTGTTTGTCATGGAGTGGTGGCTTTACGAAATTACGGCATGAAACAGCGTGCTATTGCTCGGCAGTATGGCATCACTCAAGGTCAGGTGTCAAAGATCCTGAAACGAAATGCTCAGAGGGGTGTCCCTACTCCAATACCGAGGCCAGGACGTCCCCGCAGAACCACAAGGAGGGATGATCGCCAGCTGCACCGGTTAGTCCGCAATGGCCGTACCAAGTCAGCTAATTGGCTTCAGGCTGAGTGGCAGCAACTGACAAATGTGCCTGTATCCAGAAGGCTAGTCGACCAACGACTGGTTCAAGCAGGCTATCGTGCCAGGCGTCCCCTGAGAAAGCCACGCCTGACCAGACAACACCACCAGCGCCGATTGCAGTGGGCCAGAGAGCACCGTCAATGGCAGCCCGGGCACTGGAATCACGTGATCTTCATTGACGAGTCTAGATTTCTGGTCTATCGTCAAGATGGCCGCGTCCGAGTGCGCAGACAAGTACATGAAGCCTACTACAAAGATTGTATAGTGCCAAGAGTTCAAGCTGTAGGTGGTGTGGTGACCGTTTGGGCTGCTTTTCATGCAGGGGGCAAAACTGACCTGGTTGTTCTGAATGGGAATGGAAACCTGAACCAGTTCAAGTACAGGGCCATTCTGGAAGAAACATTGCTTCCATTTGCTCGTGCAGCCTTTCGAGGAAACTTTGTCCTCCAAGATGACAATGCACGGCCTCATCGTGCTCGCATGATCCAACACTTTCTTGCTGACCGTGGTGTAGAGCATATGGAGTGGCCTTCCATGTCCCCGGATATGAATCCGATAGAGAACTTGTGGGCAGAATTAACGCGTCAAATCGACAACTTGGACCAGCAGCCTGTCTCTGTGCGTGAATTGCAGCAGACTATTGTCACTGCATGGCAAGCGATTCCTGTCCAAACCTTGGCAAATCTCGTGAACAGCATGCCTCGACGTGTACGTGCTCTCCTGAATGCTCGTGGGGGTTACACGAAGTACTGAACTGTAATTTTACTGTCTGTAATCCCAGTCGTAATTTAACTTTTGTTTTTGTTTAAAAAAAAATTGGCTAATGTGCAAAATAAACAGATACTTCTGGAAAACGTACAGAAGTTTAACACAGTACTGTCCATGAATTGAGTTCGATATCAGTTTGCATCACTTTCAAGGATCAATTTATTTGTTTCGAAATGTCAAATGTGGTTTTTGTTTCTTTTAAAGGTCACATTAACAAAATCTAGAATAATTTCAACATAATTCCAATGAACTTTTGGTTCGAAGTCATCTTGAAAAGTCAGTTCACCCCCACAAAAAAAATATTCCATATTAAATGCCAAGTCTGTAATTTGATTTACAAAAATGGCCAAAACCCCCAAATAAAACCCCCAAAACCCCTTTTGTGATATCATTAAACGTACAAGTCCACATTGTCTGGAGAGATTTGGGAGATCCTGCTGTATAAATGAGGATTTGGGTCGATTGGTGAGAAATAGCATCTAACCAATGAAGTCTCAGGCTGTTCCAGGCCATGTGGAAGTGATTCCATGAATAAGCAATGCGATTGATAGTTGAAGCCTGTGCGACTGAGCTATTCCTCATGCTATTCAAAGCTGCTGGTGGCATTTGTCAAGACAATCTTTTAAGTCTATCTGCAAAGTTTTTAAAAATGGAGAAAAACATCTCCCAGCAAGTTGAACAGTAATAGGGATTGATGAAGAATCGGAAGCATTTTGGGAAACTGCACGTCACGAAAACAACCAAAATGGTTACATTGGATAATATCAGTACAAAGCCACAAGAAGAATTAAGCAGCCACTGCAGGATGTCGAAGTTGGGACCAAATCTCATTTCACACTTTTGGTGAATCCATAGGATGCTTAATGTATTACAGGAAACTTGTGAATCATTGAATTCGAAATGCATCATGCCAGCAGATTAGATTGCTAGAAGTTGACTCATGGCCGCAGAATTGCTCAGTTGGCGTGGTTTAGGACTTCGAAATTCATACCAAGATAATGTGATGTCCAGGAAGTGTCTAGGGATCAGGACCGACCTGAAATTTCATTAGCAATTTCATTCTATATGTGCATGTGTATATGTGATATATGTATATAATTATATACATATATCACAATAGAATGAGCGCACCAGGCAATGACACCATCCATTCAGCTCTTGGGGTGATGGACTCGTTTGCAAAATATGACATGGACCACACGTCTATACTTTCTGAGATCATGATCAAGCACCGTCCAGATATGTTCCACCATGTCCTTCCAACAGCTCAGAAACGTTTTAAGTGAGGTGGTGAACAACTCTCCCAAGGTGGCGACCGATTTGATATCAATTAGTAGGGATAGGCTGGAGGGAGAGAGCGAAAGATGGAGAGAAATAGAGGGAGATAGAGAGAGATTCCTTTTAAATAGGATTTACATATCAACAAACTCAATCCCCCCCCCCCCCCCCTTCCCACGCCTCCTGCCCCCAAGCCCTCTCCCTCCCACACTTCTCCCTGCTCTCAAATGTTGTGGTTGTGTGCTTCCCCTTCTCTCCCCATCTTGTCTTCCGTTCCCTCTTTTTGTATATTTTGTTTGTCTGGTTGATTTGTTTGTGAAATAAATGTTAGCTCTTTCACGAGCCTCGATTCAGTATACAAAAAAAAACAAAAACCAACAACTATTTTTGAGGTCAACATAGGTCAAAAGGTCAACAAAGGCCAAAAGTCAACATCTTATTTTCAAATTTCTAAAATCCTCAATTTTCATCCGATTGACTTGAAATTTGAATACGATTTGCATATCAGCTAACTCAATTCAACCACCAACTATTTTTGAGGTCAACATAGGTCACAAGGTCAACATAGGCCAAAGGTCAACGACTTTTTTCAAATTTGTAAAATCCTCAATTTTCATCCGATTGACTTGAAATCTGAATACGATTTTCATATCAGCTAACTGAATTCAACCACCAACTATTGTTGAGATCAACATAGGTCAAAAGGTTAACATAGGTCAAAAGGTCAACAACCTTTTCAAATCTCTAAAACCCTTAATTTTCATCCGATTGACTTTAAATTTAAATAGGCTTTTCACATCAGCTAACTGAATTCAACCACCAACTATTTTTGAGGTCAACATAGGTTATAAGGTCAAAATAGGCCAAAAGGTCAACATAGGCCTACGGTCAACCACTTTTCTCGATTTTTAAAAATCCTCAATTTTCATCCGATCGACTTGAAATTTGATCGGGGTTTTCATATCCGGTCACTTAATTCAACCACCAACTATTTTTGAGGTCAAAAGGTTGCCCTACTCAGTGCCATTTTACTTTGTTCTCTTTTGCCAAGTGTCGCTCGATGGGTCTTTTTGTATTTCGTAAGTTCTTTGTCGAGAAATTTTAAATTAAGAATGTCTGGATGAAGAATTAATGTGACATTTCTAAAATTTTCATTCTTATATATCAACCACAATTTAACGATGTAGAAAATATCCAATAGATTGATAGAAAATGCATGTATGAAAACAGCTGAAATGATGTGATATCAAATAATATATGTGTGTATATAATTGTTTAGTGGGCCGCAAAATTTAAGTGTCAGTTTCCACCAAATTTAATTGCTACCAACAAAGAAAGTACTGTAAAGGGCATACACACGGATGAATATGCAGTGAAAGACCTGGTGACTGTTGTTTCTGAGAGAATGATAGATCCCTTTGAAATTGACAATGGGACAAGCCCATAGAAAAAGCCACCACTTGTAAGTATTGATAAATCTTCAGTGGCTCCAAATGATGTGACAGAATGTGTCAATAAAGTGAGAGAGAATGAAGCCATTTTAATGATAGACTTCAACTCCAATGGGTTCCAAACTGGTACGAAAGACTTTTTTTGACCCTATCAGACCTGAAATCATTTGATAGACTCAACAAACCATTGAAAACCAAGAGCAAGCAGACAATATACAAGTATTCAGTAAACTGGCAGTCATTGGTCAATCTCAAGATGTGAACATGCGAAACCTTTTGAAGTGCACGAATTAGCTCCAGTGCCTTTCACACTTTCCAATATGGATGGCTCAATGAGAAAGTGATAAAAGAGGCAAATCCCTCGAATGGTCAGAGAAAGATCATGCCCTGTTGGCATCCCTGGGTCATCTGTAACAACAATTGGAGTGATTGATTTGATAAAGGTCGCACATCAAATGGTCCGCACAAACACTACTGTGGTGGAAAAACTAGAACCTCACAGTAAACCAGTCACAAAGTTGGTTGAATCATTCATTTAACAACAGATGTTTGAGTAAGGCAAGGATTTCTATGTTCTGCTTTCCTTTCCGTGCATCTCTACAAGCAATTTCAACAGTGCTTTTAGCATTACCCATGATGCTTTACAAATCACATGATTTATAGGCCTTTATAATGCCTTATATGGATATAAATTATCTTTCCATTAAGAAACAATAATTAACAGCCTTAATTATTTAATTTTCTTCCACACTACCTCCAGCAAAACATTTGGCGAGCTTTCTGATCAGCTGTTGAGCAGGACCCTTGGAATGAAATGCAAGTAGCTTGCAAGTATATATTACGATGCAAAGATGAACTGATTAGTTTTTGGCATCAAGAGGTCAAAGGTCAGAGGTCATGTCATGTCAAACTGTGATACTTGAGAAAAACTTTGGATTTAAATCAAACTTGATACAAACTTGACACAAGTACTTGATACAAGTCCTGCCTCACACCTATCTCGTCTTCACGCTGTTGAAACCAAAGCGTTCAGAATCATTGGAATCTCCCGCGATGAAGCTAACTCCCAGGGCCTCTCACTCAATCACCGCAGGCAGGTTGGTGGTCTTTCCGTCTTCTACCGACTCCTCTCCGGCCTTGCTCCCCCAGCTCTCTCTGTCCCCCAAATATTTCTACAGGTCGCACAAGATCTGCCAGCCACCCTCTTATGGTTAAACTGTCAAAATCAATCTCGGCTCTCTGCTCACCTTCACTCCTTCATTCCTCTTTTCTCCCACCTCTGGAACAAACTCCCCCACTCTCTTCAATCCCACTCCACCCTCCAGGTCTTTAAAACGGCTGTTCACCACCATCTCTTATCTTCCCCCATCCAAAACCTTGATGTTTTCTACCCCCGCTAATTTCACCCCAAATCCACTTTTTTGAAATACCAACTTCTGTCCTGGAAGTCCTTGGTGTCCTTGTGTTTTATACTTCTCCCACCCCCCCCCCCTTCCCACGCCGTCCCCCCCCCCCCCCAAGCCCTCTCCCTTCCACACATCTCCCTGCTCTCAAATGTTGTGTTTGTGTGCTTCCTCTTCTCTCCCCATCTTGTGTTCCGCTCCCTCTTTTTATATATTTTGTTTGTCTGGTTGATTTGTTTGTGAAATAAATGTTAGCTCTTTCACGAGCCTCGATTCAGTATACAAAAAAGAAGAAGAAAAAAAAAGAAGTTGTTGGTGCCAACTACTCCAGTCAATAATCCATCAGATCAGGAGAAAGAGCTCACAGAGGCCGTGCACAGGCACAAGAAATTCCAAATCCTTTGCGGATGAAATCCCTTCCAAAACAACGGCTGAAGATGATGTCAAATGTAAAGACGAAAGCAAATATGACAAACTTTCTTATGGAAGACTGGATTGTGAAGTTTGAGGACACACTAATGCTGGGTTGTGAACTCTATCTGTCTGCTTCTTTTTTTCTTTTTTTTTGTATGCAAGATCGAGGTTCGTGAAAGAGCAAACATTAATCACACAAAAAGTCAAACCGACACAAACCGACACATACAACACAAAATAAGGGGAGCGGTAGACAAGATGGGGAGAGAGGGCGAAGGACAAAAACGCAACATTTGAGAGCAGGGACATCGAGAGAACTGTGGGAGGGAGAGGGCTTGCGGGGAGGTGGGAGAGGTACAAAACATTATGGACACTGCAAGGACTTCCAGGAAAGAAGTTCGAATTTCAAAAAAGTGTATCTGGGGTGAATTAGCGGGGGTAGAAAAGATCAAGGTTTTGGATGGGGGAAGATAAGAGATGGTGATGAACAGCTGTTTTAAAGACCTGGAGCGAGGAGTGGGATTGAAGAGAGTGAGGGAGTTTGTTCCAGAGGCGGGAGAAAAGAGCAATGAAAGAGTGAAGGTGAGCAGAGAGCCGAGATTGATTTTGACAGTTTAACCATAAGAGGATTGCAGGCAGATCTTGTGCGACATGTAGGAATATTTGGGGGACAGAGCCCAGAGAGCTGGGGGAGCAAGGCCGGAGAGGAGTCGGTAGAAGACAGAAAGACCACCAACCTGCCTGCGGTGAGTGAATGAAAGGCCCTCGGAGTTAGCGTCATAGCAGGAGATTTTTGGTTTATTGCATAAGAAGAGCAGTCAGGGTAACGCGTGAGCACCATCATAATGTTCCTGGACTGACAGCTAATGATAAATAATAGGCTAGTGGCCAAATTTAAAAAGGGGCCTAAAATGTGAGAAACCCCTACCCACGGCAGAACAAGTCACAACCTATTTTTTCTTGAAGAGGGATGTTTGGGGAGTTAGAAAATCATGGTTGTGAACCTGAGATCATTGCACAACATTTTGAAAATCACGTTTACATATGTACCACTGCAGACTGCAAAAATTGATTTAATCGCCACAGATTTTGGCTCATATTGGCTCATATATTTGTTAATACTGGTGCTACAAACACAAATTTGGTACCAAAATGTGCGGAATGATGACATATATATATATATCTGTAAAAACCATTTGTGATGTAACAAAGGCTTTTGTGTGACCTACAGGCAAAAATAGTGGAATTTTGCGCAATAAATCAGCTTCGGGTTTACCAATAAATATCAACTAAACAATTAATTTCTTCATAAGTATTTGAGTTGTATTACTACATATTACATCAAAATAACCCTCTATCATTCTCCTTTTTAGAAATATAACTCATAAAGATAAATCAGTTGAATTAATAGAGTTATTACCGAAACCATATGTCACCCCCCATAAAAGTAACCGACATTGATTAATTTATAATACATGTATATGCATTAACCAAACAAGAATTATTTTAAATCCAGTTGCAGAAAATCAATTTTGAGCTTGATTGCCTTTTTCTAAAACTACTGATATATACTTATCTTTAATTATTTCATTTCAGATGCTTGTGCTGACAATTGATCTGCAATTATGGATCTGGAACCACCTGTTGTGAAGCATCGTAAAATTGACACTGACCACTGCATCATATGCTTTAAACCCCTCAACCCTAAAAAGCAAGAAGTTGTAAAGAACCCAACATTTAATGGTTTGAGTGCAATCTTCAAAGCAAGTCAAATCAGAAAAGATGACGTTTATGAAAGTATCTGGCCTTTGCAACAAGACATATTGAGTCTTGATTTGAAAGTATCATTCCACAAATCGTGTCGGGCCAAGTATACCAGCAAGTCAAATATCTCCACATCCAACCCCAGTGAGAGTGACCAGCAACCATGCACGTCTGCGGCAACAGAACACACAAGAATCAGCAGAAATAAAACAGCTGGGTTTGACATCAGGACTAACTGCTTCATTTGTGGAAAATCCAACACTTCCAGAAACACGCTTACACCGGTATCTACAGGAACTGGACAGTCCACCAGAGAAAAAGTTCTGGCAGCAGCTGACAAAAGACAAGACAATAAAATACACATGCGCATGCTTGCCTTTCCAGATTTGTTCGCCTATGATGCCAAGTACCACAGGTTATGCTATTCACACTATATTTCAGAACGGAACATCACTGCTGCAATTCGTAAATCAGGAGAGGAAACAATGGGCACATTACAAGATGAAGCTTTTGATGAACTGAAATGTTATCTGGAACAAACTGTGTTCTCCAAAACTAAGACAGTGACACCCCTCGTTCATCTGAAAGATGAATACGTTGGATATTTGGTTTCACTGGGTACCACGAATGCAGAACAGTATAAAACTTGGAAGTTGAAGGAGCGATTAACTAAATATTATGGTGACCAAATCGTCTGTGTAACATTTGATGGCCACACTGACATCATATGCTCTTCTTCTGTGAACTTAGGTGATGCCCTGAGAAAAGCCACGATTCTGCAGAGCATGACTGGTGAACCAGAATATGAAGACATCCCGTCTGATGTACCATCAGCCATAGATAGTGAAATGCATACTTTGCATGCTGCAGCTGGTATCCTGAGGAAGCACATGACTGATATCGAGCATGTTGGAAATATGTATGCACCTGTCGAGGAAACAGATATTCAGCACTGTGCAGAATTCGTTCCTAATACACTCTACGACTTTATTCAGTGGTGCATCAGTGAGAAATCACGCACGAATGTAACCAGCTGTAGTGATGAAGGTGTTATGAAGAACAACCTGAGGACGATCGCCATTTGTCAACCTGAGGACGGCTTTTAAAGAACTCTGTGATGGGGACACTGAAGTAGCTTCCACAAACCACGCTGAGCATGGAAAGACAAGGATGGTAAGGGATGAACAAGATGTTACCAAGATCACAGAATTTGTATCAAACGCACAAAATCCGTTTGACCTACGTACTGTACCTGACGAATTGGTCAACATCGCCACAGGCCAGGTTGCTTCACAAGAAGTATCAAACGGACTTGGACATTTCTTAACAGACGCCCAGAAATGCAACAAAAGTTTTATCGAAAAGCGACTTCTTGCTGACCAAACCAAGAGTTTCTGGGAAACAGACTCACGAACAAAGACACCAACGTTTGCGGACATGTCAAAACCCATGAAAACCAACAAACGAGATAAATTGATGGTGGATTCAGAAGTACTTTTCCGGCGGCTGCTTGCTGTCTCAAAGAAACGCAATGTCAGTCTGGAACAAGTCCTGACACATGAACTGGCTCCTGTGCCACCGTCCCGCTTCAACAATGATGGGACAATGCAAAAAACCAACAAGACGGATCTGGCAAAGAAGTTAGAAGCTAATTGCGAGGAAGTCCAGGTGCTCGAACCCTCTGACCAACATGATACTGCTTATGTCATTGATGGGATGGCACTACTTCAGGCACTTGATGAAGCCCAGTTTGACACATTTGACGATCTCGGACGTACCATAATGCAGAAGATTCAGTCACTGCTTGCTAGTAACCAAGGTGTGACATCAGTTACATTGGTTTTTGACAGGTATGATGTACCACTCTCTATCAAGCAGCTGGAAAGAGAACGTCGCACTGGTGGAGAGTCAACACCCAGATATGTCATCGATGGACAACGCACAGTTCCAAACTACAGGAAGTTCCTGAAGAACACCACAAACAAATCAGCGCTTGCCGATTTCCTCTGCAGTTACTTGACAGTAGCCGCCCAATTGCAGCTTGAGGAAAACCAATCTGTCACACTGGCAGGAGGCTTTAACGATGGCCTGCTAGTTAAAGTTGTGGATCATAGAGGCATCCGGGAACTACCTGAATTGTTCAGCACACATGAGGAGGCTGACACACGGCTCCTGCTACATGCTATCCATCTCACCAGAGCACACTCAAGGGTCATTGTACGATGTGATGACACTGACGTGTTGGTCCTACTCATCTATTACTGTGGGAAAGGCATGTTTGGGGACACCAAAGTGTACATGAATGCAGGTCACTGTACAAAAACAACGAATCGTCAGAGATTCATTCCTGTCAACAGAATAACGGACGACATCGGTCAGGATACGTCAAGTTGCTTGCCAGCATCACATGCTATAAGTGGCTGTGACACAACCTCCTCGCTGTTCAAAGTCGGGAAACGCACTGCATATTCGAAACTCAAGCAAAACATTGCACACTTGGCACCACTGTCACGGTTAGGCCAAACCAGAGATACAACCAATGTCGTCAGCACTGCCACAAAATATGCTCTGTCGTTGTATGGTTCAAAGTCAATTCACACACTCGACCAACTTCGTTATGTTTATGCCTGCACAAGTGACAAACCAGCATCTCTCTTCCCACCAACAGACGATGCTTTCGAACAACATCTGAAGTGAGCAAATTACCAGGTGGCGATATGGACCCACAGCCATGTAGCGAAGCCTGTACTTTGGAACCCTGATGGTAATGGATGGCAGGTCAGAGACAACAAACTTGAGCCTGTCATGTTCCAAAAGGATGCAGCCCCAAGGGAGGTTCGAGATCTCACGCATCTCTACTGCACCGACGATGACTGTAGGCAGAGCAGAACATGTCATTGTATCTCTGCAGGACTGACCTGCACTGAATTCTGCTCGTGTAGTGCAGACGATTGTCCAAATGTTGATGATTCTGTTGTCTTTGACGACGGCACTGATGAAGAGCGTGACTGAACTTTTAAATGTATTACATGTATTACTTCATGTAATAGATGTACATAAGTTACAGTGCATGTTATGAATTCATTATCGTCATATGTGAAATAGCTTATATCAACATGATGTCTATAAAAGTCACTTTCACAATTGTGTCAGAATCTTAAGTCAATTCTTCATGTTGCATATCTGCTTCGGGATTTCTATCGGTCAGCATTAGTGGGGCGACATATGATTTCAGTTATAACTATATCATTTCGGTGACAATTATATCATTAGATATATTTTTCAAAGGGTAAATAAACTTGGATTATGTTGATGTAACAAGTATGACTGCAAGTCCAATATTTTTGAAGTAATTAATGTTTTTGTTGATATTTATTGGTAAACCCGAAGCTGATTTGTTGAGTAAAATTCCACTATTTTTGCCTGTAGGTCACACAAAAGCCTTTGTTACATCACAAATGGTTTTTACAGATATATATATGTCATCATTCCGCACATTTTGGTACCAAATTTGTGTTTGTAGCACCAGTATTAACAAATATATGAGCCAATATGAGCCAAAATCTGTGGCGATTAAATCCATTTTTGCAGTTTGCAGTGGTACACATGTAAACGTGATTTTCAAAATGTTGTGCAATGATCTCAGGTTCACAACCATGATTTTCTAACTCCCCAAACATCCCTCTTCAAGAAAAAATAGGTTGCGACTTGTTCTACCTTGGGTAGGGGTATGCCACCCAAAACCTCATTTGGCCACTAGCCTATAAGCTGATTATCAGATGTTTCTCCACATCGCACATGCATAAGAAACTTTCGTGGTTGAACAGGATTCTGTTGTGGACATTGCATTCGTATGTAGCATGTACATGCCTATGTTACTGCTCAATAACTGGAGTCAAGGAGCTTTTCCTGCAGACCGGTTACAAGAAGAGGTTAGTGCCAATGTACACTAATACGGCAGAACTAGGAAAAGACATGACACTGGTGTTACCTTCCATTTACGCACTCAGCAGATGCGACTTGACATTCATCAGCCTTCGACGGAATGGGAGAGGGAAGTTGGATGAAGACAGGCTGAGAGAACTCGGAGCTCAGAGCACTCTTTCCTGGAAGTTCCAGCAGTATCCATGTGTTTTATACCTTTCCCACCCCCACCCCCTCCCCCTCCCACCCATGCCTCCTCCCCCCAAGCCCTCTCCTTCCCACAGATCTTCCGATGTCCCTGTTCTCTACTGTTGTACTTGTGCGCTTCCCTCTCTCTCCCCATCTTGTCTCGCGCTCCCTTTGTTGTACGTTTTGTGGGTCCGTTGTTTTTTGTTATTTTTTTGTGATTGATGTTAGTTACCTCTTACACGAGCCTCGATCTAGTATACAAAAAAAAACAAAAAAACTGATGGATGGACTTAAGTGTCTTGACTCTTGATAAAGACACAACTTCGGTCGACCCTGCAACTGTAGTAGCGTATGCATCTCCTGTGTCCATTATAGTCCGTGGGCTGAGTCGGGTTTACATGCACCCCCCCCCCCCCCCACAACTTAACTTCCCAGGTATGTCCATGTACCCCCCACCCTAGGGGTTAGGAAAAACCATGTTAACAGAAAAAAAACTCATTCCCAAGGTACCTCCCACGCATATTTTGATGTTACCCCCCCCCCCCCTGTGTCAGTGATTTCCGAAAATTAGGGGTAGGCGAAATTCAAATGGCCATAACTCTTTACCTCGTCATCCTATGGTTGCATATGACCCCTCAAAATGTTTGTCCTGGGACACTCTTTACAATGATATGTGTTATATGCAAATGAGGTCACTAATGAGGTCACCAGAGGTCAAACTATGAGGGAATGAGTTTTTTTTCTGTTAACATGGTTTTTCCGAACCCCTAGGGTGGGGGGGTACATGGACATACCCAGGAAGTTAAGTTGCGGGGGTGGGGGGTGCATGTAAACCCTACTCAGCCCACGGACTATTATGTTCTCCAGGAGAGACTTCTTTGCAAAAAAAAAAAGAACCATAAAAGTGATTAAAATGGTCAAATGCAGTATCGAGCAGCATTTCCAGTGAACAACGGATGGATATTTGATGAGAATGGCCACCTTTTGCCCAAGCTGACAACACCACCACCAGCTGCTCCAGAAGCCCTCCTAACATTTTCCAAGTGTGGCTGTGAAAGCCATTGTGATACCAGAAGGTGTAAATACCCTAAATACCACAATATCTGCTCCGATGCATGTTTATGTGACAATGAAATGTGCAAAAACAACGTGTGCAGTCACTTGTAATTATGCAAGTCATCATAAAGAAAGCATTTCAGGCTATTTCAAATGTAAAAGTCATTCGGACGAGAGAAATTTCAAACTTTCGCGGAATACTTATTTCAAAAGTTAATCATGCGTAGAAATCTTTAGCATGTTGGATCAATCAATCACTTTAAAAACTCAAAAATTCAGTTTAAAATTTCTAAATTCTCTCATTATGAATTCCCTTTTATATTTGTGTCACATAAATCAGCTTGGAACCCCTCAGTGAAACAGGACATTTGGTAAAAACAAACACAAAGCAGCCTGTGATGTAGTGCAGGTACCATACACGTTTTAATCTTTCAAAGCAAATAAAAATATATATTTATTGCATCACTTCCTGGATTAAAGCCACCCTGGCGATGTCCATCTCATATGTACCTAACATCAAGTAGTAATAAACATTTTCTAGCTGACAACGCAGTCAAACGCCTTAATTAGGCCTCGTTTTGCATATTGGCTCCGCTACTGAGATGGAAGGAGCAGCTGTAGGTTCAACCGACATGTGGAGCAAACCCGGAAACCCAATGTTTGTGTCTAAGCGTCGTCTTACCTTTCATACATTCCACGATGTTCCTTGCGTAATTTGTCTATTTGGTTTCCCAGTCCCCTCACAGCATACGCCAAACTGTGAGAAAGATAACGGCGTGATCAGGTAGGAGCAGATATTCGATTAGCAGATCAGATATATAAAATATTGTGAGATTTGTTTTTGTTTATTTTAAAAAACGCCTCCTTATTTTCTGACACCTCATAAAATAGCATATACCACACCTGATAACATGGTATGCACACACCTGATAACATGGTATGCACACACCTGATAACATGGCATGTGCCATACTTGATAACATGGCATGCACACACCTGATAACATAGCATGTACACACCTGATAACATAGCACGTGCCATACCTGATAACATAGCATGTACACACCAGATAACATAGCACATATGCACACCTGATAACATAGCACACACACACCTGTTAACATAGCATGTACAGTGTACACGCTTGATAACATAGCATGTACACACCTGATAACATCGCATGTGCCATACCTGATAACATAGCATGTACACACCTGATAACAAAGCATATACACACCTGATAACATATCAGGTGTACACCTGATAGCATAGCACATACCACGCCTGATAAAATGTCAGATACCACACCTGATAACATGGCAAGCAGACACCTGATAACATAGCATAGACCACACCTGATAACACGGCATGTGCCATACCTGATAACATACCATGCACACACTTGATAACATAGTACACACACACTTGATAACATAGCATGTACACACCTGATAACATAGCAGGTGCCATACCTGATAACATAGCATATACACACCTGATATCAAAGCATATACACACCTGATAACATAGCACGTGCACACCTGATAACAGCACGTACACACACCTGATAACATAGCACACACACACACCGGATAACATAGCAAATACCCACCTGATAACATAGCATGTGCACACCTGATAACATAGCACATGCACACCTGATAACATAGCACGTGCACACCTGATAACATAGCACACACACACACACACACACACACACACACACACACATACACGATAACATAGTATAGACACACATGATAACAAAGCATATACACACCTGGTAACATAGCGTGTACAGCTGTACACACACTATATTTACGTTCTGGTCCTTTGTTGGTGTGTGAGTATTCTATGGTAAAGTTATATTTATCTTCATAACAAATCCCTTTCTCGTATCTCGTACTTTTTACAGAGAGCCACCTGGTATACCTGTCACACTCAATTATGAGATATTTGAAACTTATTCAATACGTTTGACTCAATTTTCTCTCTAATGAATTCATCCTAATTGCAAAATCAGAAAATTCCAATTTAGTAAGTTGTCACTTTCCATTGCTTTGGATCATAGTTTGTTGGATTTTTTGTTGTGAAATATTTTACTTTGTATCTGTGCAGATGGAAAGTATATACCTGTATATATATATATTGTAACGATTCTGAGAAGTGTAACGGTTTTTTTGAGAAGTGTAACAATTTTGGAGGAAGTGTAACGAATGTGAAAACGTTACAATGTGAACGTTACAAAAGTATGGTAACACCCTGGTAATGTAAATAATGGTCGCAGCCGTCCTCCTAGTTAATTCCATGAAACTTACACGCAGGTCACGATATATCTTTTTAAATAGTGTATTTCCTTATTCTATGTAGGCTAAATATGTGTTTCCCACTAGATTGACTTTGCATTGTATCAAACAAAATAAGCATAGGCCCTTGCAATTTCCCCAAACATCTCCGCTCTCCAAAGTTCTTTTAAAAAGGGTGCGAGTTGTGTTCAATCCCGCAACCCGCCATTGCCCATGTGCTAACCTCGGAGAAGAAAGGCGTGTCTCCACCTCGTCATAGAGGGGAGGAGTGAGCCAGCCCTAACAGCCAATCAGCACCGCGGTGAGCGACCCGGTAGGCGTGCCCTCGGAGCCGGCGGCTTGATTCTGCCCGAGGTGATAAAAGCGACTGTAAGGGACTGCTTTACCAGATGAGAGATCAGAAGCCTTGGGAGATGACCTGGGAGGAGCAAAGAGGCTGCACCAAGAGGAGCGGTGAGATGCGAAACGCTCCACGCCAAAGAGGAGAGGTACTCGGCAAGGAAACCAGCTTTGGAGAGACGCGCTGAAAGGAGGGAGACGGCTCCACCACAAGAAGAGGAGCAGGTGTGCCGAACCAGCGCGTGACGTCTACCGCAGCGGATACGCGACGGAGGGTTTTCCCACCAAGACCGCGAGGAATTGCGAGCTGCTGCCTCCCGACTTTGCCTCCCTCTCAAGCAATCCACCTCAAGCCCTACCTGCCTGCATTATCCCCTGTGTAAGTGTGAACGTCCTGTCGTGCTCGTTGTCTTGGGGCTAAGTAAAAATGAATAGTGTAAGTTAACGATTCGCTGTGTTACTGCTTCTTCCATCCATTGCTTGTGTGTGTATAATAAATCTGTTCTTCCTCCGTATTCCTCTTCTTCTTCTTTTTCGTTCTCTTTCGGTCGCTTTAGAGGTTTCCCGATTGAATATCTGTGGGGCGATCTGGTCAACGTCGGGTGGAATCGGGTTCTAATCGGGGAGTAACTGTTCGGACGCGGTTAAATACACCACCGCTCGGTCAATATAACATCTAAAGCCGCGTCTGTAACAATACATATATATATTTTATATATATATATATATATATAAAAAAGAAACTTGTAAAATGTAAATTTTCGGAAACATCTGTAGTTGGTGACAATTTAAGCAATTATTGCACAAATAGTGCCTGAAATTGCATTTCCATGTTTTTATTTCTGACAATTTGGTATATATATATATATACAATTTGGTTGTATATATTGTTGTATAAAACAGAGACATACATATAGATATATATACATTTTGGTATATATATACCAAATTGTCAGAAATAAAAACATGGAAATGCAATTTCAGGCACTATTTGTGCAATAATTGCTTAAATTGTCACCAACTACAGATGTGTTTCCGAAAATTTACATTTTACAAGTTTCATTATTTATTTATTTTTTACAGTGACCTAAAGCTCATGGATGAGTTTGGACATCGTGTGCATGTCATGCAGGACAAACACATTGGTAGACATCCGGGTACATGAATTACAAGGATATAAGTAGACACCGGACAAACACATATATGGTGTAGGCCTATCGGGGATTATCGGCGTTTTGAACATTGTTCATGTTCTCCAGCAGCATGAACTAGATTTTCAGATGGGAACATGAACCCGTTAATCCATTGGTATCAGTTTTTGATGAAATGTAAGTTTTAAAAAATGGAAACACCTGGGTAAATGAGCGACACCAAGCAATGGCTTCCACGCAGATATGAGTTATGTGTTAATTAAACAAATAACATCCCAGCATGCTTAGGATCATGTATAAAAATGCTGCACAGGCCTGGTTACCTATAATAATGGCTAGCATGGCTGTAAGTGGAGATCCCCTCAATGCCCTCATCCACAAAACACATGTGGTCACCCAATTATTTGATGAGCATGACACTGATGTTAACCATACATCATGGCCTTCGCAGTTACCAGATGACACCCGATACAGCTTTTTCCACCTCCATCAGACAGGTGTGGGTTGATTGACTTTCTCATGGAAGAATGGTGCCGCATCCCTCCTGCAGAATTACAGACGCTCATGGACCAAGTCTATGGCACATATAGTACCTAATAAGTTAATAAGTGCATGGGCCTAATAAATGACTTTCCATTGGAGTATCCATTTATTAGTTTTTTTTTAAACATTTTTTCCATTGTAGCTAGAATATACACTGCATCATATCAAAGAGGATAAATAAATACATTACCTGACTAACAATGGCTTTTGAGAAAAATAATAATGCCCAAACTATGAACAGTATGGAAGAAACATTTTATTTATTTGGAAAAGGAGGGAAAAACAGCTCTTGAGAAACAATTAAATAACTAACTTAGATTTGCTTTTATCCAATAATTGTGATGTCATACAACAACAACGACAACAACAACAACAACAACAACAACAACAACAACAACAGGCATTTTAAGGCCTTTTTCCCGACAAGAGCAGGGGTCACAATAATTGTTCATCACATTGCAAATTCCATCACAATAATTGTGATGTCATATAAAATGAAATAAATATTTCACGATGGAATAGTCTAGTTTTTGTCATTCACTTGATGATTATTCATTGTTGTTGTTGAATCCTTCACCCACATCATTCCACAAGGTGTTCTTTGATATTTTCTCACATCATTCCAGGTGTGTTGTCATGGCGGCCTCAAGAACCTTTTGTGCCCAAGGTAATTGTGAAATCAACAAGCATCCTCTATGACATGGCTGGTGCCGTTCGGAATGAGTACAGATTTATCAAAGTGGACAGGAAAAAAACAATTTGGGAGCAACATCATTTTTCTGTTCCATCCAAAACCCATTTAACATCTCATAGGAAAACATCTAAACAGCAGGAAACCTGACTCTTGGAAAAGCTTCTGGCAAAGTCGCTTCAAGCTGCTGATGGGAGAGTTTGGATGCAATTTGATGTCAAAAAGGACATCATTTTGCCAATTTCAACTCATTTCTCCATGGGTATGGAATTGCATTCCCAGCAGCAAACCAACGGACAAAAAAGATGGATTCTCAAAAAATATTTTCCAAAACATAACCTGAACAAACAGCACGATGACATATTGTATCAGGATGGTTGTTTGTTAGTTTACATCATGCAAAGTGCTCATCAGAAATAGCCAGCAATGCACACTTTGCTAAAAGAGAAATTGTTGTTGCATGATTCCATGGGAATTCACAGACCTCTCATCCGTAGATTTTTCAATCCAAGTTTGGAATCAAAGGGCCCTTAGAGTTAGAAACTGTTGCCTCTTGCTTTACTTATTCACTAGAATTCATTATTGTTGGTAAAGTTTCCTTCATTCTCAGAAGAAAAAAACTGTCCTCATTTATCACTCCTGCTGGAAATCCTGGTGATAGCTTAGCGGAAAAGGTACACACATATTTTGAAATTTTAGGGTCTTCAGTTGGAGCCCCTTTTGTGTCGTTGAATTAACACCAGGTGGGTTGACTCAGACTGTAAACCTTCTGAAGTCGGAAAAATGAGTACCAGCTTGCTAGAAGCAGGGGCACAGCTACGCTTCCAGAAAAAAATCATGCAACCAGCAGCCACAGGCTGCATACGAAACAACAACAACAACAACAACAACTCCTGCTAGGAGGTAGTGAAACCGACACAAGGTTATTTCATCAAACTACCAATGCTCATCACAGAAATATTTAGTATCTAGAACGACACTCAGTACGATAGCATAGCTCTGTCGAGCTGAACAGTTTACATTTTCTATCCCACCGATAGGTCATATCTGGATCTGGACATGAACCAAATTCAAATGGTCTTGTTCTTGTCACTTACCCAACTCATCCACCAAGTTTTGTCCGAATCCGTACACAACTTTTTGAGAAATCATGCTGTGCATCGCGTTTAACCCTATCAATTAATGGTGAAGAATCACTTAAGAAATTCAAGAAATTCTCGTATCCGCATTCGGATCTTCACCAAGATTGAATCAATTCTTCCTTGTCGCACACTCAACATATCCAACAGGCTTCGTCCGAATTCGTCGACAACTTTTTGAGATATCATGTGTTATACTGTATATCGTTTTTGGCCCTATCTCCCAATGTTGAAGAATCACTTTAAAAATTCTCAGATCCAGATCCGGATCCGGATCTTCACCAAAATCTAATATTTCCGTCCGTGTCAAATACCCAACCGCTCCACCAAATTTCATCCGAATCCATCCACAACTTTTTGGGATATCCCGTTCACAGACAGACATACAAACAAAGAGACAGGGGTGAAAACATAACCTCAATCCACCTTCACTGATGGAGTTAATTAACTAAATAAAAACGTACGATTTGTCATGAACAAGCTTCTTGTTGTTTTCAACAATTTCCTTATCCTGAAAGGCAGGTAAACTACCTGGCTAGCTGATGTGCCAACATACAGTATCTACTGAGACTCGTTAGCACCGTCTGTTTGTGTGATGCGTTTGTTTGTGAGGTCTACACCAAATATCTACAGTATCATCTAGAGGAGGATGTGACACTGAATACTCACCCCGAGTACCTCCTGTGGCTTCTGGAAAACGGAATTAGCCAGGATAACTCACGGAGATGCGCTAAAACACAACAAAAATCATCCAGAGGAGGATGCAACACTGGATACTTGCTCCAAGTACCTCGTGTGGCTTCCGCAAAATTAGCCAGGATAACTCAGGGAGAAGCGCTAAAACACAAGCCAAATCATCAAGAGGAGAATGCAACTGGATACTTACACGAAGTACCTCGTGTGGCTTCTGAAAACGGAATTAGCCAGGATAACTCAGGGAGATGTGCTAAAACACAAGAAAAATCATCTGGAGGAGGATGCAACACTGGATACTCACCCCGAGTACCTCCTGTGGCTTCTGGAAAACGGAATTAGCCAGGATAACTCACGGAGATGCGCTAAAACACAACAAAAATCATCCAGAGGAGGATGCAACACTGGATACTCAGCCCGAGTACCTCCTGTGGCTTCTGCAAAATTAGCCAGGATAACTCAGGGAGAAGTGCTAAAATAGAATAAAAATCATCTAGAGGAGGATGCAACACTGGATACTCACTACAAGTACCTCGTGTGGCTTCTGGAAAACGGAATTAGCCAGGATAACTCACGGAGATGCGCTAAAACACAACAAAAATCATCCAGAGGAGGATGCAACACTGGATACTCACCCCGAGTACCTCCTGTGGCTTCTGCAAAATTAGCCAGGATAACTCAGGGAGAAGCGCTAAAACACAAGCCAAATCATCAAGAGGAGGATGCAACACTGGATACTCACTACAAGTACCTCGTGTGGCTTCTGGAAAACGGAATTAGCCAGGATAACTCACGGAGAAGCGCTAAAACACAACAAAAATCATCCAGAGGAGGATGCAACACTGGATACTCACCCCGAGTACCTCCTGTGGCTTCTGCAAAATTAGCCAGGATAACTCAGGGAGAAGTGCTAAAACACAATAAAAATCATCTAGAGGAGGATGCAACACTGGATACTCACTACAAGTACCTCGTGTGGCTTCTGGAAAACGGAATTAGCCAGGATAACTCACGGAGATGCGCTAAAACACAACAAAAATCATCCAGAGGAGGATGCAACACTGGATACTCACCCCGAGTACCTCCTGTGGCTTCTGCAAAATTAGCCAGGATAACTCAGGGAGAAGCGCTAAAACACAAGCCAAATCATCAAGAGGAGGATGCAACACTGGATACTCACTACAAGTACCTCGTGTGGCTTCTGGAAAACGGAATTAGCCAGGATAACTCACGGAGAAGCGCTAAAACACAACAAAAATCATCCAGAGGAGGATGCAACACTGGATACTCACCCCGAGTACCTCCTGTGGCTTCTGCAAAATTAGCCAGGATAACTCAGGGAGAAGTGCTAAAACACAATAAAAATCATCTAGAGGAGGATGCAACACTGGATACTCACTACAAGTACCTCGTGTGGCTTCTGGAAAACGGAATTAACCAGGATAACTCATGGAGAAGCTCAAAAGCAAAATCTGCTTGTTTTGTGCATTTTATCCTCAATGGTTGAAGGCATACCTTGTAATAATTCTTCCTGGAACAGCTGTGATCTCTTCACAAAGCCAGGCAATTATAGGTATTTGTCATTTTTCGGTGAAAGAAATTTTATGTGACAGCCTTTGTGGAATCCTCTTTATTCCACGTGACCTTTTTTTAACATCGTTTCATTAATGTGCATTTAAAGTCCTCGCATTTTTATTGAAATGCATTACTTTTCTTGAAACAATGCATCATTTTATTTTTGGTGTGCTCCTGCCAAGTGGCATGAATTGTCGCCTTGTTCTCAATTGTAAGCGTTTTCGTAAACTAGAAACAAATAAAATGGCAATTGCACATTGTTGTGAAAGAGACGTTATTGTTGGGTTTACGGCAGGCCGTTTCACAGACAAGCTTTATCCGAGGACTCCTAATCCCATCCTAAGATTATAAAACATTCCACAAGTCTCAGCTTATGCTCGTCTTAAAGCCCAGAATTTTGTCAGTTCACAAACAGAAACAACGTTGGTGCCTGTGCTCTTTCTCCACTTCATCCATCACTCCCCTGAATCTGTGCTAATGCATGGCTATGGGATGTGCTTCCAGCAACGCATGAAATACGAACACACGAAGTACAATCTTGCTGAACTACTTGTGTTTGTTAAACTTGTTTTTTTTCATGGTAGTTATTGACAAAGGTTTTTTTGCTTTAATAGACGATGACACTGCACGCACCCATATCTATCGATGCCTTGCAACATGGACCGGTGCTTACGGAACCACGGAAGACTTCTACCAATAGCATCTCTGCAGAGTTTTAAAATGGGATGGGAATAGAGAGTCATTGGTGGAAATAACTTGAGGATTTCACTGGGTTTAACTTGGTTGAGTTTTCATTGAGTTCACTGCGTTCATTATCTCCATCACCGAAGGTGGTTGGAGGTTATATTTCACCCCCGTCTGTTTGTTTGTCTGTCTGACTGTGAGCAAGATATCTCAAAAAGTTACGGACAGATTCGGACGAAACTTAGTGGACAGGTTGGGTGTGTGACAAAGACTATTTTTTTTTCAATTGTTCTTGAAGATCCGGATCCGGAAATTTTTTTTTTTAATGTGATTCTTCACCATTGAGAGATGGGGCCAAAAACAATTTATAGCATGATTATCTCAAAACGTTGTGCACGCATGACAAATCTTGGTGGATGAGTTGGGTAGGTAACAAGAACAAGCTGATCATATTTTATTGACGCAGACCCATCCAATCAGTGGGATATAAAACGCAAACTGTTCAGCCTGGCGGAGGTATGCAATCTATCTCGTGCTGTTATCTTACTATAATTCACCAAATGTCCGTCCGTCCATCCATCCATTCCCAGGTACCACAAAAACGGCTGAACCGATCTCAACGAAATTTTGTGTGGGTAATCCTGGGACATCCTGGAGTAAAATGGGATTATTATTATTATTTTTTTGTATACATAATCGAGGCTCGTGAAAGAGCTAACATTTATCACACAAACAAATCAAACAGACAAACAAACAAAGTATATAAAAAGGGGAGCGGTAGACAAGATGGGGAGAGAAGGGGAAGCACATGAACACAACATTTGTGAGGGACATCGGGAATGTGTGGGAGGGAGAGGGCTTGGGGGAGACGGCGTGGGAAGGGGGGGGGGGGAGTATAAACACAAGGACACCATGGACTTCCAGGAAAGAAGTTGGTATTTCAAAAAAGTGGATTTGGGGTGAAATTAGCGGGGGTATAACAGATCAAGGTTTTGGATGGGGGAAGATAAGAGATGGTGGTGAACAGCTGTTTTAAAGACCTGGATGGAGGAGTGGGATTGAAGGGAATGTGGGAGTTTGTTTCAGAGGCGGGAGAAAAGAGGAATGAAAGAGTGAAGGTGAGCAGAGTCTTGATTTTGACAGTTTACCCATAAGAGGTTTGCAGGCAGATCTTGTGCGACCTATAGGAATATTTGGGGGACAGAGCCCAGAGAGAGCTGGAGGAGCAAGGCCGGAGAGGAGTCGGTAGAAGACAGAAAGACCACCAACCTGCCTGCGGTTTTCATTGAGTTGACTGCGTTCATTATCTCCATCACCGAAGGTTTCCAATTTCAGCTTTGGTCTCCAGCATTTTCAGTTTTGGACTCTCGCCTAACATTATTGTCCCGGGTACCGCATCAAAGGCTGCACCAATTGCAACGATACACCTCCATGCCCGTGGGATTCCCACGGGTGACCCCACTAGTAGTTAAAATTTGCTAACAGCCAGTTTTACACAAGGGAAATAAATGTTAAAAAACAATTTCTACTACATCTGTTCTTTACAATATTTTACACTTTACATCGTTATTTTCGAAAAAAAAATAAGCCACCATTAAACAGCAAATACCAACACACATAAATATTTTAATCCTCAGTCAACCTGTCACATTTATGCACCAGACACTCCGAAACTCTCATTGTGTATTTGGTGCATGTTTCCCTCCACGGTCCACATATTATGTCCCTCTACTGTTTTGTCAACTTGCCAACCTCTCTTGTTCAGCTTTAGTAACCTCAGTTAAATTCCCAATACATTTTGTAGAGGCTGTTATGTCTTGTTGAAGTGTGTTCCATGGTCAGATGTAGACAAGACATTGCTATGTCCACAGATATTCATGGGAAACTCATGCATGCCGTTTATTAAAATAAATCATAAGGCCAATTTAAAATTTTGAATAACTGAGAACTACATCTGATTATTAATATGATCAGATGTAGTTCTCAGTTTTTTAATTTGCCTTGTGATTTATTTTAGTAAATCGCCCAAGTTATGACAACTTGTATGAAAGATAACCAGAAAGAACAGCGTGAACCAACTTTAGCTTAACATGGCAAATGCCCCAAGAGAAACTAGAACAGTGTGACTGTGTCGCCAATATGCCTCCGCATAGTCCCACAATGGGTAGATGCCATCACTCTGCATATGTATGGGTAGTGGATCACGTTTGTGAAGTTTCGTGTTGATCGGATAAGGTTCGTTTTTCTATCCAAGATGGCTGCCAAACCACGTGACCTATGACGATCATTTTCAAACTATATGCAACAGTGCTGTTAGTTGATATTTGTAAAATTTCACATCGATAGGGTGAGCGGTTTCAGAGATATAATTATTTAATATTTTCCTTCAATCCAATATGGCTGCCCAACCATGTGACCTATGCTGTCATAAATTTAATATTTCAATACAAATGGGTCATAGATCATGTGCATGCAATTTCAGATTTTTAGGATAAGGAATTCGATTAAAACATTTTTGGCTGGTATACCACTTCACCTATGATGTCATCATTATCATGCTTATATTCCCCATTGGGAGTACTTGACAATGTGCCAAGTTTCAAATTTTTCCATTTAGCGGTTTCCGAGAAATATTTTTTAATTATTTGCTTGTAATCCAAGATGGCTGCCATACCACGTGATCGATGACGTCACAATTGTCACAAAAACATTCTGCATGGGTGTCACTCTTACCCTGAAAGTTTCGTCTCAATGTGATATATGGTTGCTGAGAAAAACGAGGTTTAGCCCGTACGGACGGACGGACGGACGGACAATCCATCCTAAAACATAATGAAAGTCGCCGGAGGCATAATAAACATGGTTCAATGGCGATGTCATGTCTATTCATGAGATCACCTATTCCTTTTTGGCATATCTTGTACGCTATTATTAAAACCTATGTTGGCACGAAGTGTAACTAAAAAGTGCAAAAATAAGATTTATTATTGAAATATTGAAGCAAAACTCCAAAAGATTTGCCTATACCATAGCTTGAGGTTGCATGACTCCATCATGGTTCATCAAGGCTACCAAGGCTAAGCTATGAGGAGCAGCCAATGGAGACAAGTCTTTCTGTTTTGCTCCGACAAAGGTGATGAAGATATGCACAGATCAAATGTCCGTACACACCAGCAACGATTATGAAATATTTATTAACAGGAGAAGTCAGTTTGTACAACAAGATAATACAACAATATCCGGTAGTACCAAAATACATCAAGTTACACAGCCAAGAAACACAGCATGACATCCAATGGTCTCTTCTGCTGCCTTAGCTAACTTTGGTTCCTTTATAGTATTTTGAGAATCATGAAAGCAGGGCTGGGCTGTCTCTGAAGCCACAAGAGGTAGGGAAGATGGAAAACAGAGGCCGAAGAAGCTTAGACATTCAGGCGCCAATTCACATCTGTTTAACAAACCATAAGAGATAACCACCTTGGAAAAGGAGTCCTGACTTTCCACTATTTCTTGAACCACAGCTTCATGGTCTTAAGAAACATTCTATTTCATCTTTGCATAGATTATCAACGTAAACTTTATTCCTGCAAGTCTTTCTAAGCATCGTGAACACACAATCTTACAAATATTCACCAAATGTCCGTCCATCTGTCTGTCTGTCCGTCCGTTCCCAGGTACTGCAAAAACGGCTGAACCGATCACAACGATATTTTGGGTGAGTAATCCTGGGAGCCCCTGGAGTAAAATCGGCTATATTGTTTTTCCAATTTCAGCTTTGGTCTCCAGCATTTTCAGGTTTGGACTTCCGCCTAACGTTATTGTCCCAGGTACCACAAAAACGGCTGCACCGATCGCAACGATACACCTCCATGCCCGTGGGGTTCCTACGGGTGACCACACTAGTGAAGGAGCTGTGCTCCTACGCGAGTCGAAAGGATTGACGCGACAAAAGACGGGAATTCGTCCGAGTTTCTTTATTGAGCAAAACCAAAACTCGGGTACTCTGAAAAGCCCGTTTATCGGGCAGCAATATATATATGCAATCAAACACGTCATGCCGGAGCGTTTGCCCGGGAAAGGCGAGACTGGGCGTGCCCGGGCGGCCTGGGCGAGCCCGGGAAAGGCGAGTCTGGACATGCCCGGGAAAGGCGAGACCGGGCGTGCCCAGGCGGCCTGGACGAGCCCGGGAAAGGCGAGTCTGGGCATGCCCGGGAAAGGCGAGACTGGGCGTCCCCGGGCGGCCTGGGCGAGCCCGGGAAAGGCGTCTGGACATGCCCGGGAAAGGCGAGACCGGGCGTGCCCGGGCGGCCTGGGCGAGCCCGGGAAAGGCGAGTCCGGGCATGCCCGGGAAAGGCGCGTCTGGGCATGTCCGGGCGGCCTGGGCGAGCCCGGTACAGTGATTGCTCCCTGGTTGCGTCTTCGGCAGGTGTAAGGCGATTGTGTATGCTCAGCGGCAACCGCTACACGCCCCGCCCCCCCCCCCCCAGAATCGACTTGCACCGGCAGGGTCAATTTAAGGGGGGTGCTGATGACCCGGCCGAAGTGACCCCTGGAGGGTCGTGGGGGGTGGGGGGGGGGTCCGGTGTGGTGGTGGGTGGTCGAGCGGGGGGAACCGCGGACGGGGGGTGGCCTCGCCGCAGAGGAAGGGCCAACCGTGGTGGTTGGTCGACGTCCACGTGCGCCGGCTTGAGGCGGTCCACCGAAATCCGGTTCGACCTGCAGCCGACGTCGACGACGAAAGACTTGTCGTCCCGTCGCAGGACCCGGTAGGGCGCATCGTACGGCGGCCGGAGTGGCACCCGGTGTGCGTCATGACGCACAAAAACGTACTCCGCTGTGCGAAGCGCTGGGGGGACGTAGGACTGGGGGCCACCGTGGCGGGACGTTGGCACGGGGGCAAACCGTCGGGCGGCCTCCTGGACGTCCGAGCGCTGGCGAGCTGCGGACCAGGGACTGGTAGCGTCGGGCACGAACTCGCCCGGGACGCGTAGCGGCTGGCCGTAGTCGAGCTCGGCGGTGGACGCCTGGAGGTCCCTGGTTGCGTCTTCGGCAGGTGTAAGGCGATTGTGTATGCTCAGCGGCAACATCGCGGAATCTCCCGCGATGAAGCTAACTCCAAGGGCCTCTCACTCACTCACCGCAGGCAGGTTGGTGGTCTTTCCGTCTTCTACCGACTCCTCTCTGGCCTTGCCCCCCCAGCTCTCTCTGGGCTCTGTCCCGCAAATATTCCTACAGGTCGCACAAGATCTGCCTGCAACCCTCTTATGGTCAAACTGCCAAAATCAAGACTCTCTGCTCACCTTCACTCCTTCAATCCTCTTTTCTCCTGCCTCTGGAACAAACTCCCTCACTCTCTTCAATCCCACTCCACCCTCCAGGTCTTTAAAACAGCTGTTCACCACCATCTCTTATCTTCCCCCATCCAAAACCTTGATCTTTTCTACCCCCGCTAATTTCACCCCAAATCCACTTTTTTGAAATACCAACTTCTGTCCTGGAAGTCCTTGGTGTCCTTGTGTTTTATACTTCTCCCTGCCCCCCCCCCTTCCCACGCCTCCTTCCCCCAAGCCCTCTCCCTTCCACACATCTCCCTGCTCTCAAATGTTGTGTTTGTGTGCTTCCCCTTCTCTCCCCATCTTGTTTTCCGCTCCCTCTTTTTATATATTTTGTTTGTCTGGTTGATTTGCTTGTGAAGAAAATGTTAGCTCTTTCACGAGCCTCGATTCAGAATACAAAAAAAGAAAAGAAAAAAAAAAAGGTCCTCCTTGGGGCCCGTGCGGAGGCCCAAAAGGACCCACGGCAGCCGGTCGGCCCAACCGCCGTCCTGAAGGCCGGCCATGAGCACGGCCTTCATGGAGCGGTGAAAACGCTCGCACAACCCATTGGCTTGGAGGTGGTAGGCCGTGGTACGGTGGAGCTTGACCCCCAGGTTGCGGGCGACCGCGCCCCACAGCTCAGAGGTGAACTGCGGACCGCGGTCCGAAGAGATGTCCGCCGGTGCGCCGAAACGGGCGACCCAGGTGGCGATGAAAGCCTGCGCCACGTCGGCGGTGGTGGTGGAAACGAGGGGAATGACCTCCGGCCACCTGGTGGTCCTGTCCACCATGGTGAGTAGGTGTGTGAAACCTCGTGATAGGGGAAGGGAGCCCACCAGGTCCACGTTGACGTGGTCGAAACGCCTTTCGGGCACGGTGAAAGGTGCCAGCGGGGCCTGGGTGTGGCGGTGGACCTTGGCCCACTGGCAGGCCGTGCAGGCGTTGGCCCAATCGCGGACGTCCCGTCGAAGTCCGTGCCAGACGAAACGCGCCGACACCAGCTTCTGGGAAGCTTTCCGGCCCGGGTGGGAAAGGCCGTGGAGGGAGGCGAAAACGCGGCGCTGCCAGGTAACGGGCACGACGGGGTGAGGCTGGCCTTGGGAGGCGTCGCAGAGCAGGACATTGTCCGCAAAGGGGACGTCGGCCAGGCGGAGGCCCGTGTCCGCCGCCCGGAGGGCTTGCACCGTGGTGTCGGTGGTCTGGTCGGCCGCCAAAAGCGCGAAGTCCATGCCGAGGTGGACCGCGTTCGCGCTGGCCCGAGAAAGACAGTCAGCCACGGCGTTGTCTTTTCCGGCGACGTGCCGGATGTCCGTGGTAAACTCCGACACGGCGGAGAGGTGGCGCTGCTGGCGGGCCGACCACGGCTCCGTGACTTTGGCCATCGCGTAAACCAACGGCTTGTGGTCGACGAAAGCCGTGAACGGGCGGCCCTCCAGGAGGTGGCGGAAATGGCGAACGGCCAGGTATAGGCCGAGGAGCTCGCGGTCAAATGTGTTATATTTTAGCTCGCTCGGCCGGAGTTGCCGGCTAAAAAAAGCGAGTGGCTGCCAAACCCCGTTCACCCATTGTTCATGTACGGCGCCCACCGCGTAGTCGGAGGCGTCCGTAGTGAGGGCGATGGGAGTGTTGAGCACCGGGTGAGCAAGCAGCGTTGCGTCGGCGAGGGCCAGCTTTGCGCCTGTGAATGCCGCGTCCATGGCTGCGGACCAGATGACGTCATGCTTGGCCGGCTTGCCCCGGAGGGCTTCGTAAAGGGGCCGCATGAGCTGAGCAGCGCAGGGCACGAAACGGTGGTAGAAATTCACCATGCCGAGGAACTCCTGCAGGGCCTTGATGGAGCGGGGACGCGGGAACTCGGTGATGGCCTCGACCTTGGTTGGCAGCGGCACGGCCCCGTTCCTGGTGATGCGGTGGCCCAAAAAGTCAACGGCCGTCGTGCCGAAGTGGCATTTGGCCGGTTTGACAATTAAGCCATGCTCGCTGAGGCGCCCGAACAGTGTTCGGAGGTGGAGGAGGTGCTCGGCCCGGGACGTGCTGGCGACGAGGATGTCGTCCAGGTAGACGAAGAGGAATGGCAGGTCACGCAGCACGCCGTCTATCAAGCGCTGGAACGCCTGGGCCGCATTCTTGAGGCCAAACGGCATCCTCAGGAATTCGAACAGGCCGAACGGCGTGATGACGGCCATTTTTGGGACGTCGGCTGGCCTGACAGGTACCTGGTGGTATCCCCGTATTAAGTCAATTTTCGAGAAAATGACCCGCCCCGCCAAACGGGCGAAAAGTCCTGGATGTGCAGGACCGGATACCTGTCGGGGGTGGTAACGTCGTTGAGGCGGCGGTAGTCACCACATGGGCGCCAGCCGCCCCCCGGCTTTGGCACGATGTGCAGTGGCGAGGCCCACGCGCTATCGGAGCGCCGCACGATGCCGAGGTGCTCCAAAGCGTCGAAATCGGCCTTTGCCACGGCGAGCTTGGCTGGGTCGAGGCGGCGGTCTCTGGCGTAGACCGGCGGGCCCGTAGTTGGTATGTGGTGCTCGATACCATGTCTCACTGCGACGGCCGAAAACGTCGGCCGCGTGAGGGCCGGGAACTCTGCGAGCAGGCGAGCGAACTCGTTTGCCGCCGGGAGGGCGCACGCTAGTTCGGTCGGCGCGGAGCTGCTCATCGTGCATGCCAGGGAGCTGAAAGTCTCGGCGTTGACAAGGCGACGCCGTTTGACGTCGACCAGAAGCCCGTGCGCGCAGAGGAGGTCGGCGCCTAGCAAAGCCACGGGCACGCTCGCCGTCACAAAGGTCCAATTAAAGCGCTGGCTGCTGAAGCAGAGGGTGACGTTGCGCGGGCCGCAGGTGCGGATGGCCGATCCGTTGGCAGCGACCAAAGAGGGGCCGCAAACGGCGGTCTGCCTGTCCTGCTCGGAGGTGGGTATGACGCTCAGTTGGGCGCCGGTGTCACAAAGGAAACGCCGCCCGGACGCTTTGTCCTTGATGAAAAGCAAGTTGCCCAAGTGGCCGGTGCTCATGGCTGGTAATGAATGCCGGCCCGGCCGTTTGCCGACTTGCCGAAAGTGCACGGGGGTCGGCATGTCCGAGCCTTGTGTCCGAACCTGGCGTGGTAATAACACCACGCCTGGTCAGGTGGAGGCCCCGGCCGTCGTGTTGGAAGCAGTCGGCGCGGCGTGGCCACCGCCAGTTGCACCGGCAGTTCGGCCTCCAACCGCACCGGGTGCTCGGGCGCCATGGGCGTCGCCTCGGACGGCGGCGGGCTCCAGGTAGCCGCCCCGATGTGCTGGCCTGCCGAGGAGATCTTGTCGGCTTCCCTGGCGAGGGCGCGGGGATCCGTGATCTGCGTGCCTGCCAGGGCGAAGCATACCTGGCTAGGCAGCTGGCGGAGGAACAGCTCTCGGAAAAGAAAATCCAGGGAGTGCTCATCGAGCAGCGAGAGCATGTCGTCCATTCGCTTGGATGGGCGCGTGTCGCCGAGCTCAGGCAGGTCGAGCAGGCGTCGTGCGCGTTCTGCCAGTGAGAGGGCGAATGCGTCGAGTAGGAGCGTCTTGATCGCGCCATACTTGTCAGCGGCTGGCGGGTGCTGGAGGAGGCCCCGGGTGCTGGAGGAGGCCCAGGGCGCGGGCCACGGTGGCGGAGCCGAGTGCCGCTACCACATGGTGGAAGCCGGTGTCGTCGGCGGTAATGCCTCGCAGGGCAAACTGGGAGTCCGCCTGGGCGAACCAAACCACCGCGTGAGCCTTCCAGAAGGTAGGCAGTTTAAGGGCAACTGCTGTGTCCATGTCGGGGGTCACCAGTGAAGGAGCTGTGCTCCTACGCGAGTCGAAAGGATTGACGCGACAAAAGACAGGAATTCGTCCGAGTTTCTTTATTGAGCAAAACCAAAACTCGGGTACTCTGAAAAGCCCGTTTATCGGGCAGCAATATATATATATATATGCAATCAAACACGTCATGCCGGAGCATTTGCCCGGGATAGGCGAAACTGGGCGTGCCCGGGCGGCCTGGGCGAGCCTGGGAAAGGCGAGTCTGGACATGCCCGGGAAAGGCGAGACCGGGCGTGCCCGGGCGGCCTGGGTGAGCCCGGGAAAGGCGAGTCTGGGCATGCCCGGGAAAGTCGAGACCGGGCGTCCCCGGGCGGCCTGGGCGAGCCCGGGAAAGGCGGGTCTGGACATGCCCGGGAAAGGCGAGACCGGGCGTGCCCGGGCGGCCTGGGCGAGCCCGGGAAAGGCGGGTCTGGGCATGCCCGGGAAAGGCGAGACCGGGCGTGCCCGGGCGGCCTGGGCGAGCCCGGTACAGTGATCGCTCCCTGGTTGCGTCTTCGGCAGGTGTAAGGCGATTGTGTATGCTCAGCGGCAACCGCTACACTAGTATCTATAATTCATAATGGAGATTCCTGAAAGGTTTATCAATAAGTATATGTTTTTCACTTTATTAGCATTCCATATTCCAAAGATTATTATACTGCTGTGCATCACGATTTGTATTATACAGCAACACCCATGTTCCCTAGCTATCATGAAAATGAGCAGAGTAAGAACAGATTTGACCAGGATGCAAGTGATAACTCACCTACTCCATAGAAGAGGGACGTTTCAATAGAATCAGAAGTCAATGCAGAGCAGGGGTTGGCCTTTTTCGGGCACCTTGGTCCCCTTTTTGAAGCAATGTTTTATGACCGGATGCCCTTCCTGCCGCCAACGCTGTTAGTCGCCTCTTGCGACACACAGGCAATTACCAGTGAACTGGTACTCAATTTGCCGACCTCGGAAGGATGACAGGCTGAGTCAACCCCCGTGGTGTTAATTAACCCCCCCTGGAGTTCCACAGCTAAACTCATGTTGGTGGCCATTTTCCAAATTTTCCGAATTTTCCAAAATGGCCACCAATTTTTAGCATATGTCTTAAATTTGGCCATAATTATTAATCGGACGGTCTGAGGAACATCCGTTGGTACAACTTCCGTTTTCTGTAAATAATGTCCACCACACAGTGGTATCACAGAGGCTGCTATACATAATACCATAAGTCACAATTAATGGGGCTGGTTGTAGGATTGTTTTGGCTCTTTATGCACACAGCCGTAAAGGTGAATATGAATATAAAATTTTTCTAGCTCATTTGTTATGGATTACTCCTAACTATAACCAATGTATTGTACATGTTAGATACAATACACATTAACACATGAATCATATGTTTCCTGGATAAAATTTAATTTTTTTTGCGTGAAAACACACATTTCTGACATATTTTCTCAATTATCTCGACACCTGGTGAACCAATTTCCATTTAGTGTACTAGCAACGGTACCCGCCCGATGGGCGGGGCTTCAATTGGGAGGCCCAAATGAAAAGGCAAAATATCAGAAATTGAAGGCTTTTTTATTTTAAATGATTTAAAATATCCGTTAAATCATATCACACGCAAATCATCAAAATCTAAACAGTATTTGTAGAATTTCAATAAAAGCCACATCACTGTTCATACAACAACAACAAACAACATGCATTTTAAAGGCCATTTTCCCTGCTAGAGCGGGGGTTAGCCTTGCGGTCCCCATGACAATCTTCTCCATTTTGCCCTATTTTCTGCATCTCTCCTTGTTAACCCCCTTGCCCGCATTTCTTCTTCCACCATCTTTAGCCAAGTCTTTCTCGGTCTTCCCCGTCTTCTACTTCCTTCTACATTCATTTCCATCACTCTTCTCAACCAGTCACTTTCATCCTTCCTCAACACATGACCAAACCATCTCAACCTGTTCCTCTTCACAGCATCAATCACAGGCTCTATTCCCATCATCTTTCGCAATTCATCATTTGTCTTCCTCTCTCTCAACGATACTCCGCACATCCGTCGAACCATTCGCATTTCCACCCTTTCCAACCTTCGTTGCTGCTCTACGTTCATTACCCATGTCTCGCTCCCATAAATCATAACACTTCTCACACATGCAGCATACACCTTTCCCTTCAGCTTCAACGACACTCCCCTCATCATCAGCACGCCACTCAATTCCCGAAACTTCTTCCATGCACATCTCACTCGAGCAACCGTTGCCGAGTCTGATCCACCTTCTCCATTCAGCATGTCTCCGAGGTAGCAAAATGTTTTCACACCTTCCAGCTTCACACCGTCTCCAAGATCCAACTCAACATTTCCTCCATCTGCAGCTCCCTCTGTGCACACCTTACATTTGAATGTAGCTGCCACACTGGTTAATGACCCTCTCAGACCACTACATTTTTGATGAACCCACTCAGCGCACATTGTACACTGAATGGAGTTCACTCCGACACCCTTCCTACACACAGCACAGGGCCACTTCCCAGTTCTTTCCACCTCACCACATGCTTTACCACTTGCCATAAGCTTCGTCTTTCCGATATTCACCTTCAGACCTTTTGTCTCCATACATTCCTTCCACGTGTTCATCTTTTCCTTCAGTCCATCCATACTTTCCGCAATCAACACCAGATCATCTGCATACAACAACTCCCACGGTAAACCCTCCTTTACGTTCTGAGCCAGCACCTCCATCACAGCTACAAATAGTAGTGGACTTAGTACCGACCCCTGATGCACTCCCACCTTCACCTCAAACTCACCACTGTTCCCGTCCTTCGTCCTTACAGCTGTGCGCGCTCTTTTGTACATTGCCATCACTACTCTGATCAACTATTCCTCCACTCCTAACTTCCTCAATGCCCATGTCAATACTTTGCGTGGAACCCGATCGAATGCTTTCTCCAGATCAACAAACCCAAGAAACAACTTCTTCCTCTTCTCCATGTACTTCTCCTGCAACTGCCTCACAATGAAAAGCGCGTCTGTCGTTCCTCTTCCTGGCATAAATCCAAACTGCATTTCGTCGATCTTCACTTTCTTCCTTATCCTCCTCTCCAACACCCTTTCCAATACCTTCATTCCATGCTCCAATAACTTTATCGCTCGGTACGAGCCACACTCCAGAGGGTCACCTTTCCCCTTGTATCGAGGGACGAGGGTACTCAGTTCCCAAGCCACTGGAATGCGGCCTTCTTTCACCACCAGATTACAGATCTCTGTCATTCTCTTCACACCCCAACTTCCTGCTGCCTTCAACATATCTCCCACAACTCCCGTCGGCCCTCCCGCTTTTCTACCCTTCATTACTTTTATCGCTTCCTCAACTTCCTTGTCAGTTATCTTCTCTGCCGGTCCTAAAACTGGGTTACTCTCTATGTTGCCATCCCATTCATTCTCTGTATTCAACAGCATTTCCATATATCTTTTCCATCTTCCTTTAATTCCATCTGGGTCGACAACGATTTGTCCCACTTCATCCTTCAAGCAGCTCACCCCCATCACATCACACCTCTCTTTCGCTATGTGCTTTGCAATCCTGAATACCGCTCTCTGACCCTCTTCCGAATCCAAGCATTCTCCGAACATTTTCCTACATGCCTCCTGCGCCTTTGCTACCTCTTTCTTTGCAGCCTTCCTGGCTGCCTTATAACTTTCATGCTCTGCTGTTTCTGCTCCCGTACCCTTCGCCTTCTGCCACTCCTTGAACTTATTCCTCTTCTCGTCAAGCCTCTTTCCAACTTCATCTGAGTTGAGTCATCATGACTCTGAGTCATCATGTCACTGTTCATATCGGTAAATATTATTCCATCGTGTTTGGAAAAATAGGAAAATTTGAAAAATTGGAAATTGGAAAAACAATATCGGCTATTTTACTCCAGGGGGTCCCAGGATTACCCACCCAAAATTTCGTTGCAATCGGTTCAGCCGTTTTTGTGGTACCTGGGAACAGACAGACAGACATTTGGTGAATTATAGTAAGATATTAACATATGCCAAATGACATACTGAACATATTTTATCCCGGGGGTGCATGTGCCTCAGACCATCTGATTAAACGTTTTGGCCAAATTTAAGAGACATGCTAAAAATTGGTGGCCATTTTGGAAAATGGCCGCCAAAATGAGTTAAGCTGTGGACGTCAGACGTCCATCACATTCCTTCACCCAAACAACATAATATGCTACCTGAAAAATATAGGTTCCAGTCATGATGACTCAGAGTGCTCAGAGGACGAAGGTTCAAGGGTAAAAATTGCGAATTTAACTCCAATTTCAGATCAATCAATTCCGAGAACCTATCAGAACAATCCAACTGTATTGAGTAATTTTTTTTGTAAAAGTATCAGTATTTGTACCAGATATAAATGTTTCATTAAAGAAATAATGAAATGGTTCATACTTCATGTTTTTGTAGGAATTCAGTAAAACCTGCAATTGTAAAGCACATCCTGCACAAAGAGAAATTGACCATTTTATGCAGGTAATTATATATTTTTAAAATTCATCCTATTTTAACTCCACATATCAAAGGTAGATTAATTAACCGGTAGTTACATAAGACAACTTGCTTTAAAAAAAATGTTAATACCTTGTACAATACCTTGATGAATTTTCATCTGATATTTTATCAGCTTTCGATTTTACAAAAACATTCGCATCGACAGAGGACAAATGTCAAAACTTTCCCATTGTTATCACTTCCTGCAATTCCACTTAGCCTGGGGATGGTGTAGGAGAATAATCATTTACTGGGACAAAACGGCAGTTCCAGAAGAACACAAATTGCTCCAAACCAAGTACAATATCGACTGCTTCGATTGACTCTGGTTGGCTGAGCAAACAGTCTCGTGTGTTCTTAATTCCGAAGGCCCCCCCCCCCCCCCCCCGCCAGCACTCATGTGCCCCATTTCAGGGGGAAACAAAGTGAGTTTAGAAAGAATCCCAAACCACAAGCCAGATTGCAAACCACGAGAGAAATAAGTAAAACAAAGTGCTATAGATGCGAGAAGCACGAAAGCAGGGAACATTATGCTCCTTTAAGTGTATTTACAAGAATACATTTTAACCTGAATGTGCCAAACACAGAATATCGCATACGTGTGCTCGGTCGGCACTGCCCTGTGGATGTCTCATTCTGCCGCAGACTGCTGTCGTGGTACCTGTCTCAAGTTCGGCTCTCTCCACCTGCACCATCGTGCTTAATGCGCATGGATATGAACAAGTCCGGTTTTGTAAGTTCATTTTTACTGTCGGCCAAAAGCAAAACAAGAATTGCACCGATTAAAAGACATCCTTCCAAAGCGCAGCATTGAAACGTTTTGGTGTCAAACCAAAAGAAATACATTTGATACCTGTTCAGAAACGTACCTGTTGCAGGATACAAAGGTGTCTTAATGTTTCTTCTCGATATTAATTATTTATCGAATACGAGTTTGGTTTGGAATTGGATCAAACTAAAAATGCAGTCAGATGTAGGGACACCTTTAATGAAATCAACAGGACGTTGATCGAGGAATGATAAAAGTCAAGCAAAAAGCATGAATCCTTCATCGGAGCAAAATAATCGTTTTTCATTCTGATGTAGTAGTAGTAGCATGACGTCCCTTTTGGTAGCAGCATTCAACAGGATATTCTGTTCACTTGTACTGACTAATCACAATTGGTTTTTTTTTTTTTTTTTTTTTTTTAGCAAAGAGCAGGTCATTGGGGAAATATGAGGTTAGTGTTGACCACCTCGGTTCAGAAAGACCCTTTCTGATCGAGAATCACCGCAGTCGCTCCACGAATGATGATCCTCCATATTATAGTTAAGAATTTTATATTTCAGGTGGGGTCCAGTATTATTTTCAGAATGCAATTTTTCTTCCTGATTGAAAAGAGGAACATCGGAGTATTTTCCTTACATTCAATTGTACAACAGGCAGCTCTGCTCTCCAAAAAAAAAAAATGTTTAAAATACTGAAAAAACCCAGGCTTTTGTTGGCATGAACTAAACAAAAATATTCATCAAATTACAAAATCCACAAATTTCTTCTCCAACATGTTGTGCAGAAATGATTTAATGTGACATTTAGATGTAATTTAAATATTGCCTTGAAATAGGAAAATGTAGCTCGAATTTGAAAACGTTCGTTTCACGGATATAAAAGTTTGAGAGGACAGGCCCCTTGTTTTACCCGTGTTTACACTCACACCATATAAAGCAACAATCTGGAGATGACATTGTGGGGGATGGTGGTTCCAGTCATTATGACGCAGAGTGTTCACAGGACGACGGTTCCATTCATTATGATGCAGAGTGTTCACAGGACGACGGTTCCAGTCATTATGATGCAGAGTGTTCACAGGACGACGGTTCCATTCATTATGACGCAGAGTGTTCACAGGACGACGGTTCCAGTCATTATGACGCAGAGTGTTCACAGGACGACGGTTCCAGTCATTATGACGCAGAGTGTTCACAGGACGACGGTTCCATTCATTATGATGCAGAGTATTCACAGGACGACGGTTCCATTCATTATGACGCAGAGTGTTCACAGGACGACGGTTCCATTCATTATGATGCAGAGTATTCACAGGACGACGGTTCCATTCATTATGACGCAGAGTGTTCAGAGGACGACGGTTCCAGTCATTATGATGCAGAGTGTTCAGAGGACGACGGTTCCAGTCATTATGGAGAACGCGTTTCCACTGCTCCAGGGTCCAATGGTGGCGAGCTTTACACCACTCCAGCTGACGCTGGGCATTGCGCACGGTGATCTTAGGCTTGTGTGCGGCTGCTCGGCAATGGAAACCCATTTCATGAAGTGCCCGACGAACAGTTGTTGTGCTGACGTTGCTTCCAGGGGCAGTTTGTAACTTAGTAGTGAGTGTTGCAACCGAAGACAGACGATTTTTACGCACTACGCGCTTCAGCACTCAGCGGTCCCGTTCTGTGAGCTTGTGTGGCCTACCACTTCGCGGCTGAACTGTTGTTGCTCCTGGACGTTTCCATTTCACAATACAGCACTTACAATTGACCGAGGCAGCTCTCGCAGGGCAGAAATTTGATGAACTGACTTGTTGGAAAGGTGGCATCTGATGACGGTGCCACGTTGAAAGTCACTGAGCTCTTCAGTACGGCCCATTCTACTGCCAATTTTTTTCTATGTTAATTGTATGGCTGTGTGCTTGATTAAATATATACCAGCGTGACTCGGCGCGCAAAGCGCGCCTCACCACAAGCCGTTTCAGAGGGATAGGCATCTTTAACCATTTCTGTGTATTTTGGGTCTTCAGGGTCTTCATGATATTTTGGTTCTTCATGGTGTTTTGGGTTTTCCGGGCCATTTGGGTCTTCAGGGTCTTTGGGATCCTCTGGATCTTTAAGGGTCTTTGGGGTATTTTGGTTCTTTGGGGTAGTCAAGGGTATTTTAGGTCTAAAGGGTGTTTAAGGATCTTCAGGGTCTTTTGGGTCTTCGGGGTATTTTGGGTCTTTGGGTTATTTGGGGTCTTTCAGGTATTTGGGGGTCTTCGGGGTGTTTTGGGTATTCGGGGTGTTTTGGGTATTTGGGGTGTTTTGGGTCTTCGGAATGTTTTGGGTTTGTTTGTTTTTGTTTTGGTCGCATACATAACCATATACGTTTGCTCTATTTATTAACGCACAGGTTGTAAACCTGGTGCGTTATAGCGTTTGCCTGGGAATTTCGGGCGCTCAAAAGTGAAGCTAGTTTCTGTCACCCATTTCTGTCGCTCATTTCTGTCGCTCATTTCTGTCGCTCAGATGTGTAAACATGACGTCATCAAATCTATATTTATAGGATAGGTTATAGGAGATATATATGTTATAGGATAGGAATATAGGACCCAAATGACCCAGAGGACCCAAATGACCCAGAGGACCCAAATGACCCAGAGGACCCAAATGACCCAGAGGACCCAAATGACCCAAATGACCCAGAGGACCCAAATGACCCAGAGGACCCAAATGACCCAGAGGACCCAAATGACCCAGAGGACCCAAATGACCCAGAGGACCCAAATGACCCAAATGACCCAGAGGACCCAAATGACCCAGAGGACCCAAATGACCCAAATGACCCAGAGGACCCAAATGACCCAGAGGACCCAAATGACCCAAATGACCCAGAGGACCCAAATGACCCAGAGGACCCAAATGACCCAGAGGACCCAAATGACCCAGAGGACCCAAATGACCCAGAGGACCCAAATGACCCAGAGGACCCAAATGACCCAGAGGACCCAAATGACCCAGAGGACCCAAATGACCCAGAGGACCCAAATGACCCAGAGGACCCAAATGACCCAGAGGACCCAAATGACCCAGAGGACCCAAATGACCCAGAGGACCCAAATGACCCAGAGGACCCAAATGACCCAGAGGACCCAAATGACCCAGAGGACCCAAATGACCCAGAGGACCCAAATGACCCAGAGGACCCAGAGGACCCAAATGACCCAGAGGACCCAAATGACCCAGAGGACCCAAATGACCCAGAGGACCCAAATGACCCAGAGGACCCAAATGACCCAGAGGACCCAAATGACCCAGAGGACCCAAATGACCCAGAGGACCCAAATGACCCAGATGACCCAGAGGACCCAAATGACCCAGAGGACCCAAATGACCCAGAGGACCCAAATGACCCAGAGGACCCAAATGACCCAGAGGACCCAGAGGACCCAGAGGACCCAGAGGACCCAAATGACCCAGAGGACCCAGAGGACCCAGAGGACCCAAATGACCCAGAGGACCCAGAGGACCCAGAGGACCCAAATGACCCAGAGGACCCAAATGACCCAGAGGACCCAAATGACCCAGAGGACCCAAATGACCCAGAGGACCCAAATGACCCAGAGGACCCAAATGACCCAAATGACCCAGAGGACCCAAATGACCCAGAGGACCCAAATGACCCAGAGGACCCAAATGACCCAGAGGACCCAAATGACCCAGAGGACCCAAATGACCCAGAGGACCCAAATGACCCAGAGGACCCAAATGACCCAGAGGACCCAAATGACCCAGAGGACCCAAATGACCCAGAGGACCCAAATGACCCAGAGGACCCAAATGACCCAGAGGACCCAAATGACCCAGAGGACCCAGAGGACCCAAATGACCCAGAGGACCCAAATGACCCAGAGGACCCAAATGACCCAGAGGACCCAAATGACCCAGAGGACCCAAATGACCCAGAGGACCCAAATGACCCAGAGGACCCAAATGACCCAGAGGACCCAAATGACCCAGAGGACCCAAATGACCCAGAGGACCCAAATGACCCAGAGGACCCAGAGGACCCAGAGGACCCAGATGACCCAGATGACCCAGAGGACCCAGAGGACCCAGAGGACCCAAATGACCCAGAGGACCCAGAGGACCCAGAGGACCCAAATGACCCAGAGGACCCAAATGACCCAAATGACCCAGAGGACCCAAATGACCCAGAGGACCCAAATGACCCAGAGGACCCAAATGACCCAGAGGACCCAAATGACCCAAATGACCCAAATGACCCAGAGGACCCAAATGACCCAGAGGACCCAAATGACCCAGAGGACCCAAATGACCCAGAGGACCCAAATGACCCAGAGGACCCAAATGACCCAGAGGACCCAAATGACCCAGAGGACCCAAATTCTATGTATGTTTCTATGATGATGTATGTTTTGGTGAAAGTACATAATGTGAATACTAGTAGCAATTTTACAAAAACCATGGCATAATTTCAAATCTTGACCCGAGATGATAATTATGCTACATCATAATTTCCATGTGCCAACCTGGGCGGAATCCAAGTGGATTCACTTGTTATAAGATATATATATCTGCCAGCAATGGGTGTGACTGAAACAGCCGAATCCACTAATTGAAAGGGGTGTCCGCATACTTTTGGCCATGCGGTGTATATACATGTGCTCAGTTGGCAGGCCTACCTTTTAGTTTAATATCTTTAGTGTTTGTGATTATATTAATCCCGCAATCACTGCACCTTCCAGATTTACACTAATCATCACATTTGTGCTTGTTCTCTGCCTCACTCTCTCCCAACCCTACCTTGTGTTCTCACCTTGATTTTACTGTCAGTTTTCTTTCCCTTATTCGCACAATCCTGACATATTTTTGCTGTGACCTTCATGTATTATCGAACTGATGTTTCTCCATAAATTACTTCAATTCCTCAAATTACCTCGCTTCTGAATTTCTGACTTTCACACTTAATGATTACCACATGTCAAGGGTAATGCTCTTGACATTTCTCAGAGTCCATGAAAAATAATGACCCAAGACCTTCCGGCGTTGCCTCAGAGAGGATATTGAAGCAGTCATGGATCTGCCCCACATGTTTTCATGGATCGCTTTGCTTTCTGTCAACGAATGCCAGGAGAAAATATCAAATCTAACTTGTGTAACTCAGGCCTAAAGCTTCAATTACACAACTGCTTTTGTGGGCTCCGGTTTCAGTGAATAATGTCTTTACCTCTTATTAGAGATGATAGGGTCCCATTGGTGTAGATGAGGGCATTGACACTTGTTAATCGTCAATATTGTCTCAACTTTGTTCTGAAAGCTGCAGATTTTTTTCATGGACAGACATATGAGATTTTCAAAATGACGCAATCTGTCCCACAATGCTCTGCGCGCGCACACTGAACCCCTCAGCTACAGTGGCCATCGGGGCATGCTAACGTATATTGTGCGTGCGAGAAAAGGATTGTTACCTAAAATGGCTCAGAAAGCTTATAAAATAAGTACATGTACCTGAGATGAGCTTTTATGGCAGGCAATACGTGCTAATTATATAATTGACATTGCAATGGTTGTGATATGATGCACACTTGTCTGCAACTCTTATTCTAATGCTCTTACACACCTCCACACCTTCACCACCTCATCCACACCTTCATCTGCTCACTCAATCACTGATCCTGCTCACACCTCACAACCCCTACCACCTCATATCCACGCACCATGACCCATACCCCATAGCCTGTGCCCTGAACCCCATCCCTCCCCTGACTCTGTGACCCATCCCACCCCTGACTCCACTACCCATCCCGCCCCTGACTCCACTACCCATCCCGCCCCTGACTCCACTACCCATCCCGCCCCTGACTCCACTACCCATCCCGCCCCTGACTCCACTACCCATCCCGCCCCTGACTCCACTACCCATCCCGCCCCTGACTCCACTACCCATCCCACCCCTGACTCCACTACCCATCCCACCCCTGACTCCACTACCCATCCCACCCCTGACTCCACTACCCATCCCACCCCTGACTCCACTACCCATCCCACCCCTGACTCCACTACCCATCCCGCCCCTGACTCCACTACCCATCCCACCCCTGACTCCACTACCCATCCCGCCCCTGACTCCACTACCCATCCCGCCCCTGACTCCACTACCCATCCCGCCCCTGACTCCACTAACCATCCCTCCCCTGACTCCACTACCCATCCCTCCCCTGACTCCACTACCCATCCCTCCCCTGACTCCACTACCCATCCCGCCCCTGACTCCACTACCCATCCCGCCCCTGACTCCACTACCCATCCCGCCCCTGACTCCACTACCCATCCCGCCCCTGACTCCACTACCCATCCCGCCCCTGACTCCACTACCCATCCCTCCCCTGACTCCACTACCCATCCCTCCCCTGACTCCACTACCCATCCCTCCCCTGACTCCACTACCCATCCCGCCCCTGACTCCACTACCCATCCCGCCCCTGACTCCACTACCCATCCCGCCCCTGACTCCACTACACATCCCGCCCCTGACTCCACTACCCATCCCGCCCCTGACTCCACTACCCATCCCGCCCCTGACTCCACTACCCATCCCGCCCCTGACTCCACTACCCATCCCTCCCCTGACTCCACTACCCATCCCTCCCCTGACTCCACTAACCATCCCTCCCATGACTCCACTACCCATCCCTCCCATGACTCCACTACCCATCCCGCCCCTGACTCCACTACCCATCCCGCCCCTGACTCCACTACCCATCCCGCCCCTGACTCCACTACCCATCCCGCCCCTGACTCCACTACCCATCCCGCCCCTGACTCCACTACCCATCCCGCCCCTGACTCCACTACCCATCCCGCCCCTGACTCCACTACCCATCCCGCCCCTGACTCCACTACCCATCCCGCCCCTGACTCCACTACCAATCCCTCCCATGACTCCACTACCCATCCCTCCCCTGACTCCACTACCCATCCCACCCCTGACTCCACTACCCATCCCACCCCTGACCACTACCCATCCCGCCCCTGACCACTACCCATCCCGCCCCTGACTCCACTACCCATCCTGCCCCTGACTCCACTACCCATCCCGCCCCTGACTCCACTACCCATCCCGCCCCTGACTCCACTACCCATCCCATCCCTGACCACTACCCATCCCTCCCCTGACTCCACTACCCATCCCGCCCCTGACTCCACTACCCATCCCGCCCCTGACTCCACTACCCATCCCGCCCCCGACTCCACTAGCCATGCCGCCCCCGACTCCACTACCCATCCCGCCCCTGACTCCACTACCCATCCCTCCCCTGACTCCACTACCCATCCCGCCCCTGACTCCACTACCCATCCCACCCCTGACTCCACTACCCATCCCTCCCCTGACTCCACTACGCATCCCGCCCCTGACTCCACTACCCATCCCTCCCCTGACTCCACTACCCATCCCTCCCCTGACTCCACTACCCATCCTTCCCCTGACTCCACTACCCATTCTTCCCCTGACTCCACTACCCATCCCTCCCCTGACTCCACTACCCATCCCTCCCCTGACTCCACTACCCATCCCACCCCTGACTCCACTACCCATCCCACCCCTGACTCCACTACCCATTCTTCCCCTGACTCCACTACCCATCCCACCCCTGACTCCACTACCTATCCCTCCCCTGACTCCACTACCCATCCCACCCCTGACTCCACTACCCATCCCACCCCTGACTCCACTACCCATCCCTCCCCTGACTCCACTACCCATCCCTCCCCTGACTCCACTACCCATCCCTCCCCTGACTCCACTTACCCTTCACATATTCTGTTTAGACAAAGTTTAAGACAATAACGTGTGTGTGTGTGTGTGTGTGTGTGTGTGTGTGTGTGTGTGTGTGTGTGTGTGTGTGTGTGTGTGTGTGTGTGTTAACTTTTTAATATAGGTATCACTGGTTAAATTTGTACATGGAAATCATCCCCTAGTCCTCATTCTTCCCCACATATCTCATTTAAATCCAAGCCTCCCCTTTCTAATCTTCCCTTAGTCTTGTGTCGTGCTGATCCGTTCTGTGTTATAGCAACTCCATGAGCCTCGACTCTGTATCCCGAAAAGTGACAACAAACTTTTATCTCCTTAAAAATGAACTACAAGAGTATTCACGATGCAGAACTCCATTGTTATCACCACTTCAGAAAAGCAGTTTTCGAGTCTAATCGTTTGATCTAAGGGAATATCACACCTGAAACCAGATCGCTCAGAGGTGAGCACTCCACCTACGGAGACATCTTTATGCTGCATTTCTGTAAAGAAATTGAAGAGCATAATATGTTTTTGATATCCATTGCGATAACCTGAGCCTCCAGTATAATTTACCATGCTGCTTCATCTTTGATCAATCCTTTCTTCCTGGCTCATTAGTCACGTTCCCCAAATCATCTCCAAATGGAATCCATTTCACCAGTACAAGGTATACTCCCAAAGTTTGTCAAAACATTTCTTCAGCCAATTACGTTCTCCACAAAATGTTCACAAATTCAATAAAAAAATGTTTACAATGATGTTGATGCACAGAATGTGTTCTTTCATCCATCAGTGGCAGTGCCCTTGAAGGTTTTCATTTCAATCTATAAAGTAATTTGCACATCATTGATATGCCCATAATTATTTAACCTGCTTTTCCAGTAATGTTGTTTCACCTTTGATTCAAATGAACTTCAGCAATTCTTTCTCCATTCCAACACTCTTCAATTAGTATCTTGGATCTTAATTTCCTTAATACTGTATTATATGCATTGGTTATCAAATGGAAGAGCAAATACTGCATTGGAGTCATCAGGAAGGACCCGGATAAGCAAAGAGCAAAGATGGGGTCATCAGGAAGGACCCGGATAAGTAAAGAGCAAAGATGGAGTCATCAGGAAGAACCCGGATAAGTAAAGAGCAAAGATGAAGTCATCAGGAAGAACCCGGATAAGCAAATAGCAAAGATGGAGTCATCAGGAAGGACCCGGATAAGTAAAGAGCAAAGATGGAGTCATCAGGAAGAACCCGGATAAGTAGAGAGCAAAGATGGAGTCATCAGGAAGGACCCGGATAAGCAAAGAGCAAAGATGGAGTCATCAGGAAGGACCCGGATAAGCAAAGAGCAAAGATGGAGTCATCAGGAAGGACCCGGATAAGTAAAGAGCAAAGATGGAGTCATCAGGAAGGACCCGGATAAGTAAAGAGCAAAGATGGAGTCATCAGGAAGAACCCGGATAAGTAGAGAGCAAAGATGGAGTCATCAGGAAGAACCCGGATAAGTAAAGAGCAAAGATGAAGTCATCAGGAAGAACCCGGATAAGCAAATAGCAAAGATGGAGTCATCAGGAAGGACCCGGATAAGCAAAGAGCAAAGATGGAGTCATCAGGAAGGACCCGGATAAGCAAAGAGCAAAGATGGAGTCATCAGGAAGAACCCGGATAAGTAAAGAGCAAAGATGGAGTCATCAGGAAGAACCCGGATAAGTAAAGAGCAAAGATGAAGTCATCAGGAAAAACCCGGATAAGCAAATAGCAAAGATGGAGTCATCAGGAAGGACCCGGATAAGCAAAGAGCAAAGATGGAGTCATCAGGAAGGACCCGGATAAGCAAAGAGCAAAGATGGAGTCATCAGGAAGAACCCGGATAAGTAAAGAGCAAAGATGGAGTCATCAGGAAGAACCCGGATAAGTAAAGAGCAAAGATGGAGTCATCAGGAGGAACCCGGATAAGTAAAGAGCAAAGATGGAGTCATCAGGAGGAACCCGGATAAGTAAAGAGCAAAGATGGAGTCATCAGGAAGAACCCGGATAAGTAAAGAGCAAAGATGGAGTCATCAGGAAGAACCCGGATAAGTAAAGAGCAAAGATGGAGTCATCAGGAAGAACCCGGATAAGCAAAGAGCAAAGATGGAGTTCATCAGGAGGAACATGGATATTTATTAAATTATTTTTAGCCCTTCTCTTTTTAGTCATTTTTCTGCATTTTCACCAATTACCAATCACAATTTGGAGACTTTACAATTGGTCATTGTCCCTCCCAGACATTGGATAGGTTTCCATGACACTTACACATTTATGGCCTGGAGGTAGGCACAATCTCTTCTAAGCTGTCTAACCTGGGTTTGATTCTCTGTCCAGGTACAAACAGTCATCCTGTGATCCCGGTGTTTCACAGGCAGGGCGATTGTGCTCCATACAGAAGAAGAAGAAGAAGATCCCCTTACGTATCGGGTCCGACTGTTCCCCCATATCCCACTGTCAATGTATTCCCTTTTCACCCTCTGTCACCTCACTCTTCCATGGGACTAAATCTTTTATACAAAATAATAATACATTTTTCTGGTACTCCATATTTCCTGGACATTTAATCAATGTTGTACAAGTATAACTGACCGTCATTGATAACTGTCTATAGCTACAGTAAGAATACATTGGCAAAGTAATCTGCATGTTAATTCCTTGAAATACACAAGTTGAAATCTTTGGAAATTGCGAGTTAACAGCCATAAATGCAAAGAAAAATAATTTTTTAAATACTATCCTGCTATCTTGATATACTGGGAAGGCAATGGCAAACCACCCAGTATAACCATTGCCCAGAAACTGATTTGGCAGCAAAAATGCTCAATAATTAATATAATAATAATAAAGAGATTATTCATAATCATATTCATATTCATGGCATATTCATAAAGAGATAATAATAAATAATAATAAATAACCAGAATATGGTTTGAGGTTCCCAACCGATGTGATATCTTCTTAATCCAAAAGGGCATAACTGAAAAATTGATAAAATGCCCTGAAACTCGAAGTTGTTGTGTAACTTATCATAATAAAACCATGTACCAAATTTCAGTTGAATATGTTAAAGTTTTGGGGCAGAAAGTCTGGAAAACCACAGGTGGAACGGACAAACAGACGGACGGATGGACAGACGAACGGAGAGCAAACCTATAGTCCCCTCAGGTGAAACCGGTAGAGGACTAATAATAACAATTAGAGAGTTCATAGAACACATTACCCCCACACAATCTTGAGAAAAAAAAGCACATGAGCGGGCTCGGCGAGCAGCAATTGTGATTGGTCAAGATGATGTAAAATGTTTAATTTTTTTGTCTGTTAAACGCAAGGGTTTTGAAAATGCTAACAATTTGGTGTTCTACAGTGTTCAAGTCTATAATTCAAATGAAATTAAATCAAGATTTTAATGTTTCAGAAATATTTTTTTGGAAGTTTACCGCCGTTGATGCAGCGACTTTTACACCACCTTATTTAACACATTACATTAGTTGTTTGTGCCTGTTCTTTGTGTCCTTTATCATGTCCCTAAAACAGCAATTTTCCTGTTTGGAATGATTTTCAATTTCGCCATTTTAAGGAAATAATAGTTCGCTCGCCCTTTTAAGGAACTTTGACAAAGGAGGAGGCCATTGGACGCATCGAAGCCTGCGCTATTATATTATTACCAACTTATGGTTGTTTGTTCATGCTCTATCCTTTTATGCCCAGCATAAAGCAAAAAGGCACCACGTATCATTTTTTTAAGTGCTTGGTATTACTCGGACACGGGATTTGAACCGCCATCCTCCCAGTATGGTACAATCTGAATATAACTATTTTCTCAAGTACTGGACGAAAACGTTTTGGATGGGACTACCATAAATTTCCGTGTATAAGCCGCACCCAAATTTTGCGTCCCTTCTCCTGGAAGAAAATCATATTGTTGTGTGATTCCCCTCGGTCAATACCGGAAAATCACGGATAGCAATCGAGCTTACTTGAGGCGTTCGGGTCAATGGCGGATTTCACTCTTTGCACGGGAGGTAGAAAGAAAGAAGAAGAAGCGGCGAGATTTACCTGATGGTCCTGAGTGCAGTCTTCAACCTGTGAAAAGTAACTTGCAAACGAAAACGGAATTATGTACAAAAATAAACGATTTCTTCTTCGGAACCCGATAACAAAGAACGCACCGGTAAAAACGAAACCTGGTTGTTTGGAGTCATCAGGAAGGAACCGGTAAAAGGAACCGGTAAAAAAGGAACCGTCGGCACAGGAACCGGTAAAAACGAAACCTAGGTTGGGATCCCACTCACAGACTTCAACAACAGGACAAATGGGAAGGATAAATAAAATAAAAGTTGTGGATCTGTGTGGTGCATCTTATCTGCCTGGATGTGGTCGGTCAGGCTCCGTCCGACGCGGCTCTGGTCAGCGCAAACCGCTCGGTCCTGTCTGTTGGCATACCACCGGCCCTCCGCGCGACTCGAACGGGTCGCTCCTCCGGCTGTGCCCGGGCTCATCCACGTGGAGTCGCTCCCTTTTCCGGAACCGAGATGAGAGGTCTGTCGGCACAGGAACGCGCAAAGGGCAACAGGAGGAGAAAGGAAAGGGCCTCCAATGCGGGAAGGCAGGAAGAGACAGGCAGAGGTGAAGAGGCGAAGAAGCTTTGCGAAGGGGTCAAGAGTCAAAGAACGAAGGGGTCAAATGTCCGCCTCTCCTCAGTTTTATTAGACGCCCTCTGATGTCACTGGCGCTTCCCCTCCAATAAGCGCGTCGCTTGTTGGTAGTGTTTCGCCCCTTTGGTTTTGGTGTCATCAGTCGGTGGCCAATCAGTGTGGCACGTCCTTCACCTTTCTTACTCTCCAATCGGCGACCTGCTTGTTACTTGCCCCTCCCCTGGCCAATCGGGTTCTCCTGGGCATGGCTCTCGGCCTGCCTGTTTGATGTTTGCCTGCCATGCCGCCGTAGTGTGCGGTCACTTCCGGTCTGTTTTACCAGTCAGGTTTTATTATGAGAGGGAAGTTAATTAGTGTGTATGTGCTAATGGGCCTAACTAATGTATATGGGTGTGTTGCCATACGGGACACCGGAATGATCACAGAGGGGACGACACACCGGGGAATTAGCATCAACCCTAGAACTACTTGACATTCCCCGCCTCCTCGTGGCACGGACACATATCCAACTTATCCGACATCCGGGCTACACAGAACTTATACATCGAGATTCTCTAGCACGACAATCGAAGCATGATACCTATGCAGATCTACCTGGATCTATATATCCCCCTACGCAAAATTCATAACAATATTTTACACCCTTTCCTGTGAAAGAAATACATAGAGAACGAGAAAACAAGACGGGCATTTAGTTTCTTTGTACATTATTTCGTGTCCATTTGTGGTCCATAAAAGGGCCTTTTATTATATAAGCATTAGCTTCTAATTAATGATTAGGTTTTTCAGCTGAAATCCAGGAAGTCCTCATAATCTGTTTCCTCATCAAAGAGGGCATTCAGCTCTTCATCCGAGTCTAGATAGACTAGTTCATCATCACTGCTCTCTTCACTTCCCGAGTTGCTACCAACCAGGTCCTCCAAAAGCATATCATCCTTCGTCCTGTCAAAACAGTAGGACTTACAGTACCTGTACACCACTTGAGGAAGGCCGGATGGATGATCGCTGATGGCAGCACCTCCCACACCTTTACTACCCAGGAGTAGATGTTTAGGAGGCCGACCTTTCTCATATGTCCTCCTTTGGTGCAGGTCTTCTCCTCAATGACCATTCATTCCGACCAACAGTGCTGCAGACTATCCATGAAAGTGTTGTTCATGGCAAGATCTAGAGGCTGGAGAAGATAATTCATGCCACCTGGGATCATCACTAGGGTTGGTGTTGCTGCGTGGCAACGCTGTCTTCGTCTGCTCCGTCTTGTGAAGGATGGCGTCCAGGTTGAGCGTGCTTCGTCATTCGGAAAGTATGCCATCACGCCTGCCCAACACGATGTGAAGCCAGCCTTGGTTGAGCTCTTCCTCCATACAACCTTTTGGATGGATGTGCACGACGACGCCTGACTGGAACTTCTCTTTGGGAAGTGTACTCCTCTCAAATATGACGTGTGGTGGTAGCTTCCCTCTGTTGGCAGTGCACGATAGCATGATGGTGAACTGGGCTTTCTTGTATCTGGTAGTGGTGCTGCCCAACGTCTTGATGCCCCTTGCCGACAAAGTCGTGCTTCTCGAGACATCGAAGTTAAGTAAGGTTTGGTTGGCATTCACATGCAGCTCAGGGGATATCCATACTCCAGACGAAGTCAGATGATAAATTGTTGAAACCTCATGGGCTTATCTGAGATGTCATCCAGAAGATGCTGTGCGATGTAGGTGCAGCGATGGACAGATAGCTCATGGTGATCCATGAACATGTACTCCCATGATGTGTTGGCCTTGAAGTCTCTGATGCCCATTGCATCAGCGATGCTCCTTGCCTTGAGGTTAAGCACAAGCATCGACATGGCGCGCCCCTCAGACCACATCTCGTGAACCCAATTCAGCGATGATGCTCTCGGGCCACTTGGCTGTCCTTTGTGTCTTCTTCTTTCTTGGAATATTCTCAAGGGTTTTTTGGCATTGCCATTCAATCAGACAAGATTTTAACATTTTTTTTATTTAAACAGATTTTTAAAATCATAAACACCTCTCTCAAATGCGATGTATGCTACAATGGTCAAATAAAACAATCCCTTAAAACGCGCACAGCGCACGCCGAGAAGTGAGGGCATCTGGACGATTATTACTGAGACAGGTTGCTTTGCAATTTACCGTTCCTTGATTAAAATGTGATCCCTTACATATTATAAGTTCTTCCAATGTGCATCTGAGTGAAAGAAATGGTATATTCAGCATTGCAAATACAGCAGGTAATTTCGTCATGTCACGTGGCCAAAATTCCTTATCACCGTGTATTAGCCGCACCTCTGACTTGTTTTTCCCCTTCTTAAAGAAAGTGCTGCTAATCCTTATTGTAATTCACGGGCCGGTAATTGTGGGTTTGTTTGTTTTTGTCGCGCTGCTCCTCCTACAGTTCTGGCTCGATTACATCCAGACTTGCTACACAGGATCAGCATGATCCCAATTAGCGCATAGGGGTGTTTTTATCTTTGCCGGTGGCCTTGGGGTGGGGACGGGAGGATGCAAATTCTCTATGTAAATGTGTATCGTGTAGCGCCACCTCCAGGTGCGAGAGAGTATTACAAGTCCCACACTTTGCAGTGCAGTATTCCTTTTGCCAGTGGTGAGGTGTTTTGAATTAAGCAGGAGGCATGTTTATGTTTCATGCGCCTAACCCAGGTTTTGTTTTTTTGTTTTTTTCTGGAGCGATTGGGCGAGCTGGCAGTTGCCTATACACTGCCCAAATAAAGATACGTGTCAAAAGGACGTGTTGCGTGCTTAAAACAAAGTCGCTCATAGGGCAGATACTCTGCTAGTACACAGCAATTTATGGTAGGCCTATATTCTTCCTGAGAGCCATGCCATTTATCAAATTATTTATTGCATTGGTTTCTCGTTAAAAACAAATGCCTTTCATTCAACACTATAGGACAGATTAGCTGGAGCTGTCTCTACTACGTAGGGTGGCAGAAACAACTAGAATGGCACTCTGTAGAGAGCATACCTCCACCTGGATGAACAGTTCACGTTTTGTATCCCACCGATAGGCCAGATCTGAATCCGGACCTGAACCCAAATCTATTCAATTGGTCGTTGTCACAGACCCAATCTGTCCACCAAGTTTCATCCAAATCCGTCCATACATTTTTGAGATATCATGCTCAAAGGCAAACAGACAGGAGTGAAAACACAAACTCCGTCCACCTTCAGTAGTGGAGGTAATATGTCAAATGGAATCCTTTCTTCCACCCAAATTATTTTGTACACACTCCTATTCGGAGGTTAGCATTGCAGTATAGGTTTTGCACCACTTCTTCATCGCCAGTTTCTTCATGCCACAAACCAAAGAATGAGAACATCGTTAAACTTTAACTTTTTCTTCAAGTCATTTGTTCCAAATCACAAGGCATGTAAAACTGCCGATTCATCACCGGCTGAGAAGTTATTGCACTTCTGTGTAATAATTTGGCAGCAGCAAACTACGCGTATATCGACTCGACCCACTACCCTTTGCAATGGGCTGCCTTGCCTTGCAGGTGATGAGACATTGAAAACTGGTACCATGACAGACAGTTTTACAAACCAACAATCACTAGCACTGGCAGTAAACAAACAACAAAAAAGTGTTGTCATCGACTATTGATCGTTTCACTTTCGGCTGCACGATGTAAAATGAACAAACGAAGGACAGTTATTCACATCCACACCCATCAAGTAGATCATTTGATTAAATGACCTGGATCATGCTCAGCAGTTCAACTTGCTCTCTCATAAGCACCAATTTTTACTCTCGTCTCTGGCTCATGAACCAAAATGACTTTTTAAAATCAAACTCCTCCTTTTCAGTTCATTCCACCCTTGCTCGTGAAGTTTTATCCAGTGCTCAGCTCGACGCAAAGTTCCATCACCTGTGCTCCATTC